>NC_086344.1:21303679-21673346 GCF_032445375.1 Bacillus rossius redtenbacheri | reverse complement strand
GAAATTCGTTCACTACGGCGTACAGATATAGCGTACATTTCTGCAATACCAAATAGGTCTTAAGTCATCTTGTTACCGTTATTTCTTCCATTAAAATCAGCTTAATTTGGTTTATTTACCGTGTGTTAGTGTATTGATATATGTTTTCGATTCTTGAGTTTTTTTTCATATAAACATACTCATGTCAACCAGCAGTGGCCAAGATTTTTTTTTTAGCGATGGGTCGAATCTAATTTTTTTTTTGAAACCGAATCTTCAATTCTAATCTCAAAGAATATCAATCCAAATCTAGGTCTCAAGTGTTCCAAATAAAAAAAAAAAATTGTACAATGAACGAAAATTCTTAACTATCGTGTTCAAAAATTCAAACAATTAAATGGTTTTTTTCTTAACCAAATTAAGTTTCCATATTCCATTAATTTTATTATGCTTATATAATTATATGTGATAAGAAGACTTTTTTGGAGAAAAGTAATATATTAGTTATGAATTAAACAATTGAACTACTAAACTTCATTGGTAATAAGTGTTGAATTTTTTTATTTATTTTATTTCCTCAAATATTTTTTTCGAATCATTTTACACGAATATCAAATCATGATTTAATAGGATTTAAGGATTTGTTTGGCCTATCCTTAATTTTTTTTATTATTCAAGATTATAATTTTTTTTTTGAAATAAGGTTAATCTTTATATATTTCCTTAGAACAGTGGTGCAAAAACAGTATTCACGGGGTGCCTCCCATTTCAGGTTGTGATTTTATATAGACAGTAAAATCAGATCAACTTGTAGACTTTTAAACTGGTAAAATTTTCACAAAATGAAAAATATTTCCATCAAATACATTTTGCATCATTAGCTGTCAAAATGACTTTTTTTCGACGATATTGGGATGTACAAATAAAAAGAATCAAGTGGAAAACGTGCCTAAAACGTTTTTAGGTTTAACTCCAATGCTACTGGCTACTTCAAGAAATGGTTAGAATTTCTTTCAGAAAATGTTTTGTTTTACCTCGCACTTCAAATTTATCAAATTTGGCAGAGTTTTTATGAAAGCAATGCAAACCATATACTGAAGTAGCCAGTAGCATTGCAGTTCTCTAATGGATTATATTTTTTCAGCCCAAAAACGTTTAAATAAAGTAACATTAGCAGCTAATTATGCAAAAAGTAGCCGATGTGTATTATATTTTTTTTTAATTTAGTGAGAGTTAAACCATTTAAAAAGTCTAAAAGTTTATCTGTGATTACTATGAATACAAAATCATGTTCTGAAACGGGAGGCACCCCCTTAACTATGGGAATTTCAACCCAGGTAACTTGGTAACTCTGGTTACAAGAGAACCTTAGCAGGTGGCATTCCTAAGCAATTAGGGCATTGTTCCCGGATAGGGTGTGAGGGGGCGTGGCCTAATAATTCCTCTCCCTCCACTTGTATCTCACACTGAGACCGCCTACTATGGTGCAATGACCGCATAATTGCAGTCGGGTAATTAGCATTTAATTAAATGCGGGCACCCCAGCATTGAGTGTGGTTCGAGTGCTTATTCCCTTTTCGCGCTACACTAATACAAGCGCAGAGTAATATTTTTTTCGCAACCTTATGCGTATAGAAGAAGATAAGGAGATTAAACAGACACGCGTGGTTATTAAATTTCATAGTTAAGGTAAATGTTTTCCTTGAAATTTAATTTTTGTGTTGGAAAATGAAACACACCTCTTAGGTCTTGTTTTAAAAATAAATATTTACTTTCTCAATTTTAATAAAACTTACACCAGCCATCCTTTACATTAAACTCAGGAAATAATATTTTCAACGTAAACAATTTATTTTTTCGCGCATTAGTATTTTTTTAGAAACAACGTTTCGTAGGCTACACGTTAGAGTTAATTGCGTGATTTAACGTGACTGTTGCTGCAAAAATGTATTGTACCTTGAACTACAAACATTATCTCTGCTTCATAGAATTATCATACCGAATCAGTTGCACCGTCTGTGACGCTAATTTTCTATTTTGTCGTATGTGCTTTGTTATGAACAAATTCCGACTGCGTACTTACGCTACGGGCGGTTATAAAAATAACTTATTTTGATGTAGCGTTTGCGAAATAATCTCAAAGCTTGTAGTTCGAAAAATAACATTTTTATGATATTCAATACCGAACAAGAGGTGGTGTTTTTTTAATCACAATAACTTATGAAGAACCATGTTTTTATTTTGGACCAAAATAAAACTGGTTCTATGACCATCGTCTTTGCGTAGCCAGGACGTATTTCCAGTAAGATTTTTTATCTCTAACTTTATTTGACAGTAAAATTTACGAATTATACCGAATAAATAGTATGATGTTAAATTCCCTAATAAACCTAACTGGGCAGATATCATCAATCATGAGTTTTATATCCAAAAATACTGTCTAAGATTATTATTTTATTGCAAATTTGCTCATTTTTAAAACAAAATTGTATATTTATGTTATTTATAATTATAAAAAATTACTTGAAAATATTTTTTTTTTAAATTTACAAGGTTAAAATCAATTTTTTTCGAGCTAGCATAAAGTATAACTCTTTAATCGTGCGCTAACAATTTTTTATTTAATCGATCTTATGAAACATTAGTGGTATAATTCTTAATATTTCGGATATAAATTTATCAAAAATCATACCAATATAATATGTTTCATATTCATGGAAATTTTTTAAAATATAAATATTTTACGACAATGGCTTTATACAAACGGATTATTTTAAAAAATGTGTACCAAACAATTTCATAATCTTAATAATGTCAGGATTTAAATATTAATTTAATTCAGTTTTTTTTTGGACACACGCCATTGCAGTTTCGCACTGTTTGGCATAGACAAATCACGGAAAAAAAATTAATAAAAATATGAAGATAAAAAATATATGTATAAAGACAATCAGCTGATGTTGGACAAACAGAACCAACATTGAAACTAAACAAGTATTATGGACAACACAACGATTACAGCATGGACCAAAAATGTTCAACATATAAATATCATACAGCACAAAAATTCCCTTGAAGGAACTTAGTCGTGGAAAAAATAACATTACAACACAGACGAACACAGTGGGCTAACAACGACGAGACAGATTAAATGCAGGCCGACAACAAACCTGGACAGCGCAGCAAACATATAAACACAACGATGAAGAAAAACAAGTACTACTGACAACACAACGACGATACCACTGACGAACATAGGTTTCCAATGAGAACAGTTGCGACGTTTCGGGAACTGACATCAGTTCACAAACAGACTGATATTGGACATTGCCGCCGATCCATCACATTGCCATCCGGGGCAGTTAGTGTGTGCGAGACCAGAAACCGAAGTTTCTATAACTCGCTTAGTTCATTGTAAATCAGGTGCACCCCACACTTTTGTAGAATCACTTGGATCAACGGGCGGGGCGCGTGTCTTGTGGGATAGGTTTGGCACACGGGCCTGTGTGTGCGCTGGTAGGTTGTGTAATCCTAGAAAAGTTACGTGTACCTAATTAGGCGGGGGAGTGAAGCTCCCCACCAGTTAGATCGGCTAACTGGCGTGATGTAATGTCGTGTTGGTGTGCATTAGAGGCTAGTCGGTGTGCTGTAATTTCAAGTGACCTAGTTAAATTCGGGTGTGGCGTGTAGTGTAAAGCTGTGCAAGCCGCTCCTACGAACCCCTGGGAACACAGAAACATGCTAGGGTAGTTAGCCCATTATTGCATGTAACAACAGGTAGTTCAGGCCGTCACTCGCACAGGCATATCATCGTGTGGTCGTGTTGGTGATACGGTAAAAGAAATAACATGGATTAGTAATTGGACATTGGAAAACTATGGGTTTATATATGTCACAGCTCCTCTCCTTGCACAGCCAATGGCAAGTGAGGGCTATCCTGATTGGCCGCGCACAAAAGAGGTGATATTATTGGCTGATGGATTGCTGTGAGTGTTTTTGGTTTGCAACTGAGTTATGTAGTAAATGGTTTTCTTTTGACGTGACAACGTCTAATAAATCGATGAACGCCGGCTGCACGCACGAAAAAGTGTCCCGTTACGCTCATTGTTCGCTTGCGCCGCATCTATCTCTCTTCCACTCGTTTGGCCTATGAATCTATTATTATATTAAATAGGTTAAGGCGGGCTTTTCAAAAGTAGCTTTTAAATTTAGTACTTTTACTAAATTATCATTTAATCAATGTTTTTTTATGACGTTGCCACTTAAAACTATCGTCCGTAAACCGACTTTACAGATAACCATTTTTTAATTAAAGGTATCCATATTTTTTTTTTTAATTCAATGATTTGTTGACTGATAATATTGCTATTGCTGACAATAAATGCTGATTCCTTAAGATTCCTTTTTATTGGTTGTCTTCCTGTATGAGTGGTGCAGCGTTGTCCCAGAGTATTCTATGGCTGTTGTCCCAGGCATGTTCGGCAAGTCTAGATTTTTGAGTTTCACACTTCTTTATGCTTTTTGTGCTACTTAAAGAGTGTTGAAAGGGCCCTGCCAGTTTCTTCTATGTACATGCAACCACATTCGCAGGGGATCTGATACGCGCAGTTCTGACATTGAAACTTACCTATGTCTGGTTTTACTTTGGTAATCGTGCTTTTGATAGTGGTATTTGACTTGAAAACTGTTCTTAGTCTGAGTTTGTTTCCCAAATGTCTTATTTTTTTCCGAGAGACCATGAATATAGGGAATAATTAATGTGCCACTTCATTTATCCATAGTTTTTGTTGAGTGATTTGAGATTTTGTTTGATGTCATGAATTGTTTTATGATGTCAAGTGGGTATCCATTTGCTAGAATTTCACACTTTTAAGTGATTTTGATCATTAGAAACTGATTTCTTGTCGGTACAAATAAATTCAGCTCGGTTGATTAAAGTGTGAATTATAGCAGTGTTGTTGCTTTTAGGATGATTGGGATTGAAATGAAGGTATTGGCCTGTATCACTTGGGTTCCTGTACACTTAAGCGGTGATTTGGTAGTTTTTCCTGGAAGCTAGGACATCTGGGAAAGGAAGGTTCCCTTTGGTTTCCATTTCATACGTGAACTGTATAGATGGCCAGAAAGAAGTGAGTAAATGGGCAAACTCTTCTAACTTTTCAGGGCCATGTTGCCAAACAAGGAAAGTGTCGGCAACATAACAAAGCCATATTTTAGGTGGAGTGTTTGTTGTGTTCAGTGCTTCTTGCTCGAAACTCTCCATGGCAAACGGTGTCTACGCTCTTCGTCGGTCTTATTTACTCGACGACCATTGAAGTTGGCTTGCGTTGCGCGTACGCCAACAGATATATCGATTTAATGTTCCAGTTTGATAATTTTAACGGTTATCTAATGCTACGAAAACATGCTGTGATTTTGAATGCACCAAAGATATGATAACCACTGATTAAACGCTGAAATATTTTATTCAGAATTTGTTGTTATCAAACCCTGTGCCAGAATAACTCTCAAACTGAACGAAAATTTCAGTATTTTCCGGAGGATTTTCCAAAAATGTACTTTCATTAAACCTTTTCATGACAATTACGAACAAAAAAAAATATCGGTTGAGCAGTTTCCAAGTGATGATCTTTCATACATGCGGCAATAGATTACACACACACACACACACACACACACACACACACATATATATATATATATATATATATATATATATATATATATATATATATATATATATATATAATCCACGCAAATCTCTGTGCTTTTTATGCATTTAACTCTTCACATCGGCTAATTTTGACTAGTTTTCTGTGGATTTGCATGTTTATTTTTTTTTTTCCATTATTTCGTTGTTGAGGTTTCTATGACAGACAGCGTTACCAGCAACGGCATATCTACAAAGAAATGTTAAATATTCCCCATTGCAATAGCATTCAAACAAGCTATTAATATTTTTTTTCAAGTGTTTTCTTTATGTAATAGGCATACGTATGAATGTTTAAAAATTGTTTCTTAAAGTATAAAGTAAGAATTTTGCTTTTTTAAAGTTTGTTTAGTAATCCTTTAGTAGTAAAATCTTTTTACGTTTTATATGCGTTATTAAGTAAACATAATATTTTGTCAGAATTAAGTTAAACACAAGTTTGTGTAAAATATAAGGTTTTTCAAAAAAATACTTTTTAAAGAGGTCAGTATAATTACTCTTAAAACGGTTTGCCAAGATTTCATTGCGGTGACGGCGGATTAAAAAAACTTGATCCACTGTTAGTATCTTTACTCAATAAAAATCCAATTAATAAATGTTCGAATATCTTTTACATTATTCTAAAGTTAATTCTTTGAAAGAAACATCAATTAAAATTTATAATTACTTGCCATTTTTCTTAAGAAATTTTCAGCATGTATAATTAGTAAAAAAATGTATGTCATACATGCAAAAATAACCACAACTATTTGTTGTACAAAATTACAATATCTTATATATAGTTGTACTGTTTCTTGGCAACTGGTTTCCAAATGATTCTTTTGTAAAAGTACAAAATATACAGAATTTTGTTTTATTCATTTACCGTAATTCCATATAGTCTACTAAGGACACTAAATAGGCCCAAATTCCAAATCAACGGAGAGAATGCAAAGGGTTGTAATTTCGTTTTATTAAAATGACCAAGCTGACCTTGATAGTATAGCGTAAATGACAAGTCTGTTGCTAAAATATTTTTTGGAAACCTTACAATGTACGCTATACGCAAATCAGGTTTACATTCATGGCAACGGTAACATTTACAGTCTTAATGTTTTTTTATAAGTTTGGCGTTGGACATTATGTAGGTATATTAAGTTCTGTTATTTGCCTCCGTGCTCCTATGGCGGTTTTCCAAGAATTTCGAGAAAGGTATACAACCGTAACCTAACTAGCTCTGACCGTATTCCAGAACATGTCCAAACCGAATCCTAGAAAGTTAACAGATCTGGCAACTTTAAAATAAACTGTGATCCGCGCTAGACTGGAAATTGGTTAAAACGCACTCTAGCGGACGTTTCACATCGGTGAAAATGTTACGTCAAAAATACTAAACAAAGCAGCACCAACGCACAAAAATAGAACCACTATAATATATATATTTTTTTAAATATTTTTAATTTGCTGTTATTTCTTATTGCGAGCACTAAATTGTACAAAATATATTCCAGGATATTTTCGCTATCGTAATTTTTTTTTTGGCTTGGCAACGTCTAATAATTCGATGAACTCTGGCTGCACGCACGAAAAAGTGTCCCGTTACGCACATTGTTCCGTTCCGCTGTGTCCCGTTACGCTCATTGTTCCGTTACCCTGTGTTCCGTTACGCTGTCGGCGAGTGCAGTAATAATAGGTTATGTTACAATTGACTAAAAAATTATGGTGATTCATATCATTGATCATAGATATTTGATTACAGTTTATTTATATGAAAACTTGTTCATAATTAATATTTAAACTTTATAGCTAAACGCCAGTTTTTAAAATTAATTACAAGTCATCTACACGTGAACTGTTTCGTCGACTGTTTATAAAGTGAAGTGAAAAGTTTATGTGGTTTTCATTGCTTATTACAACAACAATTTCGGCAATAAAGGTTAATTATTCTTGCATTTTAAAAATATGATTACTAGAATAATTTATAATATTAATTATATTATTATTAAAATAAAAATGATTCAATTTTATTCATAAAAGTATGCAATCATTTCATCAATGTTTTGTTACGACGTTGTCACGTTAAACTATCGTCCGTGAACCGACTTTACAGCAACCAATTTTTTTTTTTTTTTAATTAAAGGTATCCATATATATTTGTTTGGAACACCAAAACGCTTAGTACGTCCCCCGATGATCACAAAAGTGACTATATACGAATTAACGGCGCCAGAAACGGGTCGGACATCTGGACGAAATAGACGAATACGTTAGCTCTGTGCATGCGCGGAATATGGACAACAGATCGGAAACGGAAAGGACACCGAAGTCCGTTGTTCCATAAAAAAAAAATTGTTTGTCTCTAAAGTCGGTTTACGGACGATAGTTTAACGTGACAACATCATATCAAAACATTGATGAAATGATTGCATACTTTTATGTATAAAATTGAATCATTTTTATTGAACTATCGCTATTTTGTATGAATACAAAGAAGGAGTGAAATGAAATCTACAATTTAATTGATAAAAATACTTTTATTTGCACTCATTAATTCAAATATTTTTATTAATTTAACGAAGAGATTATTTTAACTATAACTTTTGTACATGTTTGCTATTTAACTTTTTCCAATCTGTGTTATTCTGTTAAGGATAGGACGATTATAGGAAAAGTAGGAAACGAATGGGAGTGTTTCAAGTTTAATGTGCCTCGAAAAAGTTAAATCGACGGTTGTTCCAATCGAGTGGAAGAGAGATAGATGCGGCGCATGCGTACAATGAGCGTAACGGGTCAATTTGCGTAACGGGACAATGAGTCATCCTTTTTCTTGCGTGCAGCCGGCGTTCATCGTTTTATTAGACGTTGTCACGTCAATAATGGACTAGCCGTGACCTATCATACACTGGGAATACGGTTAGGGAACAAGTGTGGCATATATTCCACACCCAAAACCCTTATTTTAGAGTTTCGGAAAACCGGCTCAAGTTTCTCCGTACGGCTCTGGTAAAATCTTGATGTATAAATACCTCCACGCACTGATATCCATGATGTTTATGACAGCCACGTGGTCGCTGGGAACAATGCACACGGCTCGAGAGATGCGAATTGAGGATCGCGAATGGATAACCTCGGGTTGGGATTGACTCTGGTGCATGACGAGGTGGGGGGGAATTGCTGTTATCGAGCAGATACGCCCAACCCTGTAGCGCCGTCAAGGGAGGGAATGGTTGCGATGGTGGTAGTGGCAATACTAACTCAATTAGCCGCCGAGGAATTAGGGAACACCAGCGATTCTCACTATCGAAAGTCATTACTCTTCAGGGAGCTCTGGCAATAAATATCTCTCTGTGTCCCTTCCCCCTTACCACATTCTCCCGTCGCGCTCTTAACCTTAACGGGGAACGTACGAAGCTACCCTACGACACAAGTCCAAGTAGAGCCTGACATCTTCCGACGCAATTTACAGAGAGATCACCCATAATTCTGTTCGGGTTTACCTCATCACCTTTGAAATCAACTTTTGGGACGAAAAACAATAAGCAAACTTTCATTTACTTCACGTAACTCAACACCATAATAGCCAGGTTAACAATATGTCAAGTTTGCATAGCATCAAGGAAACGTTAAGTTTTTCGTTAATCGAAACTCCTGGCTAAAGGGAATATGATTATTTTCACTGATTATCGCAATGGTAAGATTTGGTGTTTGCCGTTCCCACCATAAATTGAGACAATGAATAGATGATAAATGTCTCTGTTCTGAAAATCTGCTGGAAATGACTTCTGAATTTTTTCGAAAGATAAATAAAGGGTCAAGTTATAAAAAAGAATTTTTAAAGTTCTAGACATTCTATATTGTAGTTATAGATAAGTGTTTTATAAATTGTGTGTCTTTGGAGAGACCTAAGTTCAAAAAAAAATCCCCCTAAACACAGCCTACCAGGCGTAGGTAGATTTCGAAGTAGCCTACCTATTTCTCCTGGAAATATTCTGAGAACGTCAATAAACTTCTGAAACACTTTAAGAGCTTAATGTATATTAAACTTATATCCACCAATATTTCAAAACGATGGAATAAATTAATTTTCTTATATGCCATTCAGCGAAAATGTTTCGAATGTTTTTAATTCAATGCATAAAGCATCATTGAATAGCTAAAATTGAATTTAATATTATGCCTACTAAGGTAGTGACTTATTTATCGGTCCATCGACCCTTGTTATTTCCACCCCTTCCAGTAATGGTTGGTCACAGAAAAAAAAAATTTCATGAAAATGATATTAATAACCTTTTAATGTTCAATAAAAAAAATTAATTTTAATTCAACTCCTGTTTTTTTTTCAAACTCACGAGGCAAAGGTTTATCTTATCAAAAAAAATTCAGAACAAGGTTTTAGTTAAATAATAATATTTTCCAACAATCTGAATGGATTTCATGGTGTTCATATTATGGAAGTTACGACAATTTTATCCTCCTTCCCCTGTTTCTTCCACTCCTTGGATATATGGTTGGTGGTATAAAAAAAGTATTTCAATAAAATTGTTTTGAATTACTCCCAAAAGTTTTAATGCCTTCAAGCAGATGGGATATTTGTCATATTTTGAGAGGTATATCGAATTTTATGTTTCTCAAATAATCTTTCCCATTTTTACCTCCTTGGAAGGATAACGCCCATTAACGAACACGTCAGAACAATTTCATTACTATGTAGTATGTATCAGTTGGAAGTGATTTGTGCAAAATTACGGCAGTTATCGTATCCACACGAATGTGATTTTATATATATATATTTATTATAAAAAACCTGTTGCAATAATACGGTGATATTAAGTATATTTCGAAGAAAGACTACCCATTGTAGCCGTTACTATGGTGCGACTTCCGGAAAATGTGCTCCTTGTGCTGAAAAAACTAGCATGGATTCGTAGGTATCATCAAATGGCTAGTAGCAGTTATAAGTGGTGGATATCTTGCTGAAACTAATAAGTGAATACAATTCCACGGTTCATTCTACCGCGAAAAATGAAGCCTAAATACGTGAATGACAGTCATCTTCTTAGAACTATGTATTCCAACAAGAAGAGGAAAGATCCACGCAAGTGTTAAGCTAACGTAGGTGACATCATGCGAATCTAAAAGCATAAGTGCATCATAGAAGAAGATTTCAATTCGAATTGGAATCCCGAACTTTTCCGTGTGACCCATGTTCACGAATCGGGTCCTAGAATCTACTACCTCTAAGATTTGGACCACAAGCTTATTTCACGTTGCTTCTATGCCGAAGAAATTCAGCCTACTATGTATTTCGATACAAACTTGGTGCCGGAGATTCTCAAACGAAGAAATGGACAATACTATGTCAAGTAGTGTGGATTCCCAACTCACTTTTATTCGTGGGTAGCAGATGCAGAAATCGAGAAATTCTAGTTTTTTTTTTTTTGTTTTTGTAGTATAATTTATGTAAGATTTTTTTATTTGTAATTTTGCTTTATTTCTTAAAAGTGTTACCTTTTGTGGTATTTTAAATTAAATACCATCTTTGTATCAATCATGGTTCGAACCAAGCACTGTATGTCATCGCGTCAATCATTATTTTATTAAGTTTTTTTAATGAATTTTGAAATTTTCCCCGAATTTCTATGTCAATAATGTTACAGAATTTTAAGACGGCGGCAAATGGCCGAAAAGATGGGGAATGTTAACGTATTAAATAATACTGCACTCCAGCGGGTAAAATTGTAGTAATATGGTGAAAGTGCCCTCTAGAAAACGGAAACAATATTTCTAATCCAAGATGGCAGCGGTGTTCTTAAGCAGATGGAGACAAGGTGCCCACCATGATGTCACATTGGATGACGTAATAAATTCCTTGGCATTAGTGGTTGGAGGTCAGTCTTCTGGTGGCTTCTGTAGAGGAAGGATCTTGCCATTTTTAAACGAATGACCACACCGAACCGATGACGCCATGATGTAAGTACTTTTTTTAAACTAAAATATAGATCAAAATATTTTAATGATTTTGCAAACCCGAATTTCTAGCATAAAAAAACGGATTTTCAATATAGTGATTATAATGGAAATTGCAACAGTGATGTAATAATTTTCAAAATGGTGGAATCATATTTTTAAATTAAATTATCATAATTTAAGTTTGTCATTAGTTTTAAATATTTCCTAATTTTCTAGCATTAAAAATTACAGTTTTTCAAGATGGCGGCCCTTTAGTAAAGTGCAATGCCAGAGAGTAAGGCGTTCGATTCCAAGAGAAAACAAAACGGAGGAAAAACAAACAGGCATAATCCAAGATGGCGTGACCAAAAAAGGCTACCTCGGTAAATGTCAAAGGTCAAGGTCATCCTATATGGCCGCCATGACGTCATGAGGACCCCACCACACACCACAATCCGGATCTTGCACTAGGAGCCCGTTTTATATACTACTGGAGTATTATCCGTAGAAACAATGGTTGAAATACAAACTAAATTCAAAACTTGAGTAAAAATGTTTTTTTTTTTTTTAAATTTAATTTAAAACATCTTGAAGTTATCTTAAACCTTGGTTCAAAGAAAATTTTTATAGGCGACGTATTAGTTTAAGGATTACAAAAAAAAAGTGTTGGAAAGTGAAAAAAATTCGTAACTATCTTAGTATGCATATTACATTCTTTTTAAGCTATGCAATGCTGGATGCAATGAGTGAAAAACATCAGCAATATTTTCGCTTCCTTGAATGTGAGTAAATTTTTAAAATATAATTTTGTAATATTGGAGAATTGAGTGTTGTATACATAAAGTTTTTAAAATGTTACACAAGTTTATGGAAGTTACCAGAAAATTTCCCGAAGAAAAATTTTTTTGAATATCTACCTACGCTTTTAGGCTGTGCCGAAAGGGATTTTTATATGTTTAGTATAATATCATTTGCGGGAATAATTTACTATCACTCTTATTTTGCTGATAGTAAACGCCTAAATTTTTATGAAAGCGTAATTATTTGAAACAAACTGTTGTACAGATAGGCTACTTGGTTTGTTCAAATAAATGACAGATTTATTTCAAAGCATTTTTTTTTTGTTGGAGGTGTGTCCAAATGTAAAAACCTGCAATGAAAAAAACCCTTATTAAAATAGTAACGAATAAGTTACGTAAAATATAGAATAACTTTTCTAGATTTGAAACAGTTTTTACTTTTTTAATTCTTGTATAAAATTTTAAGTGGAAAATTCTAGCCAATATTAATACCGTAAATATAATCATAATATAAATATTAATCATTTAAAGTTTGTTGACCTGTTCTCTGCCACTTGCAGTTACAAAATTAATGGTATAAGCATTAGCATTTTAATTTCAAATAGTGCTACATAAACATAAAGGATACCTATGTACAAATTATAATGGTATTTTGCTAACATGTTTTATTTTTGCAAGCATTTTGTAGTTATATCACTTATACCCAAACGAAAATAACGTAATTTTCATATACATTTGTGTGTTAAAATTTTTTTTCCACATACAACACAATCTCACAATTTAACATTTAAGTGAATTTTCGTGTAATGTAACTGAAGCCTATATATAGTACAACTTGGTTTTCTGGAAAATAATTTGAGTTAAATTACGTCACTGTTAAACGTTTCACAAGATTACATGAAAAAAAGGACACTTTACTTTGTAAAATCATGTACAAAAAAGCCGGCAATTAATTATATTTTTTCCGGTGAATTGTCGTTGTACCATGCGAGGGCTTAGGCTTGAACCGACGTAACGTAACTCTCTCACTCCGTCTTCGTTAGCGGCTAACCACGAATCACGTTTTGCAGCGACACGGAATGGGCTCGCTAATTGCTCCCAATTTCCCGGGCCGCTTTGCCGCGCGCTTATCATGAGACGTCCCGCTCACGCTACCCGCCAGCCACCAAGAATTGTAGGTACCAACATTGGCCGGCTTTTACTTCCAATAACAGCCAAGTACGTAATTTTTTTTATGGCGAAAAGCATTTGGAACGTGGTTTAGTTTATAAAATTTAATGAAAACGCATGTGTTCAAGTTTCAACCAGTAAAAACGCTTAATTAAAAAAATATATTAATGTAACTATAAGAGTTTTGATGAAAATTCAGAACACCTAAATACCCAATCATTTCAAAGCATTGTAAGTTACAAATATTGATAAAAAAAATAACGCATAAATTGTATACGCCAGGGAAGATAAAATGTTAAGTTAATGGCATTTAATTTTTTTTTACTAAATACCTCCATGTCACTTATTGGAGGAGACATAATAAACGTAAATAAGAGAGAAAGAGTTTTATAGCCATCATTTCGTGAAGTCTAAACGGGGCACATGACATAAAACTTGAATCTTATTGGGATGTGTATTCAATTCACTTAGGAAGGATTTAATAGTTTTATAATTTAAGGTGGTGGTACGTTAGGCATGTAATAGATCATTATTACATTCTAGTGAAGGATTTCCCAACCGGTGGTACGAATACCACTTGTGGTATGGATACCACTTGTGGTACGTGGCATCGTTGCAGGTGGAACGCGACCAAAGACTGTCAAGTTAAATTCTATCGACCCTGATATTGAAAGTTTGATAAAGGACAAACAGCAAAAAGTTTCCCACTAAAAATAGCTCAATTTTATGAATCTTGATATACGAACTCAATTTGACATAATTGTCTAAAATTGTTTGTAATGTTGTTCCATTTGAAATAATGAATATAATGGTTTGTTATCAGAGTTATGTGTTACAAATAAAAAATGCCAGTATGCAATGGGCATCTTAATTTTTTCTCGATTTCAAATATAATAATATCTAAAAAAATAAACATATAAAAATAAAAGCTTAAAAAGTGCTAGTGTCTACTGGTACACAAAATGTTCTAAAATTGTCAAGTGATACACAGTTGCTAAAACGCTGGGAAACCCTGCAGTGGTATACATTTTTTAATACATGTTAGTGTTACTTTTTATCTAAATGTTTTATATTTTGTTACTCTGATAATTTCATGAAACCATATTTTATTGACCATGCTTAGAAAGTCAGAAATGCATTGAAACAGCATTTTCAGGGACTTCTATTTAAAAAAGTGTACCAGTTATTCTTTTTTTTATTAAAAACATTGAAGTTTGTATCCTGAAATTTAACTTAACAAAAAATAATTAAATAAATATACAGTATTCAATATTAATTGAAATGTTTACAAGATTAGTTAATTATTTTACTAAAACGATCGAGTGGATTTTTATTAATAACAATAAAAATCAATAAATATGCTTGATATTTATTCTAATTTATTATTTTAATTATTTGTAAAAATAATGATATAAAAATTATAACTTTTAATGAAAAGAAATTATCAATATGGAAACAGAACATAACTTATACAAAACGATTGAAATACAATTGAAAAATCTTTTAAAAATAGTTTTTATATCTAATATTCAAGATTAATATATATATATTTTAATATTAGGGACCAGTTTTAAATATCAAGTACTAAATTGCTGAACGCAACTCACACGTAGTTCCACACTCACCGCTAGAATTCGCTACCGGAGCAGCTACGTCGACGATCGAATCATTCGATTTGCAGAGCGAAAGGTTGAACTACATAATGTAAAGATTCCTATAAAAACGAATACGACTTGAAAAAATACTAAACCCCGGCTTGGACCTGATATTTAAAGATAAATTTTATTAAAATAATTCCCACCTCATCAAAATTAATTATATTTATTACTCTATATTTTGAAATCAGGTTTGTGGCTATTAATTAATAAGTATTACAGTATAGTTGGACTGTAATAAAGTTTACTTTTTATTACCTACGCGAATTAATAGAATTTTATTTTCTAACCCACGTTATTAATTTAATATTACTTAAAGTATAATAAGACGGTATAGACCTACCGTGAATGACATAATATAATGGACTGAGCTAAGTATTTAATAATAATATGCCAATACGATAAACAAATAAAATATATACAAATACATACATTTACATTGCTTAAATCGCAATTTGTATAATCCAGTAAATTGTTATTTAACAATATAATAAAAATTACCACAGTTGAATTTTTAACTATGTTTCTTTAAGTTAGTACCCGTGCATTATAACCACTACGTTACTCAGACTAACAGAAGACTGCAAGGATAATATTTATTATAATTGGTGTAATACCAATATCCTTAGATTTAGTAAAACTTAAATTACTTGTAACTATGACTATTTTAGTTTACCAAATATATTCTAGGGTAGTTAAAATATCATAAAGTCTCATACACCTCCTATACACGAAGACTCAAACGCAGAACTTTCCAAGAAAAAAATGGGGTGTGGCTGTGTCATAGACATGGGCGTGTGTTTTACGTGAATACTTGTCGATATAGACGCGATTTCATCATCCACTTACATAATTCCAACCGCCCCCAGCTGCAGATGTACTGGCACCGTCGTTGATCCGCTCGGCCGCATTCGTTCTGTTACGTTCCCGGCACTGCTTCACTCGGCCATATATGGTGTTTTATTGGTGTCATTCGATTGCTTTTGGGAAGCCCTTTCCAACCGTATACGATCTCTGTATTTGGATTAGGCTTTTGGACGCGTATAGGCCGACATTATATATTTTTGTTGTATATATATATATATATTTTCATATTTACACCATATATATTCACTGTAACTATTTTACACTAATGTTTTATATACGTAATCGATAGATTTTGATAAGAGCTGACGATTGAAACCAAACGAACGTCGTAGCTTCTCCGAACCAAAAGTTACACTAAATGGAAATCTCGAAACGCAGCAAAATGACCTCAAAATGGCGGCGCTTCCCCCTCCACCGCGCACGATGCGTCACAGTCCTCACTTAGCGTAACAAGTTCTTTGATCCTTTAGCTATGCAGTGGTGTAATTAAATTTTGAATGGAGATGATAGATATGTAGTTGCAACACCAAACTGTATCCCCCGATTTTGTTATCATTTGTTTTTTGAATTGCCTCCCACCATGGAAGCAAATTTAAGGACGTATTCTCGTCAAAAAAAGAAAACTTTTTTAGGGATATGATTGTGTACTCTGCCACTGTCATATGTGTATGGACTGATATATTTGGTATTGTTAAACATGGAAAAACCAAACAACTGTCAGCTGATTGTGTCATTTTATCGCAGTTCTGTCCTTACAGGTTGTGCCTGGAGCTTCATGCTTACAACATCTACTGAGGGTGAGTGATTTTAGAATTTATTACTTATGGTTTATTTTAGAATATTGCATATTGTATTTGTATTGTATTTTGCGTTATTTTGTTATTCTATTGTCACGAAAGTAAGCAGTGTTGCGGGGCGCAAGTGCAGAGCTGGCTGACATCACATGGCCACCGCAACGTGAGACATGCGGTGCGCATCTAGTAGATTACAAGGGTCACCACTTCCCCCCTCCTTCCCAACGCTCACCGTGTGACGCTTTAACTGACACCTGACAGCCTGACAGCTGCCGACGTGTGTCCAGAGATTTCTCGAATCGGATCGTCGCGGAATGACGTGACTGGCCCCAGGCGCGCTCGTGAATTCTAGAAGGGCGCCTGGGCCTATATAAGCCCAGGACGCCGGTCTCCGAGTCAGTCAGTGAGGAGTCGGGAGTTTTTCCGCCGCGGAGTTTCCGGGCGATAGAGCGGCGAAGTCCCTGGACGAAGGTTCCAGGGCGGAGAGTTCAGTTCCGGGCGATAGTGTCGCGGGTGCGGCGGAGTTCCGAGCGAAGTTCCGAGCGAAGCGTCGAGTGGGATCTCGGCGGAGGGAAGTGCGACGGTGGCGGCGGAGTGCGGCGACGGAGTCCCGCGACGGAGATCCACGAGGGGTGCTGCGGCAAGAGTTGCGCCAGAGGTGCGGCCCAGCGAGGTGTGCGGTGTGTAAGAACTGAGTGACTGGGGAATGAACATTTTTAAGTGTAATCGATTATTAGGCATTTTTAGAAGATTATTCGTTAGTGACATAAATATTGGCAATCAATAAAACTGTGTAGTATAATCTTTAATTGGTCTATCCTTTACGAACCCGGTAGTTTCCCACATGACGATATTTTCATTTCTAATAAATCGTAACAGTATTTAACATTTTTCCAAACGTTCAATGGAGAACAAACACTACACTTTCGACGTCTCTTATATACATATATGTATGCTACACACCTGCTATTATAATATATAGTATTGGAATAAAAACTGTACGTGATGAAGAAAAACGGGCATCATTTTTGATGTTAGCACACCCTAAAGCATAAATAAGAGCCACTTTTATCAAATCAAAATCTGTGTTGTAGAACTGTGTAATAAACAATATGTATACAAAGTTTTAAAAGACTATCGAGTTCAAAATACACAAATGTACCATCAGTTCACTAAAAAGCAAAAAATTAAGAAATAAGCAACTTGTTTACTGTATAATTATTAATTGTTTTATAATCTTGAAGTAGATACCAATTAAAACAAAGAGAGCGCGTGTTACTCTGTACACGTGATAGAAATATAACTAATTTGGCATTTCAAACCAACTAATTATGGATAGTAGCGCTATCTTCATATCTCTGTGGCCAAAAACCTATTCTCTGATCTGTTTCCGTAAGAAATGTTTCATAAAAATGTTTCGTGAAAATGTTACATTAAATATCGGCATTGAAATTTTAATCACATTGCACCCAAAAAAGTTTCAATTCAAAAGTATATTCTTAACTGTTATTGAAAGTCACTAAATTTCAACGACTGCTTAAAATCAGCTCTAAGGAAACAACTGTCGCTAGGAGCGCAGGCACAGTGGTTGCCATGGTTTCCAAACAGTATCATGTAACTCTCTGTAGTCATTGCTTTATGTCTTCATTTATGTTGGTTGTGTGTGTGTGTGCGCGCGATAAAAAATGGATTGCTATATATATATATATATCAAACTTTATACAAAAAGTATATAATTGATATTGTAAACAATTTTTTTAAGTAGGTTAGAAACATGCAAATTAATGTCACGAGTCGAAATGAATTAATAAAATTGACTCATGACACAAAAATAATAATAAAGGAAGATCATGTTTAAATGCGGGTCAGAGCTACCTTGGTATGTACACAAAATAGCATCGTTCGCAACAACATGCGAGAAAAAACTTAAAGATGCTAAAATAATAACTATATTCCAGAACAGTTTCATTTTGGCATGCCAGTACGTTTGGTATGTCACACAATTTTTTTTACAGATATGGCCGTATATGGGTTTATGTTGTCACACGTGGGTCCGCCATCTTTGTCCTACATTTCTGTACATCGACTTCCATTCCAATTTCTCAAAATTACTTTTACCAAATGACGTATTCCGACAGCTAAGATATTTACACATCAAAATGTTTTGTTCACACTTCACATCCATTTTAACGTCCACTGCGTTGCACACACCGTACTATTGTGGTTCCAGTGAAAGAAGGAAAAATGAAGCGAACAAAATGTAAAAAGGGTTAAGGGAAGAATGAATATGTGTGGGCGAAGCATACGTTACCTCATTATCTTTCTCCGTCAGGTTCTCTTCTTTCGCCTTACCGCCGGTAAACGTGCTGCTAAATAAAGCGTACATAAATCACGGGCTCCGGAGGAAGGGAAAATGAGTAAGAGAGAAAAAGGATCTTGCGATTATGCACAGCGAATTAAAAAAAAATAAACGTAGTTTGCATATGCATAAGAGATGGGCGTAAGAACTAGAGAGCGTGTGTGAGATTTTCATCCCATAGATACCAAGACACTTTAACTTTTTATTAAATTACCTTGTATCACGTATGCGCGGAAAACACTAGCACGATTTTTCGGCCAATCTGGCACGTGATACTAAAACTAAGATTAGATGAATCTCATATAATCCAAGGATAAAAATGTTTCTCGCATTTAAAACTTTTTTTTTTGAATATAGCTTAAAACAATAATGTATGCAAACACTAAAAGTTTAAAACCACTGCATTTTACCTAATGTGGAAGTCCAGTTATATTTTTAGAAAATTGGAACTACCAGTAAGGTTTCGTTTCACAAATATAAAATTTAAAGCTATCACACTGAGTTTTCTCTCTAACATTTTTTTACTATTGCCTAATATTGAACATTGCAATAAATTAAAGCAAGAGTATTTTCACCGATGGCCGATTTTTAAAGCCTGTGTCATGTATATTTTCTGAAATGTTACGTTTCACAAAAGTAAAACTGGCGGTAGCCATTTTCAAATAGTTACATGCAAAGCGACAAATGATGTTCGGATAACGTATTTACAAACACTGTTGACAGAACAATGATGGAGAAGTGGCTTATTTGTAATTCATTGGTATACTGTTTCGAGAACTGTCAGATTTTGGACATATTACATGACATTGATTACACAGGTTTGGCGATAAAGTAAATATTAATCAAATTAAGTATTAAAAAATGTGAGAAATTCTTTCAGTATTAGCCAGATATGTGTTACATATAACCTGGGCAACGAGCAAATTTATAGGATTCACGTCGAAAATATACTTATAATTTGAAAATCAGAAACAAAATTCAACTTAGAAATTTTTAAAATATTTCCGAGCGTGATAAACATACGCAAATAGTATTTTCCACAACATTTCTGGACGAGAATCACAATTACTTTCCGAAACCGATGTTAGAATTCATTGCTGGAGCAGCTACATTGATTATCGAATCATTCGATTTGCAGAGCGAAACTTTAAACTACTTATATAATGAAACCGCTCCAGTAAAAAAGATAAAGGCTTGGGGAAAAAAAAATTAATCCCGACTTTGACCTGAATTTCAAAGAATTTTACAAAATTACTTCCTATCATGTTTAAATAAAATTAAACAGTTAATACTGCAAAACGTTCCCTATGTCTATGTGAATTTAGATTCCCCCATCCATCACAGATGGTAGCACCGTGGTAACATTTCCGTTTCAGGCACTTCTGTTCCATTCACAAAAACACTCCTACCAAACGCTGAATACCGAGAACTAAGATGAAACACATCAACAAAATAACACATGTGTGCGTGGAGTCCATGCTTCATGCTTATTATATTATTAGTTATAGGTAGCAAAATATGGCTGAGATAACCAATAAAAAAATATGCAAGTATGTGATCGCCACATGATGCTATTGTGCATGAACTCGAGTGTAAGGATATGTGAATGTGAAATGTGCAGGTGTGCGAGTGTGCAGGTGTGCGAGTGTGCAGGTGTGCAGGTGTGCAGGTGTGCAGTTGTGTAGGTGTGCAGGTGTGCAGGTGTGCAGGTGTGCAGTTGTGTAGGTGTGCAGGTGTGCAGGTGTGCAGGTGTGCAGGCGTGCAGGCGTGCAGGTGTGCAGGCGTGCAGGCGTGCAGGTGTGCAGTTGTGTAGGTGTGCAGGTGTGCAGGTGTGCAGGTGTGCAGGCGTGCAGGCGTGCAGGCGTGCAGGCGTGCAGGTGTGCAGGTGTGCAGGTGTGCAGGTGTGCAGGCGTGCAGGCGTGCAGGCGTGCAGGCGTGCAGGCGTGCAGGTGTGCAGGTGTGTAGGTGTGCAGGTGTGCAGGTGTGCAGGTGTGCAGGTGTGTAGGTGTGCAGGCGTGCTGCGTCATTTCTACCTCTCCCTTCCCGGTTCCCCGCCATGTATCTTAACTATTCCCCTCATGCAATCTTAAATATATGTAACGCTCGAAAATGTTACACCCCTCAGCCAGCAATTTTCTCATCATAAAATCATGCTAAAAATGTTAAGTTATTAATTAAAAATTTTTCTAGATAAACTGGCTTGTTGTTAGTGTGCTTATTGAGCTAACATTTGTTGTCAGTTTCTGAAGGTATTTTTATGTGGGACTAGTGAAAAAAAGCAGCAATGACATAACTTATGGAAATTATTTTTAATATGTTTGTTCTCATTGAGAGTATTTTTTAAGAGATTTAAATGTCTTACAAATGCGTTAGTTCAACTCAAATACGATGAAATAATAATGTATAAGGCTCAATCACGCAAGCAATTTTGAATTTTTTGAAAAATTTGTAGTTAATACTATTATTTGAGGTGTATTTCTAAAATTTTAATTATTTACCTTTTTTCCGTCATAAATATTGTTGTCAACAGATAGTCTATGAGAGAAATATAATGAGTGTAAATATTCGTGCAAGTGGTTTTAATTCGTTTAATACGTGGGAAATTTTTCTCTTAGTCAATATCTGGTGACAATATTTGTTACAAAGCAATATAAGTTGACAATGGAGAAAAATACTGCGACAAAAATAAATATCATTAACTTACCTAGCGAGACACTGAGCCTTGAAGAAGAGACATGGAAATTCCAAATAGCGTGGGAGTGTAACCCCCTTCCCCCTCCGCAAAAAAAAAAAAGTTTTTTTTTTTTTTTTACTGGAAACCTGACATTTCAAGCTTGAAAGCCCCGCGCCTTCAGCAACGAACAATGACTCAACCAGAGTGGCTTTGTTTGTATGCGTGGGTAGAAGTGTTTGTGTGTGTGAGAGAGTGTGTGTGAAGTGTGCAGGGAATTCGGACTGTAGTGATATGTCATGTGGCATTTCTCCGCAACCTTTACAAAAGGCATTTCCCGTAGGTGGAGATTCGAGGGAGGAATAAAAGCACTCGCGTTGACTTCAAAGGGCTATGTCAAATAAGCAAAAGAAAAAGAAATTTTTAATGGATGACAACTTAGCTCTCGGTGTACACAGAATTTGGTAGGAGTGATTTCGTGCAAATGGAAAACGAAAATTGATTAAGGGATACGTGACATATAGATGGAGGACCCACTTATTGACAGGTACACAGTCACTTTCGTGAACATTAGGGTACATACCAAACGTATTGGTGTTGTGTCCAAAATGAAATTTTATGATAGGGAAACTAACCTGGTATATATCTTGTAAACTATAATAGTCACATTAAAAAGTGATCAGAAGTTTATAAATACGCAATAAAACTAGCATTACACTCTTGATAATACATAGTCTCATTCCCTGACACCAGTTGTTTTGATAGCGCAGTGGTAGAACACGTGATTGATAAGTTCAAGGTAGAGACCTGAAAAATTCGCGGGTTCATTCCGTGTTATGCTAAAATTCAAATATTTATACTTTAGTGCTGCTTCTGTCATTGGTTCACTGTCTGGAGGAATGAGGGCCAATTAGAGATACTCACTCATAGAAGTGTCGAATCACAGGCCACCCAGTTGAGACGACTCACAAGTCAGCAGCCAATGAACAGTTGGCATTTGCACGAGTGTGTATAGGAAATTGGAGTCTATCCTGGAGGTCATTGAACCCGCGAATTTTTCCGGTCTCTAGTTCAAGAGTTTAAACCTCGTCACTGAATTTTTTTTTTCCAACTTTTTAGTAACATATTACTGTATTATAGATATAAACATTAAGTAAATATATGTGAATACATTTTACTTCTTCATCTTATTGAAATAATACCTACAATTGAATTCATAGTTCAGTATATCAGTTATACTAATAACCTCTTCTTTTTCTTTAAATTATTAATTACGTTTACTAGGAAATGAATGTCCATACATTCTTACAGATGTTAAATTTAAACTCTATAATATGAAAATTTTAAACTATGTACCACAAGTAGTTTAAAACACTTTTTTTTTGCGTATATTTATCATGCCTGGCATTATTTAAAAAAAAATTCTACATTAAATTTCGTGTCCGAGTATTGTGTTATAAGTGTAAATGCAACATAAGAACATCTCTGGCTAATACTGAAAAATTCCTCACTTTTCCTTTATATGTTTGTAACGTCATTTTACTTAACGATAGAAATGCACTAGTACTGAATATAATTTACAAACTGGAAAGCAGAGCCGCGAAGCGCGCCACATACCTGAGCGGAACTTCCAGCTGTTTTTTCTGGACCCGGTTGTCTTGCACGGCCACTGACGTCATGCGTGCATTAACGCTGCTCGACCGCAACACCCCTTTACCCCTTCGTCAATGTCTTCCTTCCTCGGCGCTGTTATCTATAGCTGAGCGGCCTTGTAAATACCGCGGGCCGTCGCGCGGAGTGGCGTGAATGAACACCGACTTTCTGGACTTTTCGGAAGTCGGTTCGGCCCGGGATGACGCGACATGTCGCAAGCGCTCCCCGTCCTTTCTGGACAGACGACCGACTAGTATGAAAGGGTGACGCCGGCCTCCTAGAGAGTTCCGAGAGTTCGGAGAGTTCCGTGAGTGAAGGGAAGTGCGACCTCGGCGAAGAGGGTAAGAGACCCCCTCGAGAGTGGCGCGACGCGGAGTTGGACGGGATCCAGAGAGTGCGACTGAGTGAGTGAGACTGTGTGAGTGGACAGGTGCGTGGTGAGGGGCGAACCACTGTTGAGCCAAACTCCAGTGAGGAGTGCGAACTGCGGAACTTGATAAGACATTGAGTGACTTGAGAATAAACATTTTTAAGTGCCATTGATTTGTGACTGGATATTAAGTATAATGATTTATTAATAATTAAAATATTAGTTATTAATAATACTGAAATAAAACTTAGTTGGGCTATCCCTTAAGAACCCAGTTCTCCCCGTGTATGTTGTAATAATACATTTTAATTTATAATTACGACTACAATTTTATTACATTGCCACACAAAACATAAAACTTTCTTCTATGAAAAATGAAAGAATGAACTCATTTAAATCGACAGGCGTCATGTGTCATTTATGACATTAAATAATGCATATTATTGAACATTCATACATACGTCAACATGTACACAACATTTCAATTGTTGCAGAAATTGTTCATTTATAATTTTTTAATATTTTTATTTTTCTGCCATGATTCCTCAAAAAAAAAATTCTCGTTAAACCATATCAAATCATATCGAGGTTTTCGAATTACAAAATTTATATCCATAGTATATAAAAATAAAGATTTCTACGGCAAAGAAACCACCAAAAGTTAATTTAAAACAAAGTTCTAAACGATATCACGCACTTTATTCATGGCAGGAATATAATCATTCAAATTTGCTTTTTAGGTTATTAGACACAGTACGTAAACATTTGATAAACTCATTAAATTTTTTGAACTATTGCGGTAAGGTGTAAGGTATTATATTTATTCAATATAAATTACCGAAAAAATATACCAAATTAAAATTGCATAAGTTTAATAGGAAATGACCCCCTTTAGTGGAGGTTGTCAAAAATTAGCACTTAATGAACTCGGCTGCATTTATTAAGGTGTCTGAAGTTTGGCTACAAACATTTAACTCAGGAAATATAAAATTTGGCAGAAAATTAAACACCATTGTATTCTTTAATTCATGCAAAAAAAAAATAAAGTCAATGAAATGATTTGAAAATATTTAAATTGCATTTAATTATGACCTAATGCATAGTAAAATGGTCAGTTTTTCACAAGAAAATATTTTCCCTGCAGATACACATCTTCAAACATCATTCTACGGGCTGAATTTCCTTTTCACAATTATTCAGATTTTACGTCACTATCACTCGACTGTATTGATTTAAATCGGTTTATATGTAATGTGCGAGCAACAGGAAAAATATTTGAAGTCAAAAACTACAAACGTATTTAAAAAATATCAAGTAATATCTACGAAATTTTCATTATTCATAAAAAAAAATTGGTTGTCTGTAAAGTCGGTTTACGGACGATAGCTTAACGTGACAACGTCATAACAAAACATTGATGAAATGATTGATCCAGAAGAAAAGGAAATATCATATTCGGTCTGAGACTGAGTCGTAATAGGTTTTTGCAACCAAACCATTTAGGCATTAAAAATATTATATTCTTTGAGGAAGAATTTTTTTTAATTGTTCAATTTTTTGTATGTTAAAAACTGCCTCTGCATAATTTTATGAATAAAATTGAATCATTTTTATTGAATTATTACTATTTTGTATGGATACAAAGGAGTGAAATGAAATGTACAATTTAATTAATAAATTTACTTGTATTTGCATTCATTATTCAAATATATTTATTACTTTTGAAATGTTACGTGCGCCGTATTTAATTTACAAGTAGAAAAAGAAATTTCGCACTTTCCGGGATTCGAACCGACAACCTTACGATTAAAAGATAGCGCCGCTGACCGCTCAGCCACGATGCCATAATTAATAATTAATAGTTTTAGACATTATATATATATATTTATAAAAAATTTGTTCACGGTAGGGGAATAATATTATTTCGTTTTTATAACTCGATTTTATAACAAATACGCATCCCAAATACACCAAACTTATTTATAATGTGTTACAATATTTTTTTTAAGCATTGTGCAAAAGATCCCGGTTGTAATTTGAATTATTATGTGTAACTGTAAAACACCATTGTTGGTTCAAAACGTATTTGAATATTCAACACTTTTAAATAACCGTACCGATTGCGCTGAAAATCGGTGGACGATCGTTAAATTACGTAATATTAATAATTCAAACGACAAACATATGATTGAAAAGTCAAATCGATGGTCGTTCCAATCGAGTGGAAGAGAGATGCCACGCATGCGTACAATGAGCATGAAGAGAGATGCCACGCATGTGTACAATGAGCAAACAGGGCACATCCGTAGTGGGACACTTTTTCGTGCGTGCAGCCGGCGTTCATCGATTTATTAGACGTTGTCACGTCAAAACATGTATTTATTTTTACTTAATTATATTTGAGAAAAATCTGTTTTTTTTGTAAACATTTTTTAAATGATAAAATAAAGTCAGAATTGAAACCCAAGTATCTGGGTGGCAAGCAAAGTATGTTACAACCTAGGCCGCTGAGCCATTTTCCGGAGTGAAACTTATGTAGTATACACGCTGTACTTGAATTTGTATGTTTTTTAAACTATTACAAATGTTATTCATTATAGATGTCTCAAAAATAGTAAATTAGCTTAATTACTTTTCACATAATTTTTTTTTATTTCACGCAATTGAATTTCAGTTATAAAATATCTGTTTGTTTCCATAACATAAGTAGAATGATTTAATAAAAACGGGTATGGGAAAGTTATATTAAATGTAATTTATTTTTACTTCGTAGGTATAAATTCATTTTCTCGCCGTCGAAATTGTGCTCATACGAGAATACGACGGATGATGTAATAAGAAAAAAGCATTTTCGTAATGAAAGAGTGTTGAAAAAAAAACTTATTTCGGTAACGTCCACCAAGTTTCCCACTTGCAAAAGTTCTGCCTTGTATACCACCGGGAGTTGAGCCGTGTGTACAGCGAGACAAGTATCCGACCAATTTTTTGAAACTTTAATTTTTTTTATGTTAACATCTTAGTTCTCGATATACGGCATTTGGTGGGAGAAATTTTGTGAATGGAACTGAAGTCATGTGAAACAGGAATGTTTAAACACGGTGCTGCTACGTGTGGCGAATCGCGCGAACCAAAGTTCACAAAGACAAAGATAAACTTTATAATAATAACTAATTAATTAATTTTTTTTAACAAGATGGGTAATATTTTCAATGAAATTCCTTTAAAAAATCAGGTCCAAAGCCAGGGTTTGGTATTTTTTTCAAGACTTTTTCGCTCTTATTGGAGCCGTTTCATTCTACTGTAGTTTAAATTTCCGGTCGGCGAATGGAATGATTCGGTAGTCGACGTAGATGCTCCGGCAGAGAATTCTAGCGGCGGTTGCGGAAACTACGTCTGATTCGCGTCACGAAGTGTAGCCGAAAACACATTTTGCATACATCTTTCACGCCCTGCAAAACTTTAAATAATTCTTAGTTGAAATTTGTGTCCGATTTTTTTCCTTATTTAAGTGTGTTTGCAACAGGATAACACATGAATATGCACGTTACTGACGTCAGATGTTACACATTAGTGGAAAGTACTGAAATACTCGCTCAATTTTTTTTCTTTTCCCTTTACTTTTTTCTGTGAAGGGTTGGTTACATTTGACACAAATTTTCGTTCACATCTCACCGGGACTCGAGCTCACAAACCCTCACCAAGAAAGACAAGGAAGAATCAATCTGCTCTGCGTAAGGTAACGGCTACCACCAAACAACCGTTCCCCACAAAAAAACAAATTGGTTGTCTGTAAAGTCGGTTTACAGACGATAGTTTAACGTGACAAAGTCATAACAAAATATTGATGAAATGATTGCATACTTTTATGAATAAAATTGAATCATTTTTATTGAATTATCACTATTTTGTATGGATACAAAGAAGGAATGAAATTAAATCTACAATTTAATTGATAAATTTACTTTTATTTACACTCATTAATTCAAATACGTTTATTACTTTAACGAACAGATTATTTTAACTATAACTTTTATACATGTTTGCTATTTAACTTCTTCCAATCTGTGTTATTCTGTTAAGGATAGGACGATGATAGGAAAAGCAGGAAACGAATGGGAGTGTTCCAAGTTTAATGTGCCTCGAAAAAGTCAAATCGATGGTTGTTCCAATCGAGTGGAAGATAGTTAGATGCGGCGCAAGCGTACAATGAGCGTAACGGTACACAGTGTAACGGGACTATGTGCGTAACGGGACAATGAGTAATTCTTTTTCGTGCGTGCAGCCGGCGTTCATCGATTTATTAGACTACACGTTGTCACGTAAAAAAAAATTAAGAAAAATTGCTTTGAGAAATTTTTGTTTACCGAAACATGATAGAAATATAAATAATCCTTAGGTTGATATCAAATACCCGTTTTGAAATTCGGCCGTTGCAGCGCTGCGGTCGGCATGTGTGCCATCATCTGTTGGCAGGCCACAGACGCCGTTACGGAACAATTTGACCGTGTTTACTTTTTTTTTGTATTTAAAATGGCTCCGCCGATTGAGAATCCTGCCGACTGTGAAAAATACGCGCTGCGATTCGTTTTCCTAATCCCGAAGGCGAGAAAGCGGCTGATGTTCATCGTCAGATCAGTGAAGTGTACCTTCGGAGAAAACATTAGGACATGTGGAATGGTACGGAAAAGAGTTTAAAGCTTTTAAAGATGACAGCACGAATGTTTGTGATGAGGAACAAAATGGCTTACCTTCTGTGATCACTGATGACATGATGCAAATAGTTTACGAAAAAGTGAAATAGAACAGACGTGTTACGCTTTCGTCATTATCTGGTATGCTTCCTCAAGTCTCGTTGGTTGTTAAATCAGGTGGTAATCTTCTATGAGGATGGGATTCAAAAGCTGGTAGTGCGATACGATAGTAATGGTGGAATACTAATATGGTGGCAAAAGTAAATTAAGCACATGTTTTCATGTAAAAATAAAACTGTAAAGAAAAATCTATTTTCTTATTTCAAAACTGTACCTACTTTAAAAAAAAATCCTCCTGGTAATATTTTATTAAAAAGTTTTTTTTTTTTAATGGAAAATACGTTTACTGCTTTTTATTATAAAATATTTATGTAATGTAGGGTTATTGTACAATGAAAATTGTTTCCATCATATATTAATACAATAATAACTCAAATATATTTATCCCTTTTTAGCAAAATCTACGCAGTTAATCTATATAAATTGGGTAAAGATTTTTTTATTATTGATTAAAAAATATTTTGAATTAAAATTGTTTATCATTGAATTATTTTTTTATTGAATACTTGTCTGTTTGTTTGTTCGAGTATCGTGCAAAAACTACAGGAATGATATTGATGAAACCTTTTTTGTTTAAAAGCACGTAATTAAAATTAAAAATTGGTGTATATATGTATATATATACAAAGCGTGCCAAGTACCTGAGCGGGCCTTCCAGCGGTAGTCTGGCCAGGGAGCCGGCACGGCCGCTTACGTCACACGCGCATACCTTACGGGATTACAACGGCCCAACCTTGCCAACCTCCTGCCCTTGCTTCCTCCTTCCCCAGTGCCTGGGAATCCTGCGGGCTTGCGGAGGCCACCGCGTGGAGTGGCGCGGATAAGCGCCACTATTCTGGATGCTTCGGGCGTCGTGTCGTGCCCGGGATGAGGCAACACACGTCACAACCACCCACTCCAGTCGGTTCCAGAAACACGGCCTGTGGGTGATAAAAGCGGCGGCGACTGGCCTCCGCGGGATTTCCAACAGGCGAGTGGCGCAGGCGACCGAGTGGCGCAGGCGACCGAGTGGCGCGAGATTGTGTGTGCGGACAGGTGCGAGTTAAGTGGCGAACTACTGTTGAGCCCAGCTACAGCGAGGAGTGCGAACTGTGGACTGGACAGATACTTAGCGATTTGCGAACAGACACTAAGTGTGCTGAGTAGTATAGTAATGACGGTCCGGAAACAGGCTTCTGGCTGTGGAGCCTGTGGAGCCGATCGCCATCTTGGATTGTGACGTCACGGCGGCCATCTTGGATGACCTTGACCTTGACCTTTGACCTTGACCTTGACCCCGGCGGCCATTTTGGATCCGCCATCTTGGATCCGCCATCTTAGATGCAGCGTAGCAGGACACGCCGTAACGGGACACGTCGTAACGGGACACGGCGTAACGGGACACGGCGTAACGGGACAAGTAGGTCTCGGACGCCATCTTTAAAATCCGCCATCTTTAAATCGAGCACCCCACTCATGATGAAATTTTCGTCTCTGTCGTCATATTGATTTTTCTGTTCCACTGGAGGCCGCCATCTTGGATACCGTCGACTCTGTTTCTGTTGTTTGTTCCTAGATAGCGCCAGCGTCGCTCTTGATTTTTTTTTCTGTTCCACTGGAGGCCGCCATCTTGGAAACCGTTGACTTTGTTTCTGTTGTTTGTTCCTAGATAGCGCCAGCGTCGCTTTTGATTTTTTTTATGTTCCACTAAAGGCCGCCATCTTGGATACCGACTACTCTGTTTCAGCTGTTTGTTCCTAGATAGCGCCAGCATCGCTCTTGATTCTTTTCTGTTCGACTGGAGGCCGCCATCTTGGATACAGTCGACTTTGTTTCAGTTGTTTGTTCCTAGATAGCACCATCGTCGCTCTTGATTTTTTTTCTGTTTCACTGGAGGTCGCCATCTTGGATACCGTCAACATTGTTTCTGTTGTTTGTTCCTAGATAGCGCCAGCGTCGCTCTGTCTCATCACAAAAGGTCGATGTTCCATTACCTACCAGAGCTAGTATGGTGCTTATCGACATATCAAATTTATTTTTTTATGCAAAATACATTGGAAGCGCTGTGATTCGAACCAGCGCAGCTCTGATCTCTAGGTTGGAAAACATACGACTTTAACCGCTCGGCTATCGAGACATTTACCAGACTGAGAATAAAAGAAGGTATATAAAAAAATATCATGCATATCGGGACTTGATTTTTTTTAATTTTAAGTTATAATAGCACTACATGTTCGAGACAGATCCGCCATCTTGTAATAAGTCGTAACTGTTGCAATTATCGTTACGCCCGCAATCATTAAAATCCGCAATTTTTATGTTAGAAAATTGGGGAAAATTTTAAAAATCATTAAAAAAATTATTTAATCGAATAAATAATAAAAATTTAAAAACCACTGTTGCAGTTATCGTTACGGCCGCCATCTTGGATTATATCAATGTTGCATATTTCGTTACACCCGCCATCTTGGTTGAGTACTATGTCATCGTTACACTTGATGTTGCGTCCGTCATATTGGATCCTATTAATGATGCAATTACCGTTATGGTCGACATTTTGAAATTTAATCGTCATCTTGGAAATCCGTAATTTTTATGTTACAAAATCGGGAAAAATACCAATATTCGTCAAAAAAATTACTTATTAGAATTCTGATTGATTATATCGATTCCCGTCCTTGGTTCGAAACCATTAAGAGCATACAACCGATCCTTCCTACACGGAAGCTACCTAGACCGACCTCACACCACCAATACCAAGGTATACATCCTCAGCTGGTATGTTACATGTCCGCCATCTTGGCCTTGTCAGCTGGAGACCGTCATCTTGTTTTCGTCTGCTAGAGTGTGCAGGCATCATGTTAGTATAATTTTAAGTTCACCATACCTTTAACCTCGACTGTAGGCATTTATCTTTGTAATTGACCTTGTACTTTGACCTTGACCTTGAACTTTGACCTTGACCTTCAAATTTAACCTTGACCTTGACATTTGACCCTTACCTTGAAAATTGTCCTTGACCTTGATCTTTGACTTTGACCTTGACAACCATCATGGATCCGACAGTTTATGTTTAGTACATGCTACCAGGTGTACCTACCACCTGCTAGTGGTCATTGCCACCATCTCTTTTTTGTCTGATGGAGGACACCATCTTGTGTGTACTCGTCTTTCCATTCTAACCCGCTGCAGTGCAGTAATAATTTATTATTACCGAGGTGCCCCCGCCATCTTGAAATTCGGTCGCCATCTTGAAATCATGTAATTATTTAGCTATAAAAGCGGGAAAAAATTCCAATAGTCACCGAAACAATAAACTATTAATTTACAAATTGATTAGAGCAGTTCCTGTCCACGGTTCGATTCTTGAACAGTGACAGTTGTGACTAAATATTAAATAAATTTTAGATTCTGTTTTCCATTACCTTTCGCGGAGTTTATTAATCATTCACTCTACGAAAATCAGCTTAAGACAATATACCGGACGAACGAATTAAATACAGCGTCGCAATGCTTTACATGAAAGTCTAGTTTTTTGATATTTAGATTATCCTTTAAAATGTTCATCTACAAAGTCATCCATACATATAGCCCAAGTGTCTCAGGACCATGAGATCGAGTCATGAACAGTCAGTCATATAGTCCATGAACACAGTACACACAGGAAAACGGAATGTACACGCAGTACACACAGGAAACGGGTCGTACACACAAGAAAACGGAATGTACACACAGTACACACCTAAACGGAATGTACACACAGGAAAACGGAATTTACACGCAGGAAAACGAAATGTACACACAGTACACACAGGAAATCGAAATGTACACACAGTACACACAATACACACAGGAAAACGGAATGTACACACAGTACACACAGGAAACGTGACGTACACACAGGAAAACGGAACGTACACACAGGAAACGGGACGTACACACAGGAAAACGAAATGTACACACAGGAAAACAAAATGTATACACAGAAAAAGGGAATGTACACACAGGAAACGGAACGTACACACAGGAAAAAAAAATGTACACACAGGAAAACGAAATGTACAAACAGAAAAACGAAATGTACAAACAGGAAATCGAAATGTACAAACAGGAAAACGAAATGTACACACAGGAAAACGAAATGTACACACAGGAAAACGAAATGTACAAACAGGAAAACGAAATGTACAAACAGGAAAACGAAATGTACACACAGGAAAACGAAATGTATACACAGGAAACCGGAATGTACACACAGGAAATCGGAACATACACACAGTACACACAGGAAACGGAATGATCACACATACAGTAGCGGAAACACAGGCTTATTTGGAAATTAGAATACAAGAAATAAATCATACTTTTTTAAAATATAAATAATTCATTTTAATTTTCATTAGTACACACATGTCAGTTAATCAAATGATTATTGTATGTAGCCAGCGTTCCGAAGTTCTTTAAGTATGGTCGATACTTCCACGATATGCGAGTAGTTCCCTCTACGAACAGATGCCACCATCAGTCTTAGCCAGTCAACCAATATGTTTGGATCTTTCCATGATGTGGAATCAATCTCTTCTGCCACCATCTTCATTGCTTGTTTATTATAAATATTATGATCTCTGGTGTATTCCGTTTTAACACCAACCTCAGGGTTACTTTCATCATCTAGCCAGCGATCATCTCAAGCTTGATCAGATTTATTATAACACGACGTTTCCATCGCTTCGGTCTCAGGACACCAACACATTCTTCGATCTTGTCAGCTTTAGGTTCTGCATTTTAGTCTTCGATCACGACGACAGTTTCAGAGTCACTGTAGCAACCACCGTAGAAGACAACGTCTTCACCCAGATTACTGCAAGAACTCGATATCGTTTATGTCGAAGTGTCTTCATCACCTGTATGCTTCCTTTTCGGGAGTCCACCATTTATACAAAGTATGGAGGATCTGCTAAATATAAGCTTGAATGTATTCTCACTTTTCACGGTGTTGATACCTTCATTAGTTTCAGTCTTCCCGAAACCATCAACATCCTTCAATATTTGTTTCTCGTCACGATCGGCGTGCTATGGCTTCCATCTTTTCTATATTAATAATATTATTTGTCTTAAAATCTCCGCGTCCGTGTCACTATCACAGATGTAAATCATCATAGCTGTCATCAATATTATCATGAGCTGCATCAATATCACTCATTTTATGATATCGTTTCCACATTTCAGTTGTCAGAGATTAACCACAATCTATGATCTTGTGAGCTCCATTCTCATTTTCTTTAAAAGCCTAAGTGTCCAGTTTTATTATTAAATCTGTCAACCCATCATCACAAACTCAATTAAATCATTTTAGTATATAGAAGAAAAAAATCATCAAAGTTCCTTTCATTTAATCATAGAAACCGCATCATCCTTTCCACCTATAGTGTAGTTTCTTGAGCCGAAGAGTCTTTCATTATATATACCATGCAGTGTTCTTCAAGAGATGTGGTATACTAACAGTTCTACATACAAATCCATCCTATCAATAATTTGTTTACACATAAAAAAACCTTCACGCTATTTTTTCGTGTTTTACTAAATTATCTCTTCGTCTAAAATAATTACCACACATAGTAATTTCTACAAAGGACACTTTGTCCAAGAAATTTTAACCATCATCTGTCTGAAAACAACCATGTCCCATCTATATCACAAAGTAAACGAGGGTTAGTGGAGATAGGTCAAACAAGTGCTAGTCACTCATAGGGTAAGAACCATGTGTTCGATACCTATCTCAGTCAATGTAGCATCTATGTATTTTTCTTACCTCATGTAGAAAAATATCTTACAATGCATACGAATTTAAACTTATTCATGTACGACCAGGCAAAGTATTTAAATTCAAGCACGTCAACCGCAAAATAAAAATTCTCAAGGGTAGAGACAGAGACTACACGATCGAGACACGCCTACCGTCACCCGCAAATGAACATTGACCCCTCGCGCGGGAGTTGCAAGCTAGCAGAATGCTGCGACAGTCATATGTTTGCTCGAGACATGCATACATCACGTCGCTAGCCTTCCAACCCATTTCACGTAAAACTCCAGTGAAATCGTAATCCAGCATACGTAAAGTACTTGCTGGAACCACTTCAAAGTATACATCACTGAACCAGAGCAGAAAATTAGCTTACACATGTATAACTCCCTACCAACAAAAAAAAATTTGTAGCACATATACGAGAGGAGTCGGACCCTACATACCATACTGTGAAAGTCGATACTCCGATAATTATAAGCGGCAAAATATTTTAAATCAAGACCCCGGCCAGTATATATTATTTTTTTCATGTTTTAAAAATTCATGTTAGTAATCAGCAACGAAGGAGTGAGTAACTTGGACGGAGAATCGTTTAACAAGTATCCGGAATCTTAATGATACAACCCATCCAGTGCACCAGCTTACTCCGAAGTATGCGCAATTGATTAACATTATTCAATTTTTTAATATCACGTCCGTAGTGTACACCAATATATGACAGGTTACGATTTAAGACCATAAATTTCCCACAAGTCTGTTAGTTTTATTTCGGGGAGTAATAAATTATTTCTCAGAAAAAATAAATCAAGTTCCTATCAGATTTTCTCTAATGTTACGGTATTACCTGTACCTGCACATTACCAAAACATCTCCCATTAAAAATCTTAAGAATGCAGATGGCATACTCAGACAAAAATAATTTTAACAAAAAAAACAGTCTTCAGCATTATTGATAAAAAAATAATACACACAAACAAGACAAAACGCGCATTACAAATTCGACCTAAATTTCGTGTCAAATTTAGTTAATTACATTAAGATAAACGATGTAGGTTAGGGAAAAATATATAAAAAATTCTATAATTCTATAATTTATTTAAAATTGAACATTTATACACAATAAAATCTGACATGGTATATATATCGTATACATTTCTCAGTTCATGCGACATTCATTTTTATTAATATAAATTATTATAATTCGTTTTTAGAGTGACAAAATAAAAATAATTCATACAGATCTGGATACATCAGTTCAGGAGTGTAACACATTATAGGGCCAGAAATTATGCTAGAAACCCGTCTTTACAAAATTTATAATGTTTTTTCAAGTAAAATTTTCGTGTAACCTGTATTCCGCACTTCTCACACATAAATTTTACACGGTCAAGATTTATTCTGCAGCCATGCTTTTCATGGATGCGTGTACTTCGTAGTCGTTCAAATCGTTTACCACAGTAGCAGCACTGATACAGATATTCATCGCAATTACCATCACTTCCCCGCTGTACAACCTGCAAATGAACTTTGCTTTTACAATGCCTAATCAAATTACTTTTGTTTGTGAAATGTACACCACACGGGTCACACGGAAATGTCACACGATCAGCGTTTCTTCTACAGACATGATTTTAATGTCTTCTTGCATGTTGACGGTATTTAAAACTTTTGTCACAGTACGTACACAGATGTCTTGTCGTTAGACCTTGAGTCACCGACGGCTCGGAAAGTATCTTACTTTCAATGCACACTGCTGTTGTAGACGACGAAGTCCCGTATGTTGCATGAGCTGGAGATTTCCCAGTCGACATTGACAGATCATCTGTACTGGATGCCAAAGAATCTGAAGTATACACGACTGATGCAGAAGCTGGGAATTGCTCACAAAATGTTTTATTTACGAAATGCGGTGTATTTGCAGGTATCGGAGTCTCCTCTGCGTCCGATAATGAACACATTGAAGTCTCTTAAAGTAAAGAGACAGTAGATACAGCCATACATCGGGATCTCTGGAGATGGTAGCTTCGTTACCATCGGAATCTCTGGAGCTTCCCTCATCGTTGTCATAGGGATCTGCTTCGTCATCATCGCCTCCGTCGTCAGGGACCCCGGTGAAGACGTGAGACCCTCCGTCAAGATCTCTGCAGTCTTTGACCCCGCCACCATTGGTATTTGTACCGATTTCAACGTTTCTACCATTGAGTTCGGATACACATCAATATTCATATACCAGACTTATATGCAGCCAAAGTCTCGCTTAAATAACAGTGTCCGCTTGTATAATACACAAGGCAATACATCTTCCATTGTAATTACTTTAAAAAAATTAGGAATTTCAAGGAATAAGAATTTAAATTATATATTCAATCAACTAATCAAACATAATACATACAAGGTTCATTTAGACCTACAAAAGGAGCAAGAGTCTGTAATCAATGGAACTTTCAGAATCCAAACAAAATTTAAACTACTAAAATGTAAATTTTATTATGTACAGCTACACATAACCTCCAACTGACTCCAAATTTCTACAACACATGACTAAATTATTTTATCCGATACCAGGCTAGGTCCAAAGTCAAGTATTTTTTGTACCTCTCATCTACAGTTCAGGGGAGCTTCAGTGCTGATATAGCTACAGCCAAGACATGCTCAGTACCACACATCTTCAAAATCCTAACCCTTCAAAGTCGATCCTTGTTAAGCCTTACGACAAAAGTCTCCGAAACAAGAGACCTACTCTATAATTTTACTAGACATTTTTAAGCTTTTCATAGCACACATCGATAAATATCTTCGTAAATAACCCAAAATATTATCAGACCACTAGCATTCGATTTATGCACATACAGTAGGTCACCAGCGTATTCATCAACACATGACCATTCTACATTAAGCTCCCCACTTACTTCCGCCAGTCTACTAGGCTCCACGCAGCACACATAAAATAAAAGAAGTCAATTAACAACCTATTATTTATTTACATTCGAATATTTAACAGCATACCGTCGACTAGTAAAATAATCCTGTCAGTAAACATGGTAGCAAAGTCTACATTTATATAGAACCAGGAATCCATTGAACATTCAGAACCTAGCTACACATACTCAGTGCTGGATGAAAGTTAATTCTACACTTATTTATCATCACTGTCACTCATATTACATCATAGGCACTTGAGTCAACACTCATTATACATAGTCGACACTGAATGCAACCATCCACTTTCCATAATCTAATATCAATTCGGCACTCATTTTCCAACATCGACATTCAATTCAACACTCACTTTCCATCATCGACACTCAATTCAACACTCACTTTCCATCATCAGCACTCAGTTTCCATCATCGACACTCGATTCAACACTCATTTTCCATAGTCGACACTCAATTCGACACTCATTTTCCATAATCGACACTCAATTCGACACTCATTTTCCTTAATCGACACTCAATTCATCACTCATTTTTCATAATCGACACTCAATTAGACACTCAATTTCATTCATAGTCACCCAATTCGACACTCATTTTCCATCATCGACACTCAATTCAACACTCATATTCCAACAACTACACTTAATTAAACACTCATTTTCCACCATAGACACTCAATTTCCATCATCGACACTCAATTTGACACTCAATTTCCATCATCGACACTCAATTCGACACTCATTTTCCGTCATCGATACTTAATTCTACATACTCCTTCCTTCTTCGACACTCATTTTCCATCATCTACATACAGTAAAATAGAAACTTTACACACACACACACACAGATATATATAAATATATTCATACTCTACTCAATTCTTTAAAGTAGCATACACATGAACTTTATTAGGGCATGAATAACGACACATGTTAATAATAATTTTTAAAATTATATTTTTATCAAAAAAACAAAAGCATAAAAATTCATCAGTCAATAAACATTACTAACTTATTATATATATCCTGAAATTCTAAGTTCATCAAGAATAGTCCACATTTCTTTGATAACTGATACAATTTCGTCATCTTGCGAAACAAGTAAAAGTCGCAACCTGTTCACCAACACGTTCGGGTCTTTCAACGATATATAATCAATTTCACTTGATGACACCATCTTCTTCGAATGTTTGCTGAACATATTCTGAAAATCGTTGTAATGATGATTATAATAATTTGTATCATCATCATCATCGACGCTGTCCACATCTTTATCAAACACACTGACATCTTTATCTTGCATATCCCAGTATTTCGAATTTTTTGACATTGGAGTACCATCATTGGCAACAAGCTTACTTGCTAATTTTCCAAAAAAATATTCTAAAGTCCGTGGAAGTCTACTATAAGACGCCTTGTCACTTTTTCTGGAGATGTTACTTTCATTATCTTCTACCTTACTTATATCTCCAACACCATTTAAGCTATATCCTTTCTCAAGACCTGGAGAGATTTTAACACAATCGCTTTTAAGACTAGGTCGATCAATTTCATTGTAAGACATACTGTCCCCGAGCATATCGTCTCCATCTTCGTACTTTATCTCCTGAACGAGCTTGGCTTTACAAGTTTTATATTGTCTTTTTAAATTCTCTCTTCGTGTCATCCGCCTACCACACTTGTCACAACTTAGTATTTGACGGAATGGACTTTTAACACAATCGGTCTTTTCATGTCTACGAGCATTATAGCTTTTATCAAAGTATTTGCTACAGTATGTACAATGTCCTTCAGATCGAGATCGATATTTGAGTATCGTACCTTCACTAGACTGTATGTACTCCATAATGGTTGAATAGCCACTAAAAGTATTATTTAGGTACTTCGTATTTTTATGTATGAACATTCATCAATTATTTACGAAAAAAGATTTTTTTTTCTCATTTTGACTAAAAAACTCATGTTCCACGTAGTTTTACTACCCACCTTCATATTTCCTCATATGTTATGTTGTAAAAGCATCCAAAGTTGGTTGTAGGTTACGGAATGCTCACTCACGATCTCTTAAAAAAGGTGTGCCTCCCTAGATCTCAAGAGGAAGAACATTGACCTTATTTAAAAATTAGTGAATAATATCATGGCCTAGCAAGAATCACAAGATAATCTATTCACATATTAGCAACCATCATGTATCAGTTGTCTGTATATGCAGTCTCTGTTGTCTGTTTAAGTAGTCAATGTTTTGTGTGGGATGCGGGATGCTCCCTAACGATCGCAACAGAAGGAGGGCTTCGCTAGAACTCAAGGGGAAGGGAAATCTTCGTGTGTGATAGCTTTTTCCGTTTGTTTCAAGGCATAGTAATCGTCTGATAAATGAACTTTGGTTTTTGTGTGATTTCCACCTGTTAAAATTATTTTTTAAGTGTTGATTTGATAATATGACTTCGGAAATTTTTACGAAACTCTGAATAAAATTACCTGTCTTAGACACCAAGGACAATACAGTTTCTCTTTCATGTTAATGCTTCTCAGATGTCTCAAAGCATATTATTTGTCTGAGTAAAGTTATTATTTTTTTAAATCCACCTGATAACAATATTGTAAGTGCTGATTTATTGACAGAATTTCACTTTTTAAATGTAACTCTGAATAGAAATAAAATGACTCAGTAAGTATAAAATTCTTCATGCAGAGATAGATCTCTCACAAATATTCAGGCGCACTCGGCGAAAACCATCAGATGTCTAGCCAGGAATAATCAGAAACACTTGGAGAAAGCCATCAATATAATATCAAGATTAATCAGAAGCACTCGGAGAAATCCATCTGATATCTTGTTAGGTATTATCAGAAGCACACGGAGAAAACAACCATAATATTGTCAAGAATAATCGGAAGCTCACGGAGAAAACCACCAGGGAGGATGTCGTTTATAAACATCATAAATTACCAATTTTTTTAAAAAAGTCCAAATTTAATCCTGCTTAAGCAAAGAGTTCACAAGCGGGCTTGTGAACTCTTTGCTTAAGCAACATGAGAGTTCTAGCACAAGCCCGCTTGTGAACTCTTTGCTTAAGCAGGATTAATTTGGACTTTTTTTAAAAAAATTGGTAATTTATGATGTTTATAAACGACATCCTCCCTGGTGGTTTTCTCCGTGAGCTTCCGATTATTCTTGACAATATTATGGTTGTTTTCTCCGTGTGCTTCTGATAATACCTAACAAGACATCAGATAGATTTCTCCGAGTGCTTCTGATTAATCTTGATATTATATTGTTGGCTTTCTCCAAGTGTTTCTGATTATTCCTGGCTAGACATCTGATGGTTTTCGCCGAGTGCTCCTGATTATTTGTGAGAGATCTATCTCTGCATGAAGAATTTTTTACTTACTGAGTCATGTTCTTTCTATTCAGAGTTACATTTAATCAGTGAAATTCTGTCAATAAATCAGCACTTACAATATTGTTATCAGGTGGATTAAAAAAAATAATAACTTTACTCAGACAAATAATATGCTTTGAGACATCTGAGAAGCATTAACATGAAAGACAAACTGTATTGTCCTTGGTGTCTAAGACAGGTAATTTTATTCAGAGTTTCGTAAAAATTTCCGAAGTCATATTATCAAATCAACACTTAAAAAATAATTTTAACAGGTGGAAATCACACAAAAACCAAAGTTCATTTATCAGACGATTACTATGCCTTGAAACAAACGGAAAAAGCTATCACACACGAAGATTTCCCTTCCCCTTGAGTTCTAGCGAAGCCCTCCTTCTGTTGCGATCGTTAGGGAGCATCCCGCATCCCACACAAAACATTGACTACTTAAACAGACAACAGAGACTGCATATACAGACAACTGATACATGATGGTTGCTAATATGTGAATAGATTATCTTGTGATTCTTGCTAGGCCATGATATTATTCACTAATTTTTAAATAAGGTCAATGTTCTTCCTCTTGAGATCTAGGGAGGCACACCTTTTTTAAGAGATCGTGAGTGAGCATTCCGTAACCTACAACCAACTTTGGATGCTTTTACAACATAACATATGAGGAAATATGAAGGTGGGTAGTAAAACTACGTGGAACATGAGTTTTTTAGTCAAAATGAGAAAAAAAAATCTTTTTTCGTAAATAATTGATGAATGTTCATACATAAAAATACGAAGTACCTAAATAATACTTTTAGTGGCTATTCAACCATTATGGAGTACATACAGTCTAGTGAAGGTACGATACTCAAATATCGATCTCGATCTGAAGGACATTGTACATACTGTAGCAAATACTTTGATAAAAGCTATAATGCTCGTAGACATGAAAAGACCGATTGTGTTAAAAGTCCATTCCGTCAAATACTAAGTTGTGACAAGTGTGGTAGGCGGATGACACGAAGAGAGAATTTAAAAAGACACTATAAAACTTGTAAAGCCAAGCTCGTTCAGGAGATAAAGTACGAAGATGGAGACGATATGCTCGGGGACAGTATGTCTTACAATGAAATTGATCGACCTAGTCTTAAAAGCGATTGTGTTAAAATCTCTCCAGGTCTTGAGAAAGGATATAGCTTAAATGGTGTTGGAGATATAAGTAAGGTAGAAGATAATGAAAGTAACATCTCCAGAAAAAGTGACAAGGCGTCTTATACTAGACTTCCACGGACTTTGGAATATTTTTTTGGAAAATTAGCAAGTAAGCTTGTTGCCAATGATGGTATTCCAATGTCAAAAAATTCGAAATACTGGGATATGCAAGATGAAGATGTCAGTGTGTTTGATAAAGATGTGGACAGCGTCGATGATGATGATGATACAAATTATCATAATCATTATTACAACGATTTTCAGAATATGTTCAGCAAACATTCGAAGAAGATGGTGTCATCAAGTGAAATTGATTATATATCGTTGAAAGACCCGAACGTGTTGGTGAACAGGTTGCGAATTTACTTGTTTCGCAAGATGACGAAATTGTATCAGTTATCAAAGAAACGTGGACTATTCTTGATGAACTTAGAATTTCAGGATATATATAATAAGTTAGTAATGTTTATTGACTGATGAATTTTTATGCTTTTGTTTTTTTGATAAAAATATAATTTTAAAAATTATTATTAAAATGTGTCGTTATTCATGCCCTAATAAAGTTCATGTGTATGCTACTTTAAAGAATTGAGTAGAGTATGAATATTTTTATATATATATCTGTGTGTGTGTGTGTGTAAAGTTTCCATTTTACTGTATGTAGATGATGGAAAATGAGTGTCGAAGAAGGACGGAGTATGTAGTATTAAGTATCGATGACGGAAAATGAGTGTTGAAATGAGTGTCATCGATGGAAAATGAGTGTCGAATTGAGTGTCGATGATGGAAATTGAGTGTCAAATTGAGTGTCGATGATGGAAATTGAGTGTCTATGGTGGAAAATGAGTGTTGAATTGAGTGTAGTTGTTGGAAAATGAGTATTGAATTGAGTGTCGATGATGGAAACTGAGTGTCGAATTGGGTGACGATGATGGAAATTGAGTGTCGAATTGAGTGTCGATTATGGAAAATGAGTGATGAATTGAGTGTCGATTAAGGAAAATGAGTGTCGAATTGTGTGTCGATTATGGAAAATGAGTGTCGAATTAAGTGTCGACTATGGAAAATGAGTGTTGAATTGAGTGTCGATGATGGAAACTGAGTGCTGATGATGGAAAGTGAGTGTTGAATTGAGTGTCGATGATGGAAAGTGAGTGTTGAATTGAATGTCGATGTTGGAAAATGTGTGCCGAATTGATATTAGATTATGGAAAGTGGATGGTTGCATTCAGTGTCGACTATGTATAATGAGTGTTGACTCAAGTGCCTATGATGTAATATGAGTGACAGTGATGATAAATAAGTGTAGAATTAACTTTCATTCAGCACTGAGTATGTGTAGCTAGGTTCTGAATGTTCAATGGATTCCTGGTTCTATATAAATGTAGACTTTGCTACCATGTTTACTGACAGGATTATTTTACTAGTCGACGGTATGCTGTTAAATATTCGAATGTAAATAAATAATAGGTTGTTAATTGACTTCTTTTATTTTATGTGTGCTGCGTGGAGCCTAGTAGACTGATGGAAGTAAGTGGGGAGCTTAATGTAGAATGGTCATGTGTTGATGAATACGCTGGTGACCTACTGTATGTGCATAAATCGAATGCTAGTGGTCTGATAATATTTTGGGTTATTTACGAAGATATTTATCGATGTGTGATATGAAAAGCTTAAAAATGTCTAGTAAAATTATAGAGTAGGTCTCTTGTTTCGGAGACTTTTGTCGTAAGGCTTAACAAGGATCGACTTTGAAGGGTTAGGATTTTGAAGATGTGTGGTACTGAGCATGTCTTGGCTGTAGCTATATCAGCACTAAAGCTCCCCTGAACTGTAGATGAGAGGTACAAAAAATACTTGACTTTGGACCTAGCCTGGTATCGGATAAAATAATTTAGTCATGTGTTGTAGAAATTTGGAGTCAGTTGGAGGTTATGTGTAGCTGTACATAATAAAATTTACATTTTAGTAGTTTAAATTTTGTTTGGATTCTGAAAGTTCCATTGATTACAGACTCTTGCTCCTTTTGTAGGTCTAAATGAACCTTGTATGTATGATGTGTGATTAGTTGATTAAATATATAATTTAAATTCTTATTCCTTGAAATTCCTAATTTTTTTAAAGTAATTACAATGGAAGATGTATTGCCTTGTGTATTATACAAGCGGACACTGTTATTTAAGCGAGACTTTGGCTGCATATAAGTCTGGTATATGAATATTGATGTGTATCCGAACTCAATGGTAGAAACGTTGAAATCGGTACAAATACCAATGGTGGCGGGGTCAACGACTGCAGAGATCTTGACGGAGGGTCTCACGTCTTCACCGGGGTCCCTGACGACGGAGGCGATGATGACGAAGCAGATCCCTATGACAACGATGAGGGAAGCTCCAGAGATTCCGATGGTAACGAAGCTACCATCTCCAGAGATCCCGATGTATGGCTGTATCTACTGTCTCTTTACTTTAAGAGACTTCAATGTGTTCATTATCGGACGCAGAGGAGACTCCGATACCTGCAAATACACCGCATTTCGTAAATAAAACATTTTGTGAGCAATTCCCAGCTTCTGCATCAGTCGTGTATACTTCAGATTCTTTGGCATCCAGTACAGATGATCTGTCAATGTCGACTGGGAAATCTCCAGCTCATGCAACATACGGGACTTCGTCGCCTACAACAGCAGTGTGCATTGAAAGTAAGATACTTTCCGAGCCGTCGGTGACTCAAGGTCTAACGACAAGACATCTGTGTACGTACTGTGACAAAAGTTTTAAATACCGTCAACATGCAAGAAGACATTAAAATCATGTCTGTAGAAGAAACGCTGATCGTGTGACATTTCCGTGTGACCCGTGTGGTGTACATTTCACAAACAAAAGTAATTTGATTAGGCATTGTAAAAGCAAAGTTCATTTGCAGGTTGTACAGCGGGGAAGTGATGGTAATTGCGATGAATATCTGTATCAGTGCTGCTACTGTGGTAAACGATTTGAACGACTACGAAGTACACGCATCCATGAAAAGCATGGCTGCAGAATAAATCTTGACCGTGTAAAATTTATGTGTGAGAAGTGCGGAATACAGGTTACACGAAAATTTTACTTGAAAAAACATTATAAATTTTGTAAAGACGGGTTTATAGCATAATTTCTGGCCCTATAATGTGTTACACTCCTGAACTGATGTATCCAGATCTGTATGAATTATTTTTATTTTGTCACTCTAAAAACGAATTATAATAATTTATATTAATAAAAATGAATGTCGCATGAACTGAGAAATGTATACGATATATATACCATGTCAGATTTTATTGTGTATAAATGTTCAATTTTAAATAAATTATAGAATTATAGAATTTTTTATATATTTTTCCCTAACCTACATCGTTTATCTTAATGTAATTAACTAAATTTGACACGAAATTTAGGTCGAATTTGTAATGCGCGTTTTGTCTTGTTTGTGTGTATTATTTTTTTATCAATAATGCTGAAGACTGTTTTTTTTGTTAAAATTATTTTTGTCTGAGTATGCCATCTGCATTCTTAAGATTTTTAATGGGAGATGTTTTGGTAATGTGCAGGTACAGGTAATACCGTAACATTAGAGAAAATCTGATAGGAACTTGATTTATTTTTTCTGAGAAATAATTTATTACTCCCCGAAATAAAACTAACAGACTTGTGGGAAATTTATGGTCTTAAATCGTAACCTGTCATATATTGGTGTACACTACGGACGTGATATTAAAAAATTGAATAATGTTAATCAATTGCGCATACTTCGGAGTAAGCTGGTGCACTGGATGGGTTGTATCATTAAGATTCCGGATACTTGTTAAACGATTCTTCGTCCAAGTTACTCACTCCTTCGTTGCTGATTACTAACATGAATTTTTAAAACATGAAAAAAATAATATATACTGGCCGGGGTCTTGATTTAAAATATTTTGCCGCTTATAATTATCGGAGTATCGACTTTCACAGTATGGTATGTAGGGTCCGACTCCTCTCGTATATGTGCTACAATTTTTTTTTGTTGGTAGCGAGTTATACATGTGTAAGCTAACTTTCTGCTCTGGTTCAGTGATGTATACTTTGAAGTGGTTCCAGCAAGTACTTTACGTATGCTGGATTACGATTTCACTGGAGTTTTACGTGAAATGGGTTGGAAGGCTAGCGACGTGATGTATGCATGTCTCGAGCAAACATATGACTGTCGCAGCATTCTGCTAGCTTGCAACTCCCGCGCGAGGGGTCAATGTTCATTTGCGGGTGACGGTAGGCGTGTCTCGATCGTGTAGTCTCTGTCTCTATCCTTGAGAATTTTTATTTTGCGGTTGACGTGCTTGAATTTAAATTCTTTGCCTGGTCGTACATGAATAAGTTTAAATTCGTATGCATTGTAAGATATTTTTCTACATGAGGTAAGAAAAATACATAGATGCTACATTGACTGAGATAGGTATCGAACACATGGTTCTTACCCTATGAGTGACTAGCACTTGTTTGACCTATCTCCACTAACCCTCGTTTACTTTGTGATATAGATGGGACATGGTTGTTTTCAGACAGATGATGGTTAAAATTTCTTGGACAAAGTGTCCTTTGTAGAAATTACTATGTGTGGTAATTATTTTAGACGAAGAGATAATTTAGTAAAACACGAAAAAATAGCGTGAAGGTTTTTTTATGTGTAAACAAATTATTGATAGGATGGATTTGTATGTAGAACTGTTAGTATACCACATCTCTTGAAGAACACTGCATGGTATATATAATGAAAGACTCTTGGGCTCAAGAAACTACACTATAGGTGGAAAGGATGATGCGGTTCCTATGATTAAATGAAAGGAACTTTGATGATTTTTTTCTTCTATATACTAAGATGATTTAATTGAGTTTGTGATGATGGGTTGACAGATTTAATAATAAAACTGGACACTTAGGCTTTTAAAGAAAATGAGAATGGAGCTCACAAGATCATAGATTGTGGTTAATCTCTGACAACTGAAATGTGGAAACGATATCATAAAATGAGTGATATTGATGCAGCTCATGATAATATTGATGACAGCTATGATGATTTACATCTGTGATAGTGACACGGACGCGGAGATTTTAAGACAAATAATATTATTAATATAGAAAAGATGGAAGCCATAGCACGCCGATCGTGACGAGAAACAAATATTGAAGGATGTTGATGATTTCGGTAAGACTGAAACTAATGAAGGTATCAACACCGTGAAAAGTGAGAATACATTCAAGCCTATATTTAGCAGATCCTCCATACTTTGTATAAATGGTGGACTCCCGAAAAGGAAGCATACAGGTGATGAAGACACTTCGACATCAACGATATCGAGTTCTTGCAGTAATCTGGGTGAAGACGTTGTCTTCTACGGTGGTTGCTACAGTGACTCTGAAACTGTCGTCGTGATCGAAGACTAAAATGCAGAACCTAAAGCTGACAAGATCGAAGAATGTGTTGGTGTCCTGAGACCGAAGCGATGGAAACGTCGTGTTATAATAAATCTGATCAAGCTTGAGATGATCGCTGGCTAGATGATGAAAGTAACCCTGAGGTTGGTGTTAAAACGGAATACACCAGAGATCATAATATTTATAATAAACAAGCAATGAAGATGGTGGCAGAAGAGATTGATTCCACATCATGGAAAGATCCAAACATATTGGTTGACTGGCTAAGACTGATGGTGGCATCTGTTCGTAGAGGGAACTACTCGCATATCGTGGAAGTATCGACCATACTTAAAGAACTTCGGAACGCTGGCTACATACAATAATCATTTGATTAACTGACATGTGTGTACTAATGAAAATTAAAATGAATTATTTATATTTTACAAAAGTATGATTTATTTCTTGTATTCTGATTTCCAAATAAGCCTGTGTTTCCGCTACTGTATGTGTGATCATTCCGTTTCCTGTGTGTACTGTGTGTACGTTCCGATTTCCTGTGTGTACTGTGTGTACGTTCCGATTTCCTGTGTGTACATTCCGTTTTCCTGTGTATACAATTCGTTTTCCTGTGTGTACATTTCGTTTTCCTGTGTGTACATTTCGTTTTCCTGTATGTACATTTCGTTTTCCTGTTTGTATATTTCGATTTCCTGTTTGTACATTTCGTTTTCCTGTTTGTACATTTCGTTTTCCTGTGTGTACATTTCGTTTTCCTGTGTGTACGTCCCGTTTCCTGTGTGTACGTTCCATTTTCCTGTGTGTACTGTGTGTACGTTCCGTTTTCCTGTGTGTACGTCACGTTTCCTGTGTGTACTGTGTGTACATTCCGTTTTCCTGTGTGTATTGTGTGTACTGTGTGTACATTTCGATTTCCTGTGTGTACTGTGTGTACATTTCGTTTTCCTGCGTGTAAATTCCGTTTTCCTGTGTGTACATTTCGTTTTCCTGCGTGTAAAATCGGTTTTCCTGTGTGTACATTCCGTTTCGGTGTGTACTGTGTGTACATTCCGTTTTCCTGTGTGTACGACCCGTTTCCTGTGTGTACTGCGTGTACATTCCGTTTTCCTGTGTGTACTGTGTTCATGGACTATATGACTGACTGTTCATGACTCGATCTCATGGTCCTGAGACACTTGGGCTATATGTATGGATGACTTTGTAGATGAACATTTTAAAGGATAATCTAAATATCAAAAAACTAGACTTTCATGTAAAGCATTGCGACGCTGTATTTAATTCGTTCGTCCGGTATATTGTCTTGAGCTGATTTTCGTAGAGTGAATGATTAATAAACTCCGCGAAAGGTAATGGAAAACAGAATCTAAAATTTATTTAATATTTAGTTACAACTGTCACTGTTCAAGAATCGAACCGTGGACAGGAACTGCTCTAATCAATTTGTAAATTAAAAGTTTATTTTTTCGGTGACTATTGGAATTTTTTCCCGCTTTTATAGCTAAATAATTACATGATTTCAAGATGGCGACCGAATTTCAAGATGGCGGGGGCACCTCGGTAATAATAAATTATTACTGCACTGCAGCGGGTTAGAATGGAAAGACGAGTACACACAAGATGGTGTCCTCCATCAGACAAAAAAAAGATGGTGGCAATGACCACTAGCAGGTGGTAGGTACTCCTGGTAGCATGTACTAAACATAAACTGTCGGATCCATGATGGTTGTCAAGGTCAAAGTCAAAGATCAAGGTCAAGGACAATTTTCAAGGTAAGGGTCAAATGTCAAGGTCAAGGTTAAATTTGAAGGTCAAGGTCAAAGTTCAAGGTCGAGGTCAAAGTACAAGGTCAATTACAAAGATAAATGCCTACAGTCGAGGTTAAAGGTATGGTGAACTTAAAATTATACTAACATGATGCCTGCACACTCTAGCAGACGAAAACAAGATGACGGTCTCCAGCTGACAAGGCCAAGATGGCGGACATGTAACATACCAGCTGAGGATGTATACCTTGGTATTGGTGGTGTGAGGTCGGTCTAGGTAGCTTCCGTGTAGGAAGGATCGGTTGTATGCTCTTAATGGTTTCGAACCAAGGACGGGAATCGATATAATCAATCAGAATTCTAATAAGTAATTTTTTTGACGAATATTGGTATTTTTCCCGATTTTGTAACATAAAAATTACGGATTTCCAAGATGACGATTAAATTTCAAAATGTCGACCATAACGGTAATTGCAACATTAATAGGATCCAATATGACGGACGCAACATAAAGTGTAACGATGACATAGTACTCAACCAAGATGGCGGGTGTAACGAAATATGCAACATTGATATAATCCAAGATGGCGGCCGTAACGATAACTGCAACAGTGGTTTTTAAATTTTTATTATTTATTCGATTAAAAAATATTTTAATGATTTTTAAAATTTTTCCCGATTTTCTAACATAAAAATTGCGGATTTTAATGATTGCGGGCGTAACGATAATTGCAACAGTTACGACTTATTACAAGATGGCGGATCTGTCTCGAACATGTAGTGCTATTATTACTTAAAATTAAAAAATAAAAATCAAGTCCCGATATGCATGATATTTTTTATATACCTTCTTTTATTCTCAGTCTGGTAAATGTCTCGATAGCCGAGCGGTTAAAGGCGTATGTTTTCCAACCTAGAGATCAGAGCTGCGCTGGTTCGAATCACAGCGCTTCCAATGTATTTTGCATACAAAAATAAATTTGATATGTCGATAAGCACCATACTAGCTCTGGTAGGTAATGGAACATCGACCTTATGTGATGAGACAGAGCGACGCTGGCGCTATCTAGGAACAAACAACAGAAACAATGTTGACGGTATCCAAGATGGCGACCTCCAGTGGAACAGAAAAAAAATCAAGAGCGACGATGGTGCTATCTAGGAACAAACAACTGAAACAAAGTCGACTGTATCCAAGATGGCGGCCTCCAGTGGAACAGAAAAAAATCAAGAGCGACGCTGGCGCTATCTAGGAACAAACAGCTGAAACAGAGTAGTCGGTATCCAAGATGGCGGCTTCCAGTGGAACATAAAAAAAATCAAAAGCGACGCTGGCGCTATCTAGGAACAAACAACAGAAACAAAGTCAACGGTATCCAAGATAGCGGCCTCCAGTGGAACAGAAAAAAAATCAAGAGCGACGCTGGCGCTATCTAGGAACAAACAACAGAAACAGAGTCGACGGTATCCAAGATGGCGGCCTCCATGGAACAGAAAAAATCAATATGACGACAGAGACGAAAATTTCATCATGAGTGGGGTGCTCGATTTAAAGATGGCGACCGAGACGTACTTGTCCCGTTACGCTGTGTCCCGTTACGGCGTGTCCCGTTACACTGCATCCAAGATTGCGGATCCAAGATGGCGTATCCAAGATGGCGGATCCAAAATGGCCGCCGGGGTCAAGGTCAAGGTCAAAGGTCAAGGTCAAAGTCATCCAAGATGGCCGCCGTGACGTCACAATTTAATATGGCGGTCGGCTCAACAGGCTCCACAGCCAGAAGCCTGTTTCCGGACCGTCATTCCTATACTACTGTGCTGATTTAATCTGTATGGTATTTATTAGTAGCAAATAAAACTGTAAAAAATTAATCGTACCAACCTTTTGAACCCGGTTTTCCTCACTCTTAACAATATTTTACCTGGCTGCGATAACGGGAGGTGGAGATATATAAAAATAAAATGAAAAGACGTGTGACTGTTTGTTAGAGCATCACGCAAAACTACTGAACCGATTCTATTGAAACTTTAGAAGCTTAGGAATAGAATGAAATACTGGTATATATTTTATTTAACTACGATGACGGGAGCCGAAGGTATACTAACGATACAAACACACTTTTTTTTGACGACTAAGTGCAACCAATATAATGTGAGCTCCCATTTCTACCTACACCCACTGATGCCAATGCTAATTTGTACCACATACATAATTCTTTTCTTCTAACACAATCAATAATGTTTTACGTTTGATGGTAATTTTTTATTACGTTTTGTGATCGTTTAAAAAAAATCACCGTGCGTTAATTCGCACTGGGACACACACTATTATCTTTTACTTTCAGAGGCAACCATTTTTCACGTGTGTCAAACGTATGGATTCTCATCGCCTTGAGAAAAAAAGTATTCGCTCAAGAAATTTATCGGCTTTCACCGTTTCCGTGTTCTTTTGTGCGGGAGAAAAAAATAATCCCATGTCCTAAAATTCTCCTGAATCAGGGAAGAATGTAAAATATGTCTATTCTTCAGAACCTTTCTCCTACGGCTATTTTCCACTACGGGAATTCTTACAAACTGGGCTATGAGAAAAATAAAAAGGTAGTAGGGTTTGAAAACGAATCGCCATCTAGCGCTCAGCTCAAAGATGAAGACGAAGAAAAATCGACATTTTTATAGAGTTGCAGAAAGAGGATATCACATAAATTGAACTTTTCTTCCACCCGTAACATATCCTGATATTTAATTCACATAGCGCCTCTTTATAAAATAGAAAGTAACGTTTCTCAGTTATGCGGATCAATCAAGTCATTATATGGGGACACACACAACCAATAGAATTAAAAGAATCTGATAAAAGAAATCAGGCAAGACATGTTGTAAGGAATTAACTTACAATTCTTCAGACTTGGTAGTTAAAAGAAAACAAGAAAAATTTAAATCAGAATACGTGGACTAAAATTTTAACCAATTAACTCCAAAATAAATATTTCGACCTTTAAAATTAGGTACCTAAGCATTAAAAATATTCGGGGGAAATATAATGATAATATTTAAAAGATTTTATATAATTTTTATTAGCACATTATGATATCAGCCTAAATGAGGGATATTTTTTATTTTAATTTTGTTCTGCAGCCACATTATATTCAACCCTTAAAGAAAGAATAAGTCTTATAAAAAAAAATTGAAATTAACAATGATAATATTTTTTAAATTTTAAATCTTTTGAAATGGTGTGACACAGGGCCTCCCCCAAAAAAAATGTTTTGTCCTTGTGTTAATTACAGTCAAAAATAAAAAAATACATTTCTACAACAGTTTTGGTATTTTATCTTCTCAGAAAGTTGTTAAATCAAAAGATGCAATTTTTTATTGAAGTTATATTAGAAAATTATTCCTGTTTTTTATCTTTCCCAATTTTTAATTACGTTGGTCCAGTTAACGAACTCTACCAAGATTATACATATCCGTATTTTGTGTATAAGTTTTTAATTTTTTTCTGCAACATTACGACAGTTATCTTGTCCGAGATAAAATAATATGTTGTTTACCAAAAAAATTATTTATTTCTTGTATATGGCGATACAAACAAATATTTTGTAGAAGGAAATATTCTTCTAACTGTAAAAATTTGGTAAGGCCAACAAACTATTTAGTTTCAGCAAGTAAATAACTGTTTTGCCATACGCAAAATATTTCTCTCGTGTGTATTAACTTTTGTGTTGACAATGTTTTTTTTTTGGGGGGGGGAGGGGGTCTAGGGAACACGTCATGATAAAACAAAACAAAAACTGTCCTTGTTAGCCATTGCAATAGATTTTTTTGGGGTGTGGGGTTGGGGGGGGGGGGGGGGGTTTGGGTGAAATACGTAAAAATTAAATGACTGGCTATTATCCTACAGGTTAGACTTGTGCCAAACGGGGATTTTTTTTTTTTTGCTTGCACCACAGCAAACAGAAACGCGGTTTCAGAGGGTGCGTTCCTCCAGCACAAAAACCTGCCGCCCGGGGAGGAGTAGGTGGAGGGGTGGGGGTTTATTTACAGGCGCTACACCCCTACTCCACCCCTCGGTAACGTCAACAACCCCCCCCCCCCCCCAACGTGCGCACGCGTGAACCACGTGGTTTGAGGGGGGGGGGGGAGGGGTAGACGAGAGGATAATCTTCCCTCTGCCTGGCGGGTGCGTGCTACGCCCTTCGACCGCACCTTAATCCCCCCCCGGAAATTGAAACGGTTAAGGGGGGGAATTAAAGGGGTGAAGAGGTGCTGTGTTAGGGATGCCGTGTAGTTCCTGCTCAGGAGAGATACCCCAGAAACCTGACACGGTGATGCCTTGACGGGGTGGATTCCTAAATTATCATCTTTTTTTTTTGTTTACTTCCATAATCTCGTGCTCTGCTCATTATTGTATTTAAATTCATATCATTAGAGTTCATTGTTTAAAAAAAAGGTTTTTGGTGGCGTTTAGTGACTTTAAGCCCGATTTTTATGTCAACCCTAGCATGACCTAAGAGCTTGAAATCGTGTGGCATACCAATAGTTTTAAATTAATTGTTTTTCTGTGTGCACAGTTAAAAATTCTCACCTTCAATTTACGAAGTACGCAGATTTCAAAATATATCCAGGGATCTTTTGTAAATTTACGGACAATGAGTTCACTTTTTTTGAACATTAATCCAAAAGAATATTCTTTGGTATATTTAAAAACTTTCAAAAACTTTTTAAGAAACCTCACATTCTGTGCGTTAATCATACAACTCTAAAATCAAAATACGGCGCAGTTTCTACAAATGTTCAATTATTTTTTAATTACGATGCATTCTTAGTTTATTTTAGGTAGATTCTTCGTCAAAACGTCCGTAAATTTACAGAAATTTAAACAGTGTAGCCTTTGACACATGTTACATAATTTTTTTTGTACATCATTCAATGGGACTTCCGAAAACTCTGAAAAATTCAGGTTGGTAAAATTTTCAGAAAAAAAAAATTATTTATTTATCAATGACTTGAATAAATTAAAAAATACACGTCAGTCTATACACAAACGTTTAATTCAAAATTGTTTAAAACACGATTACTTGCGCATTTTTCATGCCAGGGTTGACATAAAAATTTGCCTTTAATATTCTAAAAACCATAAATAAATACTTCTTAGAAATATAAATAAAAAACACTTTATAAACATTTATTGGTACATAAATTATGGATTTATTTAAGATATGAGCAAATTCATGAAATTATGGAAGCAAAATAATTTATGCAATATAACTTTAGGCGAGGGGAATTGTTTTAGGCCCGTTAGGTATTGCCTGGTTTACCACTTATTACAAACAATACAAATTAAATTAAAACCAAACTGTCTGCTTGTTATTCAAGAATTATTGTATTTTAATATTTTCCTTGTATACAAATAAGTTACTTAAACAAAATATAAAGTTAAATAATTGTCCTCCATTATGAAATATTTAATTCAAAAAATGCATGTGCCATGAAATTAAATATTGGAAAGTTTTCGATGGTAACCCAAGATTTTGTTTTCTTTCTAATTAATATAAATGTCTCTAACAGTCACAAATATTTATATTAGTTTTTGAATACCAAAAGTTAATAGGTGTAGACCTGTCATTACCTCTAAATATATTCTAAGTAAAATCAATTTTAAAGTTTTTTGACGTTAAAGTTATTCACTGCCATAGTGAAACATAAATTTTAACATTGCTTAAGTCAGAGTCCATAAATTTGAAAGTGGATACTATGTCTTTGGTGGTACTTATAATCATGGCGATGTTTCTGATCACTATAGAGTATAAGCTGAGAATCCACCTAATCATGATGTTACAGAAATTGGAGTGACTGATTGCTCGCATGCAGTTTGTGTGGTTATTTAAACACCGACCTAGGGTTTACGAGAAATTCTAAATGCACGGTGACTGAAAGGAACCTAAGAATGCAATATTGGTTTGAAATCCTTAAAAAAAAAAAAAAAAAAAAAAAAAAAAAACAGGAACAGTTTGTTATCATTTATATTTAAAGTTTGCATTTCTTAATGCAGATATCACATATAAAACTATTTTTACACAATTTAACAGTTTATTTGCTGACAGTAATATATCAGTGTTGTCATTCCCAAGAAAGTATTTTAGTAACAAATGCTAATAAATTTTAGAAATTAGAATTTTTTTTTTAGCATAGTATTACTAACACTTGAAGCATGGCATTTAATTATAAGGTGTACTATGAGAAAGAAAACATTGAAAATTAATAAAGAGAAAATTTAATGGCTTGGCCTGTTGAAACAAGATGACAGCATTAGGTACCTATCCTTCGACATTAAATTAATCAGCAAATAAATTAAGGAAAAAGGTTAAGGATTGGTTGGTGAGTAAATATGGCATTGCAACAATATGTCAACTAAACTTTAATTTTTTTTTTTTAAATATGGGATTCTTTCTGTGATTATCAGATGTGACTACATTCCACCCGTTACGATTATAACCTATACTTTTTTCTTTGAGAAAACAAATTTCATATAAACGAAAAAAAGTTGCTTTCATGTAGATTAATAATTCTTTTGTCTCAGACGAGACTTCTGGTTTGTGTTATCTTTGCGTCAAGAAAAATGTAATAATAAAAGCAAGATATAATTTTTTTTTCCCGAGAAACGAGACCCGCAATTTCTTTTTCTCCTCAGCATTCCACTTATTCATTCCCTTGATTCGCCGGGTGTGCAAAGTGGACACAAGATAATAACGAAAAGGAGCAGGCTTACAATACGAGTGAGAATTCTAGCAACGTCTGAAGGAAATAAATCATTTTCTTTGCTGTCAGGCTGTGTCGGAACTAAAAAAAAAAAAAAAGAAGAAGAAAAGGAGAGGAGAGTATAAAAGCGACTCGAGAAAGAAAAGAAACGAAATTTATATTCAGTATGACTTTAATATGTCTCGTACGAGAGTCCTGTGATTACATTCGGACGTGTGAAAAGCAAAATAAAATATTAGAGTTAACAATACAGAAGAAAAAGTGAGTCTTTCAGTAATCGCCAATGATGTGTAAACATCTAACCTCGGTAACGAGCAAATTGGTGTATTTACATGTTGTTCATGTTGCAAATAAATTTAAAAATTTTAAACTTCGACATAAAATGTAACTCTTTAAAATAATTACGAGCATTATATATATATATATATACAAATACATATATATAAATGGGTTATAAAATTAATTTATTGCTTACTTAACAGCATTCAGGTAGGGTGCATTGGTGTTATTTAGGCAATATGTTGTGTTAATAACATTATACCCTTCTTGTTTACATTATTTCTGCTTTAACTCTTTCAGGCACAGTATCCGAAAGAGTAAATGTACTTATATTGCATGCATTAGACTTTTTGTGGCTAAATGAGGAAACCGCTTTAAACCCTTATTTCTTTACTATTACTTTTGTTACATGATACCTAAAATAACAAATGCATAAATAATAACAAATTATAATGGGTGGTACAAATTATTTACCACTATGCTTGAGTGGGTTTTTTGCTTAACTTTTTTTTGTTCACTAAATATGCAACAGTTTGTTTGTCAATTGTGCAAGTCACATAGGTTTCACACACACACAAACAGTACACCAAGCTTGCGTTAAAAAAAAAATATTTGCACATGAAGATATATTCGCTTTTCAAAAATAATTCTGGGCACTAATCATACACGTACTTTCTGCGCCTGCAGTTAGGATTCACTGCCTGAATTGTAAACGTTGCTTGGCACCATCACACGCAGATAGCAGCACGAAACAACAGGAAAATTTAAAATAACAGATTTGGCTCCAATAATAGCGAAAAATAGGCCTACTTGAAGAAATCCTAAAAACCCGGCTTTGAACGTGATTTTCGTAAAGTAATTTTATTGATAAACTGTCCATTTTGTTAAAATTCACTAAACAGTTAACGCCACAACGTTTTCACATTACTAACATTTTAATCGGAGGAATTTTTAAAAAAGTTATTACAGCATTTGTATATTTGTTTTTGCTTAAACAACTGAAATCAGTCTTTGTAATATTTCCTATAGAAAAACCGTAACCTTACTGAGCTGATTGGGCATTATCTACATATACCAATATATAAAAAAAAACTGTGGTGTCTGTTTTTACATTTGAGTTATTTTTCTAATTTTGCGTGAAATATTCATTTTGTGACTCGTCGATCCCAATTTTGCAAACGTGTGCGTATATATATATAGGGCTTATATATACACCTATATACCTATATATATTTATATATCACGTTCGGACTTATTTCAAATAGTTCTAGTTTGAATTTAGTGCCCGAGAACACATGTTTTTTTTTTTTTTCGTTACTTTTGTTAGTTACTACACATCGACTCACTTACGTGGTTTATTTATTTTTTCCTTTAGTCTATTTCTCCGGCAGATTTACAGTGATTGCACGGAGGGGCTTAAGGTCAGTGATATCTCCCGACGGCAGGAGGAGAAGAGTGGAGAAGTGGAGGATGAAGCCGCTTGCGTGCAGGTCCAGGCGTAGACGACGCGTGACGCGTCAGGAACCGCTATGTGGGTCACTGTGGTACCGGCTGGTGGGAAGTTGCGAGCTCCGGAAAACGAGGGAGGGGTGGTGTCAGGAGGAGGGGGGAGCGTGGCGGTTGATGAAGAGAGCCGGTGCATTCCGCTTCTGGGAGAGAGAGAGAGGGGGGGAAAGGACGCCTGCGAAGGGACAGGGGGAGAGAGAGACGCGGAGCGCGAGGAGGAAGGATTGGAGGAAGGATGGAGGGGAGGTAAAAGCGTCGGTGCGCACGCGCGGAGCTGGGCGTCCCGGGGAAAACACGGCGCCGGCCGGGAGCACGCCAGTCGAAAGCCGACAGCGGTCCGAGGCGCATCTTCACCCTTCCGCGTCGTCTTCGTCGGCCGAGGAACGCGAGATTCTCCCGACCCCCTACCCCTCCACAACACCATCAGGGGATAAACAGAGAGAGAAGGGGAGAGTAGAGATAAAGCATCTCGAAACAACCGCGTGTGACGTCAGCCTCTCTCTCTGTCTCTTTCTCTCTTTCTTCCGGGGCCGTGCGTGGCCATTGGTCCAAGCCTCGCTCCGCGCGCGCGACCAATGAGCGGGAGCTCCTCGGCACGCACCAATCGCGCGGCGCGACCTTGAAGAGTTTTTTCCCCCCCTCAAGGTTAGCTCCTCCCCGAACGGCAGGTCGGGTACGTGATGAGCCGGTGAACTTCTCGCTGCGACCGCCGGGTGAAACGTTTTTAACGCTAACGGAAGGATACCGCTTCTTGCCGGAAAAAAAAAAGTAGTTTAAACTTTAATAATTTTTTTTTGTTGAAACGATGGTGAATATCCACGCGGAGAAGATAGAAAAATGACTGTGAGATCAGGATGTTGAGTAGCACGGTATGTACGGTGACCTTCTAACACAGGGTGTGGTTGACCCAGAAGATAAGTGATAAGAGCCGGGAAGGTCACGCTCTACTCCAAGTCTTCCAGAAGGTTCTCGCCGAGCCTCGACTGCTCTCGCCCCGGGCTACCGAGCGACCGGTGACCTTGAGACGGCAGAGGGGTGGTGGTGGGTCAGGGACGCGTCATGGCGCGCGGACGCTACAAAGGTACCCGCGGCGCGGACGCCGGCCTGGCGTCCATTCGGCGAGGCGCCGCGGTCGGCGAGTAGACGCCAGGGGGGGGAAAGCCAACACTCCCCCCTTTTTTTATCCCCCCCCTTCCTCCCTCGACACCCCCAGATCCCCCCTCCCTCCCTCCTCACCAACCCTTCCCCCAGGGGCGTTGCGATGCACTCGAGAGATCCCTTCCCGCCCTGCAAGAACCCCTTCTGGTGACCTCGCCATTTGATGTTACAACCCCTGTCACTCCCTTAAATAAAAACCTTTGTTATCTGGGAGGTCACAGATTGGATTCTTTAACCCACACAACTTTTGTCAACACTTTTCTTTATAGAGTAAATTTTACACCATTAATATTTCATTTAATAAAAAAATTTAGCTTTAAACATGGCAATTATAATTTAACACCATTTCACGCACCATACTTAGAATATTTTTTTTCAAAGTTAACATATAAAAAGATCATGTAAAAATGCGTTAGTTTGAAGTATCTTTTCTTTTTCTTTTAATGAGAGATGCATGATGATTTAAATCTATTTTGAAAATGTTTACTAGTAGTGCAAGTGATTAAACACTTTTTATTACATTGAAAAAAAATTGTGTTTTAGAGAAATTTTCGTGAGATATTTTAAGTGATTTTTATTTTGTACATTGGATTTGGTGTTACATTCATGACAATTAATACATGGTTTTTAAGTGACTTTTTGACTCCAGAGATCGCAAAATAATTATTAATATTATACACTCTTGATGTTTCGATGTATGTCGTACGTACATTATTAGCCATTTGATGGCCTTGTAAAAAAACACTTTAAAATTTAAATACTTTTAATGTTTTTTGTATATTGAGATAACTCGCGTTGATTGCGAGCACGCTCCTTTATATTCGATGTATTTGTGAAAAGCATATAATTCACTAAATATTTTTAGTTCTTATTACAGTTTTTTTATAACATTCTCGAGGTCTCTGATAATATATCGAGGTTCTGTCGGGCAAAACGGGTACAAGATATTTAGATGTCCAAAAGGCGGTCAGTGAAAACACAGCTTGGTTGCTGAACACACGCCTGGTTAGAAACATTTTTTACCTTATAATCATCCGCTGTCCCTCCTTTTTCCCCGTAGTCGTACATATGTAGTTTTTGAAGCTATGCCTAATACCTGAAAGCTTCCCGATACTTGAGTGTCACTTGTTTGATTACCCAAAAGTGCTCGCAACTCCCTAAATTTAGTAACATTTCCTCATATCCCTTAAAAGTTAAAAAAAAGTTAAATTGTAAAATTTTAACATAACTTTTTATGCCAGATAAAGGTATAAAAAACACCGGATAATAGAAAAAGTTGGTTTTAAAAGCAATTTTTTTTTCATTCGTTAACAATTCTGTAAGTTCCTACTTAAATACACTATAAAAAATTTAATATTTGATTTTTCAGCAAAATTTAAAAAAAATTGGCTAGTAAATAGTTACCATTATTAATTTATATATTTAAACTAAGCTTTCAACCAGCATCCTTTTCATATCGAATACAATCTTATAATCTCATACCTCAATAGTTCTATAAAGAAAACTGTGAAAAAGTTGCAATTCATAAAATATCTGAAAAAAATTTCTTTTGTTACATGGAAATAAGTTTTTAAATATTACAAACAGAAAATTTATCATACTGCATTATTTGTAAAAAAAATATATGGCTTAGTTAAACACACTTAAAGAAAACAATGTTCATAACATTATTTCTCAGCCGTAAAATTATAGTATCTAAACTAATGCAATAGCACTCATGTTCCTGATATCACCACCCCGCTGTCAAGAATTATCTTTTTTAAAAATATAATTGGTGTAAGCAATAGACAAATAATGAAACAATAAATATTAACGGGTTCTTATGTACAATACAATATATTAAATTTGTCTAAAAGCAACGAAAGATACTGAAACAAACATTATTAGGGGCCAAAAAAGAAAGGAACGTGCATAGGCAGGTGAAGGGATGATTTCAAAATCAAACGACTAATTTGTGTTACTAGGAGCAAAACAACCATCATTCTAACATCATTCTTCCATGAATTCTGTGCCTCTATTTGAACTATTCGTAGAATAGTTTCGAAAGATTTCTTGTCGCGAAAGACACAAGTTTGTGCGCGTGTATTTGTTTTTTTCTTCTCTTCGCGGAGGAGAGAGCTCAACAGGACCCTGAGTGCTCAACAGGGACCTGAGTGCTCTTCTGTGATGGATGTGGACGCGGGTGCGGGCGAGGTGTGAGGTCGGGAGGTCTCGAGCCGGGAGTGGGATCCCCCCACTCTCCCATCTCGAAATTCCGGCAACGATGGAGATATACTCCCTGCAGGCGGAGGGGTTTCCGAACGAGACCTCGGGGCTGGTGTACGGGTACGACGACTTGTACCTGACGCTGGACGACGACAGGCTCAACCTGAGCTTCGGCAACTCGTCCGGCAACGGCACGGACGGCCTGAACCACACGTACGTGATCGTCCGGGACGGGCTCTACCCGAGCGGCTACTCCCTGCTGCAGATCGTCGCCGCGTCGATAGTGGCCACCCTGCTGATGATCGTGGTCGTCGTCGGCAACATGCTCGTCATCATCGCCATCGCCACCGAAAAGGCGCTCAAGAACATCCAGAACTGGTTCATCGCGTCGCTGGCGGTCGCGGACTTCTTCCTCGGCCTCGTCATCATGCCGTTCTCGCTGGCCAACGAGGTCATGGGCTACTGGATCTTCGGCAACTGGTGGTGCGACGTGCACTCGGCCATGGACGTCCTGCTGTGCACCGCGTCCATCATGAACCTGTGCCTCATATCGCTCGACCGCTACTGGTCCATCACGCAGGCCGTGGACTACCTGAAGAAGCGCACCCCGGCGCGCGCCGCTGTCATGATCACGCTCGTCTGGATCCTCAGCGGCCTGATCTGCATCCCGCCGCTGCTGGGATGGAAGGTGGACCGGCCCATCGAGGACTACCCCAAGTGCCAGGCAAGTCAGAGCACCCCTTCCCTCACCCCGTACCAGCAATTCTGTTGTTTCATGAAAGAGGATTCTAAAGCCCAGTTCCAAACTGTTCAATTTGAAAACCGTAAAACCGGCCCATCTGCCATCGAAGAATACTCCAAGTGCAAGTCAAAGCACCCCTTCCCTCACCACATACCAGGACTCTACAGAGCAATTCTGTTATTTCATAAAAGAGGATTCTAAAGCCCGGTTTCAAACTGTTAAATTTGGAAACCGTAAAACTGGTCGGTCCATCTGTCATCGAAGACTACCACAAGTTTTAGGCCAAACTTCCCTTCCCTCGCCTCTTTAGTTATTAACTTCCATACCAGGACTCTTGAAAGCAATTTGATTTTTTCATAAAAGAGGATTCAAAAGCCCAGTTACAAACTGTTCAATTTGAAAACCGTAGAACTAATTTCCAGGCTAAACATCCCTTCCCTCACCTCATTAGATATTAACTTCCATACCAGGAATATTTAAAGCAATTCTGTTATCTAATAAAAGAGGATTCAAAAGCCCGGTTCCAAACTGTTAAATTTGAAAACCGTAAAATTGGTCTATCTGCCATCGAAGACTACCCTAAGTTCCAGGCCAAACATCCCTTCCCTCTACTCATTAGATATTAACTTCCATACCAGTAATATTTAAAGCAATTCTGTTGATTCATAAAAGAGGATTCAAAAGCCCAGTTCCAAACTGTTCAATTTAAAAACCGTAAAACTGGTCCATCTGCCATCGAAGACTACCCCAAGTTCCAGGCCAAACACCCCTTCTCTAACCTCCTTAGATCTTAATCTTAAAAGTTTTTCTGTTGTTTCATCAAAGATATTTTTCAAAAGCTCAATAACAAAACCACCAAATTTGAAAACCATAAAATTGATCCATTTGCCACCGAGGACTGCCCAAAGCACCAGGCAAGTCCAAACAGCCTTGTCACCTCCACAGATATTTACTTCAATGCCAGGTAGCTATTATATTTTCATATTCAAATTATATCCAAAATTAAAATATAGAAAAGGGAAACAGCAAAGTTGACCCATCGGCCAAAGAGAAATACGCCAAGCGCCTTTTGAGTCACAATCATCCTTGCCCACTTCATAGATATGTTATGGTTATTATTTATTTTTTGTTGTTACTTCCCAGGAAGCTCGAAAAATGTTTTTTTTTTTTTTTTTTCAAAAAATTACCTTATCCCAAATAATTAAATTTATCCGTTTTGCATCGAGGACTAACCTAATTGCGAGGAGAGTCGCGGCCATTAATGCAACTCTGTAGGTTGAAAAGAATTGTAAACCATTTGAGCTCCAATGTCAATCCGATATTTTTAACATTAATCCTTTTCAATTGGTTTTCTCGTCTCTCTACAATCTCTTGAGTCACGTGACTCTATTCCAGGGACATCAACGGATTGGAGAGCTTGATTAGACAAAATATAGGGACAAGTATTTAAATGCATGGACCTCGCTTGACATCTGATTTTGCAAAATTATTCTTGTTTTGTCTTCAAAGACCAAACAAAAGCTTAAAATTTTAATATCGTAAATAAATACAACAAATTTGACTATATTTTGCTTAATATGACTCTAATTGTTAAGCGAGTCACAACATTGTGCATTTGTTGTATTTTCAAGAAATATTCAAGGATTTAACAAAGCTTTAAATAAATACCATACATTATAATGATAAATAACACGACTTGAGACTACCTTTAAGTGCCAAGCAATTTACAAGAATATTAAAACAGCTATACACGAGCAAAGTGAGTCAAATATTTTTGCCTTGCATTCTCAAAATTTATTCTCTTTTAAAAATATACTTATTTTAATGTAACCACCAGGGCTGTCATATATGTCGAATCTTAACGGATGATTTCATTAGAAAAATATTCAAAATAAACCATTTAGGGCAGCTTGTATTGCCCTGAGAGTCACAAACCCACTAAGACATTCATATATATTTATCCACACACCATGTTTCGAGAAGATATTTTGGTTCTTGCTTCTAGCAGAGGTAAGGGATTATTTGAGGGTCTTAAAAATACAAAGTCACAGATCAAAGCGATAAAATCTAACCACCGTGAACTTACTCAAAGGACTAGGGAATAAAAAACTTTCCTTCACAAATATGCCTTACTTTATGCTCAAAAATAATGTTTTTTTTTTGGTATGTCTGGGTTAAAAAAAAAAATGTTGACATTGTTGGATGAAATTTGTAACAAATATTAAAGATGTAAAAAGTAGAATTCAAAGGATCAACTTTACAACGTTTACTTACCGAATTATATCCTTTATTTCCAGGGTAGTTCCTACATTCTTTACATATATAAGTTTACACATGTTACAGTTTTTTTTATGTATTTTTGCTCTTTGACGCTCGAGAAAGGATTGAAGACCTTAAAAATCAAATTGATAGGAAAAACACAAACAATTAAGTATTAATGACAATTTTATGTGTCAGGAGGGCCATTGTGCACTTCTGAAAGATTACTTATATTATGCTAAAAAAATTGGTTATAAATGAGAATTTTGACGGGTATTGTTTTTGTACCTCTAATGGATTTTGAGAAGGAAATAATATAATAAATTACATTATATATTTCCTGAGTTCATTGTGAGTCACAATTCTATTTATAAGATGTCATTTTGTAGACTATTTAAGCACTTTAAAAAATGTACCAATAACTAAAAAATCTAACACCTTAGATGGAAGTAATCAAATAAATTGCTTCACTTAGATAAAACTTAGCTGGAAGTAGTTTTTATTTTAGTATTTAAATAGTATTTTCAAACATATTTAAATAACTTCTTGAATAAACTGAACTATTTATGAACTACTTTAATTACATGGCATGTCTTAGCCATTCTCACAGCTTAAAAAAGTGTGTTCTTGTTTGTTTATAAATGTTATTTACGTGGTAAAAGTATTGCTAGAGAGTAAAACCTACAAAATTGAAATAAAAATCGTAAATCGTGCTAAGCAATCTGGTTGATAACTAGAGACCCTGCAATTTCATAATTATTTTAGCTGTACAGTAGAATGCAAACATGCATATCTTTGCGTGGCTTTTTATGGTTCGGTATTGTTCGTAGCCTATGTATCCACTGCTGTATGACTATTGAAACAATCTACTTATATCTGTTTATCATAGCATATCCACTACTCTGAATTACCGTCACTATTTTATTTGATTCTCTCTTCAGTATAAGGTTAACCTTAACAATATTATCATCTCTGTTTTTACTTCTCCAACATGTTATTTTATAGTTTTTATTAACATTAAGGGGCAAACTAGTGAGCCACTGAATTACTATCGGGCAACTCGGTAACATACATTTCTCAACCATATTGGACACATGACAGCGCTTATCAAATACATTGATAATTACGACCATATTTGGTAGCAAAATAATCTAAATTCCTAACTATCGCTGAATTAGGTAGGACCCAACCACTTCAAAAGTTCATGTGCTGTTGTGTGTACTAATTATTTATGTACTTTAAATTAATATTATTCTTTTGATTTCAAGGTTTTTACTTTTTTTTTGCACCGTAACTAAACTCAGCGGTATCAACAAAACATATTCTCGGTATACCCCTGAACTTAAATGTCTACCATAAAATGTACAAAGTCAATATTAATAGGAGCTTATTGAATGTCTAATTAAATAAATGGCCGAATGGTGTAGATAGTTGTTATGCGCCTCGAAATATAAGTAGTTTGACAGGCTACCATCTTCAAAGTAATTCTGACAGTAATAAAAAGATTGATTTTCAAAAATATTAAAAATAATGAAAAAGAGATACCCGATGTTTAAAAACTCACCACATCCTACAACATGATTACACGAAGCACACATGAAAATCTTGAACACTGAACTAGAAATACTTCAAATAAACTAGTCTTATGTGCCGTAAGACACAATATATTACATAAAACATGCTAGAGATTCTTATAACTTGGAGGTATAAAAATAGCAATTAGCTCAACTATCAATATTCAGCGATAATATCAAAACTATGGGCCAAGCACAATTGCTTGATGCTTCAAAATATGTTCTCCGAGTCTCCCTCCTGTTTTAGCCTCCACCTTCTTGTTTGCATAATTTTCTTAAAATTATGTCACTTGACAATGAGAAATAAAATCTTTGAATTTGGTGCCTTCAGGGTCAACAGGCCTTCGGTACGCGCAGAATGACAATTCTTTTCTTACGTAAAGAAAATCTTAAAAGAGAAATAACATAGAAACAATAATCAAACATTAATCAGACCACACTGTCCCGTGAACATCATAATTTGGCATTAAATGAACCATAGAACAATGTTATGTTTACGGTGGCACTCGGGGTCACGTTATAAACAGTATGTCAAAGAGCATACTAGTCTCTTCGGTGCAATGCTGCAGTTCCAGTCTGTCGTCGTCGGTAAATAAATGAAGAAAAAAAATTGGTTGTCTCTAAAGTCGGTTTACGGACGATAGTTTAACGTGACAACGTCATAAAAAAACATTTATGAAATGATTGCATACTTTTATGAATAAAATTTAATCATTTTTATTGAATTATCACTATTTTGAATGGATACAAAAAAGTAGTGAAATTAAATCTACAATTTAATTGATAAATTTACTTTTATTTGCACGCATTAATTCAAATATGTTTATTATTTTAACGAAGATATTATTTAAACTACAACTTTTATACATGTTTGAAATTTAACTTCTTCCAATCTGTGTTATTCTGTTAAGGATAGGACGATGATAGGAAAAGTAGGAAAAGAATGGGAGTGTTTCAAGTTTAACGTGCCTCAAAGAAGTCAAATCGATAGTTGTTCCAATCGAGTGGAAGATAGATATATGCGGTGCTAGCGTACAATGAGCGTAACGGGACACAGCGTAACGGGACAATGTGCGTAACGGGACATTTTTTCGTGCGTGAAGCCGGCGTTAATCGATTTATTAAACGTTGTCACGTCAAAAAAATATAATTACATAGAAATTTCAGCTTATGCTGTGTGATATGTTAGCGCACAGCTTGATTAAAATATAACAATTGTTTCGACAATCTCCTCTACGACTGTGAGCCAATCAGCTAGCTGCTTGCAGTGTAGAGAGCGAATCACACGAACCACCTCTGCTAATAACTAATAGCAGATACTTTGTTGTAAATATCTGGCAAAAAAATTGTAGCCAAATATATAATACACAATTCTTTTTAAAGAAATAAATAAATGTGAATCATCATGAAACGAATCTGATCACTGGAGCAATTGCAAACATGGTATGTAGGGTGGATAGTACAGTTCGTCTATTAAAGAATGTCCGATTTGCAATGGTAAAATGGTTTTCTTTGACAATTTACAATAAAGCATACATTAAGTTAAAGATAAACTAACCTAGATTTTCTTACAAATGTTTAATAGGTGCCAATTTAGTTATTCGGCACACATCCAAACTAAAGTCCAATCCTTTCCACACTCTGGTTAACAAGTCCGGAGTAATGGAAGCAATGACATTTTTAATTCTGTGCCTGAACTCTGGAAATTCATTAGGTAGCGGCTTAACGTAGACACGATCTTCTTTAAAGCACCAAAGAAAAGAATCGCATGGTGTTATGTCAGCTGAACGTGGAGGCCAGCGAAAAAGATCTCTGTCGTTTGGACCATTACGACCCATCCAACGGTTAGGGATATTCCAATGGGGAGGGGCTCCAGCCTAAAATTACAGATTAACTCTTAAACATTTTGAGAACACAAAACGCTTTCCACTCAGGAGTCACCATTTGGTGTAGGTGGCGCTATAAGCGAGAAAACAACAAAGCAGTACTTCCACAGGTGCTTATCTAAAACTATTTGAATCACTCTTTAATTCTGAACTTGAACCAAAACTCCACTACGCTTATAGTTGATACTATTAAAAATATGTCTGGGACATTATTGAATGGACATTCTGCATTTAACCAGTGACATACGCAAGAAGGGTGGATTGTGTGTGTGTATATATATATATATATATATATATATATATATATATATATATATATATATATATATATATATATATATAATAAACACCCCTTTTCCCAACAAACTTTGAAGCAGGTGGTTTAGTATTATTTTTTATACGGGGTGAGTTGTCACAATGCCTCGAAAAAATACTTCACAAGAAGTGATTAATTTTGTTGCTAACATGTGATTTTTTAATTCACAAACAAAATTTTGTTCCTAATATTTTTTTTTATCTAATCCCCAGAACTACGCCTCTCACCTGCACCCAATCATCTCTGAAAAAACTCCGGTATCTGCAACTGTAAGAACACCTAATGTTTGTCGCCAGTAAACTACAGACTGCATAAGAAAATAAATAAGCTTGTTTATTTTATGTCCAAGGGGTGTCACTAGATTAAAGCACTTTTTGAGTACGTTTTTATTAACTCGCTTTCTGCTCTGTCTGCTTGTCTGTGCGTTCTTAATTTGGCAATCGATTTTAAACTAATTTCACAATGAGCTTGAAATTACTTCACTTGAAATTTAAAAAAAATAGTTAAGAACTGGATTGCATTAAAACATTTAATCCCTTTCTGGTCTGTTTGTTTGATTTTTTTTGTCTGTTCAGTATATATTTGATAACGTGAGGAAACACTGAAACAAACTTGAAATTTACTACATGTCTGTCATAATCTCGTCCAGATGTTTAAAATCGATTGAAAAATATTAAACAAGAAGACTAAACAGCATAAAATAACAGTTAAAAAATTACAATACCACGTTTACAAAACGGACTTAGAAGTATAAAATAATTTTCCCTGGCTCAATACAGATTTATGAACTCATAAAAATTCCTAACCTCATTAAAGATTAACCTGAAAATATGTGATTGTGAACATTTTATAGCCATGAAAGTACATGTAGATTTAAACCGAAAAAAATTGGGGCGCATTCAATAGATAATTTATGCATGAATAAATCACGTAAGACACTAGTAATTTTATTGCAATGAAAATTATATGAATTGTTGTGTGAGTTTTCTCAACGACAGCTAATCTCCCTACATTCCTTACGATTATATATTGTAAACCCCCTGCCAAGGATATTTTTTCGTCTTAAAACTTACAAGTACTTTTCATAGCTATTGAAAGTTCACCATCACAAATTTTCAGGAAATCTGTAATGGGGTTAGGAATATGTATCACTACTAAATTTGTAAATGCGAAAGTGTGTTTGTATGTCATACTTTCACGCAGCAGCGGAACAGCGGATCGATAGTAATTTTCTCATAAGGATAATTTTTAGGCCGCAGAGTGACATAGACTACATATCATAATAAAATTCTATTCCTAAGGGAGTGAGAAAGGGGTAAATTCAGTTTTATAATAAAAAAAACATAGATGGTAGGTCATAGACACACAAACAGTGAGTGGGTGTCATTTCTCAATGTGCGCCACACGGTCATATAGTAAGGTCTGGCATCTTCCTATCCTTCTCCTTGGCTAAACCCATCCGCTTAGTGAAGCTCGTGGCTGCTAGCGAACTAACAGCTCTAATGAAAGTTTAGTTTAGGACTTCGAAAATACATTGCGTTGCCTTGTATTTGCAACGCGCTATCACGTCTTGCCTAGTGGTTACTTGCCTGCCCATAAAATGAAGCTGAAGATAGCGTCCCGGTTTTCTTTGTGGGTAGCCTTAATTCACCGAGATGTGCAATTCAATAATGGGAACTTTAAAATAAACCTCGTTTTTCAAGTGTTGTATCGTACAGACTCTAAACTCGGTAGTGATGCTCCTTACTTTATAATGTGTTTAGCCCGGGAAACTCCGGGTACTTCTGCTAGTGGGGTTAGAAATTATCATGTGGTGTTCTCAGTAAATTTAGGGACTCGTTGTCAATAAGGTCGTTAATGTTAATAAGACAGCAACCAATATCCATTTAATCGTAAGGCATCCCTAATGAAGGGCGTATGTGTTGTGAAATTTGTATAAGAGGGAAAACCTAATAATGGGACCATGTGTTGTGAAGTTTGTTTAAGAGGGAAAATAATTCTATAGCTTAAACAATATACAATCTATAAACAAATGTTCACCAGTTTCTACTATCTTTGTGAACTGAGCTAATCTGTAATTGGCTTATGTAACATATTTCCAGCAGAAAAAACAACAGCCTGGAAACAAAAGTATACAGGAAACCTACGCACACAGACCAATACCTTAATTTTGCATCCAACCATCCCAAAACAACAAAAACTGGCATCATTCACACACTAACCAACCGAGCTGAGATTATTTGTTCTGATGAGAAATCTATTGCGGTTGAACACAATCATATAAAAAAAGAACTCATAGCCAATGGTTACCCTGTCAACACCATCAAACAGCATTTGAAATCCAACAAAACACTCAAATCCACAGAAACTGAGAAACCTGCAGGAACCCTAGTTATTCCATATGTTCAAGGGCTTTCAGAAAAAATAAGACGCCTAGGAAATAAATATGGACTTCAAACAGCATTCCGTTCTAAATCTACTATTAAAAGTATTGTTACCAAGGTGAAACCAGCCACAGAAAAATTACAAACTCACAACTGTGTGTATCAAATCCCCTGTGAATGTGGCCACATGTACATAGGTGAAACTGGCAGAGCTCTATCCACCCGAATCAAAGAACACAAAAACAACTGCAAGAAGGGTGAAACCCTAAAATCCAGACTTGCTGAACATACATGGGAAAATAGCCACAAAATTCTCTGGGAAGACTCCACACCACTCATACAGGAATCCGATAAAATAAAAAGGAAAATCAAAGAATCAGCCTTCATTATTAGCAATAAAAATATTTTCAGCCAGCAGAGCATTGAATTAAAAAATATGTGGATCCCTTTGATAAAGAGAGAAACATCCCTGCAGCACAAAACAATAGCCAATACTCAACCCACCATAACCAATCCGCTTTAACTACATGGTGCACAGCCAATGGGGAGACAGCTCGTCTGTCATTGGCTGAGCAAGATGTAGCCCTTTCTCTGATAAATACCCTCATTTTCCAGCCCCTTCTCAGTCGCACCTGTGTTTCCGTACCATGTGCGTCTCTGCCTGAGGACGGGAGCAGATAGCAGTTCCCGAAACGTCGCTTGTTTCTGTTTAGGTAAAACTATTGTATTTGTTTGTTTTTTCGTTTTGTCATGTTTTTTGTCTCGCTTCAACTGTTGTGCTGAATTATTTTGGGTTTCAATATTTTTGTGTTGTCATCATTTGTGGGGATTTTTTCGTTCTCTTAGCACATTTTTCTTTGTTTTTTCTTTGTTTGCTGACCATATTCCTGTTTCGGAATATTTTGTGGTGTTCATATCCTTGTTGACAACAGCAATTGTTTGCTTAATTTTGTTTGTTTTTTGTATCTTTTTTTGAGTATTTTTATTTTTATTTTTATTTATTTATTTTATTTATTAGTTTTTCTTCAACAAAAAAAGTTCTTAGCAATGGCGTATGTCCAAAAACTTACATCAAGTCATGCACTCCCATTGCACAAATCTTTTAAAGATAACAACATATTTCCAATTTTCCGTGAATAATCAGATCCTGAAATATTTCAAGTGAACTTTCGAACAACTTGAGCATACTTTCACATTATAAAATCATTACCGTATTTGACAATAATCAACACTGTTCTAGTAATTTCATAGAAAATTTAAAGTTAATACATATGGTATGTGCGAAGACAATTTTTCGTTTCAAGGCCAAGACTTATATTTTTCCACTAAAGCATAAAGTCACTATAATGACACACGGAGTTTGGTATAACGTAAAAAAGCAGTTCAGGTAGTGAAAAAATTAATATTTCAACAGTTATATCAAGAAAGTATCATTGTACATTAGACATCAAGACGTTGCATCTCCAAGTATGTGAATAGTTGTAATCAAATTCTGCCGTGGTAAAAATATGCAGGCCTATAACACGTCATGAAGGATTTATCCTTCACATTTGGTAAATTATTTTTATAAATAAAATCTATTATAAAATTGTTTTCAATATTTTGGTTGAAATTTAACATCTTTAAGCTAAACTTGTACAGAAATTGCCTTAACGTTAATTCCCGCAGATTTGTGCACCCTAAATTTCTCCTTCTCCTGTGCTAAAGGAGTGTGCCCTAAGCTTCTTCTCGTTTTTTCTTTAAAGGGATTTTCCCTTAACCTGAGTTCCCTTAAAATATTTTGGATTTTTTTTTTTTCGGAAAATATGTTTTCCCTGAACTTTGTATAAATAGCTTTGACGATCGTAAGTACTGACTGGTATACACAAATCCTGGGTAAGAATCTGAACCCAGTATTACTGCGAACACTATTTCGTTGTGATAGAGTTTTTTTACCCCTGTAAATAAATTTACAAATGTTCAAATATCTGTAATTTTACGTGAAAATTATATTTCCATTTACAAAAAAAAAAATACAGCGTATTAGTTTGGCCGCGAATTCCCACAAGCGACTGGAGCAATTATCCCACCGGGATCAGCACCATTAGTGGATGCGTCAACCACTCCTCCCCTCCCCTTTTTCTCCATAAACTTCCCCCTTTTCCAAAGTCTCGCGCTAATCCTTAAAATGGGTTCGTTCATTCGGGCACGAAGCGCCTGGAATGGCAGGATTAGACATGATGGAGTGGCTCTCATTGTAGCCTTAGTCCTTGGAACCTGTCGAGGCCGAAGAGTTTCATTAACATTTATATGTACCTATATATTAACAACTAAAAAAATCCGTCCAAAATTTCATCAAGAGAAAAAAAAAGTATTTTGACTTCAATAACATCCAAGAAACATAAACAAAATTTCCAATTCAGCTTAAAGATAAAATTAAAAAAAAATTGTGCGTCTGGAGTCCACACACGACTGTAGTAAAATTCCATTTTTAGGTATAGATAGACAATGATTTTCATTTTTTACTAAATTGCGAAACAAATCAATAATTCTTTTTCCACGCGAATAAATTAATTATAGATTCTTTAAATAAAATTAAAAATATATATATATATGGTAGCGTCAATCGTCAGCCGTTACGAAAACTGAGGAGTGGACAAACACAAGCAGCGTTACGAGAATTCCGTAGCATCACTGCTGCGTCATTTATACCTCTCCCCTGCCGTCTCCCCTTCCGGCCGTTACAACTAGCATACAGCATGCTACGCTACATAACTATTGCTGTCTTCCCATTCGACCGCTAGCGCATGCGTTGGAGTGGCGTCGCCGCTGACGCACTCTTCTATTCTACCTGTTGCCCCCACCAAGTACCTGACTATTCCCCTCGTGCATCGGAATTTTCGTAACGCTCCAAAATTGTTGCTCTTTCAGCAAAGAATTTTATCTTTAAAAAGAAAAAAAAACATTTCAAAATATTTATAAAAAAATTACAGACACAGTAAAGATTTACAAATTAATTAATGTAAATACAACTTCTAAAAATTAAAACATAATTCCGCAATTAACAAAAAGCGCTATTATTTTTTTCGTGACGAAATTCCTTCCACAAATACTTGGGGTGACTGATATTTAAAGTTTGACATTTTCATCTGTGCTTTCGTTGTTGTGTTCTCCATAGGTAATACTTGTTTGATTTCATCGTAGGGGACCATCTGTCTGGTGTTGAAACCAGAATTTCTAATTTCACATTCCTGAATTTTTTCAGTGACACACATTTCCAAACTGCTAAGGTGTATATCCAAGGAATTGTACAAGGAATTGTATTAAATAAAAACTTCCCATATGAAAAATCATTTAAAGAACGAAACAAGAAAAAACGATTAACATATTTAAATAAAGTTATATATTTTTTCACACTAATTTGAAGAACAAAACAGGAGAATTTAATATCAAGATATTAAATTTAAATTTTACTCTTGGAGAACTGCCTACTTACTTGGCTTTTTCAGCAGTTTGCCGAATGTAGAACAAGTTTCTCTGTTGGTTAAATCCAAACACATAAATAACGAGTATTCTATTAATTGTTGATGTTAATATGGCACATTAATATTGATTTGTTATTTAAATGTATTTATGTAAAAAAAGTAAGTGCCATGAAAAAATTAAACTTCATGTTATGAAAGTATCTGAAACTTGTTCTGACGTTCTGAAAGTACCTCAAACTTAAAAAATACACAACTATCCATACATGTTTTGTATTGTGTACGGCACACACGATCGTTATAATGCCTATTACATAACAAGGAGTGATATACATTAATGGACATATTATAATGTGTATTCCCCCTCAGCATTCCCCATCAGCTAGATGTCATGAACATGGATTCAAAGTTATAGGGTGTGTTTTAAATTACTTTTGAATGAATCTGTTTGGTTTTTTTCTTTTTTTCTTTTTGTTTACATATGAACATATTTAGCAAGGTCCTTTTTTTCAAATGCCAGCGTGTAGTATTTGTCGATTTGTTTCGTAATCTTTCGTAATAATATAGTGATAACTCAAAACTCATTGTTGAAGAGGTTTATAATTGTACCTGAAACAAATAAGCCACGTGAAAATGTTTCGTTTATCATAATTACAAACTGAATTGTAATGCAAATAATATATTCTAGCGCAAAAATCTTAGTTATTTTACAATATATATTAACACTTAGGTTTAGGCTGAGCCGCAACACACAGTTGGAATTTTTCTTCTTTAATCATATTTTAAAAACATTTCTCAAAACTGACTTCATAAAATAATTCTAATGTAATAATCAGCTTGTGTACAGATGAAAATTAACATACAATAAGTGCAAGATTAATAATAATTTTTAAAAAGGTATTTATAATGGCAAACTTGCGATGTAGTGTAGAAAAAAAATATTATACTTGCATTTTATTGGACCAGCGTTAAAATATTGGTATATTACATATAATGCAAAGCATATTGTATCCAGAAACTTAATTTCCAAGAAAAAAAAGTGTCTATTTTGGAGTTGCGCAAAAAATTTAACTGAAAGTACTTAATAACCCTACTTTAAGGGTACCAAATGAGCATAAAAAACACTACAAGCAAAATATCGGTACGCAAAAATGTACTAAAGCATGGTTTATAACAACCCCGTTTAAAGCAGGAACAGTCTCACATGCGTTAAAACATTTTTAATGTAACTTTCATAATTTTTTCACAGTTACAAAAAGTATTTTCAGGGTTAAATATTTCTCGAATGTCACTTGAAAGGCAACACATGACGTTCATTTGCGAACACAAAATAAAAGACATTAGGAGGTTTAAGAACACATTTGACACGGAAAACTGTGACAGAACGATAGTTAGATGATTAGCAGTAATTTTGTGAACTGTCGGATCAGAGACCAGCAATGTGAAACCCATTGTTATTATATTTTACAACTCTCGCAGCGAATTTAAATGTTGTCCAGGAGTTTAACACCGTACATATCCCGTAGTTACGTCGAAGAAAAAAAAATTGGTTGTCTGTAAATTCGGTTTACGGACGATAGTTTAACGTGACAACGTCATAATAAACATTGATGAAATGATTGACCAATTGAATCATTTTTATTGAATTATCACTATTTTGTATGGATACAAAGAAGGAGTGAAATTAAATCTACAATTTAATTGATAAATTTGCTTTTATTTGCACTCATTAATTCAAATATGTTTATTACTTTAACGAAGAGATTATTTTGACTATACCTTTTATATATGTTTGCTATTTAACTTCTTCCAATCTGTGTTATTCTGTTAAGGATAGGACGATGATAGGAAAAGTAGGAAACGAATGGGAGTGTTTCAAGTTTAATGTGCCTCGAAAAAGTCAAATCGATGGTTGTTCCAATCGGGTGGAAGAGAGATAGATGCGGCGCAAGCGTACAATGAGCGTAACGGAACACAGCGTAACGGGAAAATCTGCGTAACAGGTCACTTTTTCGTGCGTGGAGCCGGCGTTCATCGATTTATTAGACGTTGTTACGTCAAAACACGAATGTTTCTTTTTTGAGTGGAAACGTATTAGACAGCCCTTCGTTGGCGAAAAGTTTATATTCTGAACCGTGCTCGGTCGTCAACAAAGAAGCACTTGGCCAAAACGGATGGGATTTTGGTAGATTTTTTTTTGTTTTGGTAGAGGGAGTGGGGTGGCGTGCGGAGGGGGGAAAACGAGTGCAGTATCGTGTACACGCCAAGGCGAAATGAACACACACGCGCACGCAACACTCTCTGCTATTCAACACATACACACACACCTCTTGGAGAGGGTTGCAGAGCCTAGCTTCGCTAAGCCCGTTGTAGGAAAATAAAAAATAGGTCGGGTGTGGCACGGCGGGAAAGGGTAAACACGGGGTTGACTCTGCTTGGGGGAGGGGAGGCAGTAGCATGGATCACCTAAGAGACAGACGCAGGGTACAGGGAAAGAGAAGGAGAGAAAGAGTGAGGGGGATAGAGAGAGAGAGACGGAGAAAAGACCGCGATATATAGCCCCGGGATCAATCACTTCCCAGTTCTGCAAGGCCCTTGGGAAGGGTGGGAAGATGGGTGGAGGAGAGAAAGAAAGGACGGTCGGAAAACCCTACAGACGCCACTCTGTCTCCTTCCTTCTCGTTTGCTCTTCCTCTTCTCTCCACGGCCTCTCTTCAGCCTCTTCCAGACGGGATGAGTGATAAAGAATTGGAATCTGCAGAGAAATATCCCGGGCATAAAGACAAGATATATATATATATATATATATATATATATATATAAAGTATGCATAATGATTTAGAAGAAAACCTTTTGTAATCAGGAGAGTAAAACAAACATTGACAAAAGTCGGTAAATAAATATATATATTTGTATATATATTTGTATTTATATATAAATAAATCTTTCAGAGAGAAGAGGCTAACGAGACAGCGGTGTCAAATGTCAAAGGTTCTATGTAAATGTGGCTAAATTCATGTGCCGTATCTTCAAAAAAACATTAAAAATAAAATATAACATTTGAACGACCTAAGATGACTTCTAAAATTACTGTCCTGCACGATTTGTCAACATAGGTTGAGAGATGGAAACGGTGAGACCATACAGTCGCGAGCTATGTCTATTTCACTATACTATCTGTAGTAACCGTCGTCTACTGGTTTTATTTCCGTTTTGCCGTATATCATTCTTACTAACTTAACTATGTTTATTTTTATATTTCTATAAAAACTAATTAATACTCACAGCATCGATACTAAACGTGGTAGAAAGAAATAACATATATGAGTTTTATAAATTTTAGTAAAAAGAACTTGGACTGAATAACATTGTAAACAAAATATTTATTAAAATATTATTTTTAAGCATAAATTTTAGGCAGTAGGTTACTACCTGTTCCAAACTCTTTATATTAATCAAAATAAAAATATTTTTCGTTATTCTGTACCGGCTTTCTCAAAAAAAAAACAAGAAAGCCGTAATTTATTTCCTTCCCCCTTTAAGCTACAAATATTAATGGAGGTTACGCATTAACACACGCACATATATATTTAATAAAGCCTATGTATCCCTGGAATAATTTTACTTCTACCAGTGAAATTATATTAAAAAGCGTTCCAGTTGTTTAAGAGTTTTCTTCTTGTAAAGAAACAAAAAAAAAGTTTTACATTCCTCTTTAGCGTATTATTTGAAAGGTTGAAAGATAAGATTCTTGTTTGGAAAATATGTTTCTGGTACTTAAAGAATCAACAACCAATAAGTAGCAAACGACGGTTCCTGCAAACAATGTTAAAAAAAAAAAACTTAATCTAGTAGGACAAAATATTTATCGGGTATTGCAGGGTAAAAAAAAGGATCCTGTAACCCATTAATTTTTATAGATCACAAGGTATAAACTAAAAAGTTCACGATAGCATTAAAATTAAAAAAGGGACAGATAAATATTAATTTATACCAGAACGTGCATCTCAAAATTTTAAAATAATGAGGTTTAAAACCTGAAAGTAATTACAAAAATACTTTTTTAAGGTTAACTATCATAACTTACAAAATATTGGTAATGAATTCTAACATATGTGTAAAATTATGCCTTGGAATGGGAGGATATCCTATATAAATCCTAATAAACTTGCAAATATTTTTAGTGTCTTGGGTAATTCAAAACGCACTATAAATATAATAACTTTGGTCTTTATCAACAGCCAATGTATCATTTCAAAGATTTTGGGAACCTGCAAATAATGAGAATGAATGGTTAAAAAAACTGAACATTTTTATGTTTAAAATCACGCCACTGGCTAATTAAAGAATTTCTTTTGTATTTTTTAACTGTTATATGATTACAAAATACGTTCAAATTTAACATATTGAATAGTTAAAAAAAAAAATATTTTAATTTTTTCTAAAGTTGCGAATACCATTGTCTTAACAAATATTAAATTTGTGTTATATAATAAATTTCATTATTATTATTATTAAGTGTACGCCCTAAATCCGTTATAAATGCTAAATTTAGTAACCAACTATGCAAAAAAAAAGATAAATGCATTTTTTTTTCATTTTGTGAAATTCGAACCACCCTAAAATTCAACAAGTAGGGTTAAATATATACATTCACTCACTGTTAACATCTAAGGGGATATACTTGAAATATGCTGTTTCATCGCAACATAATTCGACGTGGCGTGGTGGGCACTGACAAAGAAGTGGCACTCTGACTGGCCTGTCTGATTGTAGCTTTGTCCACTTGGCTGTATGAGAAACTCTATATTCATTGGTTTTGAGGCAGTTGCCCAAAACATTCACGTCTGTGCATCTTAAGAATCATTATTATTTTTTTCTGTTGTAAAATCCCAGCACCGATTGGCCAAAACCAACAGGCCAACCAGACGAAAGGAAGGCTGTGATTGGCACACATCTGCATCCAATTGGGAAACACTTCTCTCAGGCGAGAGTATTAAAGGCAGAAGAACTTGTGATAACATCAGTAGGTAACTCTACCCTGATGATGGTGACTGCAATGTTGACCAAACGTCGCTGGTATATTCGCCTTGGACGCGGATACAACCCAGAAGCCAATCAACTTCAGACAATGGCCGTGAAAGCCTGCGATCTTTATTAAAAATTTACTTAGGTTAAACATTTTACATATTTTTATCAAAATTTCTATCTGTATTTTTTTGTGAATTATGTTTTTTCACCCGTCTTGGTGATATGGTGTGTAATTGAAGACTTGTTGCATTATGTTAACAACCTTTTTAATGATACGTTGAATCAATAATGAATTATTGATTGACTCAAGATGGTATTTTATTACCACGTTTTTATTTACTCGCTTACCGGTCTGTGCGGTGCAAATTTTGCAATAGATTTTAAACACACTTGTCGGTGAGCTAGAGACTTGAAACTTTAGACAGAGATAAGAATTGAATGACAATGCGTATACAAGTCTAATAAGTAGAAAATAAATTAATCGGCACATTCTAAAAGGGCCTCAGTCCAGGCAACCCATAGTTTTGAGAAAAACAAATCTGTCTCCAAGCAAACCTTTTAGTGTACGTTAAGAATTCCCCTAGCTAATATTAGCAAACCCACGCGTGTGTCTCAATCCCTTTTAGCATAGATAGTTGAAGCTATCCTATAGCATGCTATTTTTATGCTTTACTTACTTCGCCATTTTTGTGTGACTGAGGCCTTTAAGCATGTGCCGATTCAATTATTTAAATAAGAAAAAGTTTTATAATATAACGTTTTTTTAAAAACGGACTAAAAAGTATAAAATAACTTCTCCTAGCCCCGTACAGATTTATAACCCCATACAGATTGACCTGAAAATGTCTGATGGTGTTATATTAATACCTATGAAAATACTTGTAAGATTTAAAAATAATTAATAGTAACGAGTGAAGGAAGTAGACGACAATAAAGCTCGCACAAAAGTTCATATCATATGTAGTTTTTTTAAAAAAAATTTGACTTTGCATGCTCCACACATTTTTCGTTTTAAACTTACGAGTATATTTATAGCTATGAAAAAAATCACAATCACAAAATTTCAGATCAATCTGTATAGGGTTATAAATCTGTATGGAACTAGTAGAAATTATTTTATATTTTGTATGTCATTTTGGAAACGTAGTATATTGAAATTTGTTGATTTTTTTTTTGTTTGAACCGCAATTTTGAACGAGCGAGAGGTGAACGATGGATTTGAGTGTGATCTGGCTTATTTTGGTATGACATGTGTCTGAATAACACTTTCATTTATACGTCATATGTCAAGCCATGAAAATTACAGGTGAATGGAGACATAAATACATTCTTATTATTATAATGTATTTGTTTTAAGTTGCAATAAAAAATTTACCAAGCTATCAGAAACACGACGGTGCGAGATTTAATGGAGATTTTTTTTTGGACATACGCCATTGAAGGTTTGCATTGTTCGTCATGGAAAAATTCCGAAAAAACAAATACAAATATGAAGATAACATTTCACAGAAAGCAGAACTGAAATCAGCTGATGTCACCCAAACGGAACCAACGATGAAACATTTTTATGTTGGAACATTTTATTTCCGTGCTGTCGTCGTCGTGTTGTCCATAATACTTGTTGAGTTTTAGACGTGACAACGTCTAATAAATCGATGAACGCCGGCTGCACGCACGCAAAAGTGTCCCGTTACGCACATTGTTCCGTTACGCTGTGTCCCGTTACGATCATTGTACGCTTGCGCCGCAGATATATCTATTCCACTCGACTGTTTTATAAAGTGAAGTAAAATGTTAATGTTGTTTTCATTGCTTATTACAACAACAATTTCGGTAATAAAGGTTAATTATTCTTGCATTTTAAAAATCTGATTACTAGTATAATTTCAAGTATGTATTCTTTTATTATTAAAATAAAAATGATTCAATTTTATTCATAAAAGTATGCAATCATTTCATCAATGTTTTGTTATGACGTTGTCACGTTAAACTATCGTCCGTAAACCGACTTTACAGACAAACAATTTTTTTTTCCTTCTTCCTTAAAACTTGCGAATCCCGAATCGTCTCTTCTTCTTCTTCTGTGCAAACCCGCGGATATTTCGCAGTCAAGCCAGGAAGTCAAGCGCTCAGAGAATATTCAACTCTAAGCGTATTTCCATCGAAACGCGGGAATCTTCCTGCGACATTCGATCGTCCAACCAACGCCTTTTGGTGGAGGGGTTTCGAGGGAAAAAGGGACCACACTCACCAGTCCTCTCCAACCCATAAATTTTTTTTTTATTCAATTTCCCTCCCACCTCGACCACGCACGAGGGGTGTAGGAGGATGAAAAAAAAAATCAATCCATCAGAAATGGAAAAAAAGAAGGAAAGGGAAGAGACAGATAGAGGGAGAGAGAGGAGAAGGCCGAAGTGGGTTTCAGCGACAATGGAGACACGTCCCCGGCGGATCTGATGGGAGGGAATCCGTATCGGGGCTCGCATCATGGATGGCATCTGTCTGTCCGCCGTCGAGCGTAGAGCGTAGAGAGAGTAGAGCGTGGAGCGTAGAGCGTCTGCACGGGCGACGCGACGTCGACGCTTTATGGCACGTACTTCCGCAGAGACGAGCCGCGCCTGATTTCCGGCGCTCGCCCAAACCGGTCACCCTGAGGAAAATTCACAGATATTTTTTATAAATAGAAATGCAGATGTTCGTTCGTTCGAAATCTTAAATCTCTGGAAGTTCTTCGCCGATTTTTTTATACATATATTTCGACTTAACGTTACATTCGAATACGCGTGTGTTTTAATATCACTAGGATGTCACACCTGTGAAAAGTAAAATAGATAAGAATATACATAGGTAAATACGTAGATTTTTTTTATATTTTATTGCTATAGTGTGACAGAGATATAGAGATATATGAAGACGAAAGAGATAGGGAGATATAACTATATAGATATAGAGATATATAAAAAATAAAGAGATATATATAGATATAGGGATAGAGAGATATGCTTGTATATGTGCACCTACTTCAAACAAATGCAAAAAAAAATTGATTGAGGCATTGCAACGCATGGCCGGCATTAGGTTATGTATATATATACATATATATATTTTTTTTCCACATTCTTTCAGAATTTATATTTTAAGTTTTTGTATGATAAAGATGTTCTTTGACGTGTCAATATTAAGTAGGCCTACGTTGATGTTTTTGTCATAAATTATTTTCGGATAATCTCTTTATATATTAAATATGAGAAAGCTTATGACATTGCATTTTTCTTCTCAAAAAATGTATACTCAAAAACTTTATTAACAAAAATTTTTTTTAGTGCATTGGAATAATTTTTTTCTGATTTGTTCAACTCAACTCCAAACATCATGTTTAAATATGTAAACTCGTAAAAAAAATATAATGTAATACGTTTATTTGCAATATTAGTTGTTCTTTGTACAAACACAAAATCTTTTTAAATTTTATATAATTTTTGAATTAACTATTTTAAAAACCATATATTATAACAAACATAAAACAAACAAAAATTGAAAACAGCCAACACATGTCCAACTTTCACCTGAATTTTAATCCCAATGCCCATTTCTATAAATTATAATGGCAATGATGACCTTCGCATTATGGGGTCTGGCAAGAATATTAATAAGATTATCGAAAAAAAAAAACTGCATTTTTCGAATTCATTCTCAGGTCCAATACGTATTCCAAAACTTATATATATATATATATATATAAATACGTTTTATTTTTTAGATAGTGATAGCTGGATAGCTAAAGGATCAAAGTACTCGTTACGCTAAGTGAGGACTGTGACGCATCGCGCGCGGTGGAGGGGGAGAGAAGCGCCACCATTTTGAGGTAATTTTGCTGCGTTTAGAGATTTCCATTTAGTATAAATTTTGGCTCGGAGAAGCTACGACGTTCGTTTGGGTTTCAATCGTCAGCTCTCGTCAAAATATTTCGATTACATATATAAAACATTAGTGTAAAATAGTTACAGTGAATATATATGGTGTTAAAATAGAAATATATATATATATATATATATATATATATATATATATATATATATATATATATATATATATACAACAAAAATATGTAATGTCGGCCTATACGCGCCCAAAAGCCTAATCCAAATACAGAGATCGTATACGGTTGGAAAGGGCTCCCCAAAAGCAATCGAATGATACCAATAAAACACCACATGACCGAGTGAAGCAGTGCCCCGGGAACGTAAAGGAACGAATGCGGCCGAGCGGATCAACGACGGTTCCTCTACTGCAGCTGGGGCGGTTGAAATTATGCAAGCGGATAATGACTTCTTAGTGTTCAAACATGATTATAACATACATAAAATAAAGTATTTTATATTTTATATAGAATATATTACCTGTTACGTACACGTATTCGCGTACAATACCACGGCCGTGTCCATGACACAGCCACACCCCTTTTTTTATGTCTACAAGAAATATGCCCGGCCATTCTGCGCCCTTCTATACCCGGTAAGAAACGGGATGAAAGGGCAACAAGTGTCAAAAGACAAGGGCAGAAAACGACACAGCGGAAATGGAAGAAATGTGTCGGCCGGAGGGAAATCGCCCCGAAAGAGGACAAGAGGAGGAGGTCAGTGGAAGATTACGAGGGAGAAGGAAACTGGGCGAAAACAAAAAAAAAAGTAAGCCAACGAGAGAATGGACGGAAACTGTTGGTGTGTGTGTGTGTATGTGGAGGGGGGGGGGGGCGTTGGGAGGGAGTTAGGGGTGGTGGGTGATTTTGTGGTATCGGCACACAAAACTGTCCTGGGGGTGAGAAAAAAAACCCTCTTCTCCCACCGATACTTTGCTGACCTCGCAATTTCCCTAAGCCATCCAACCCTTGTGTCGGAAGGGGAGAGGGGGAAAGACCAACGTCCAAGCTTCACCCCTTGTCCTTTGGGGATAGCCCGGCCTGACGTCATGGAGTTTAGCGCGCCTTCCCGCAAAAAAAAAAAAAAGGATATGCTATTTTCCCCTTTACTTCCGGGTGTTTTCCTCCTTGCTGGCTGGCCTCAAAGCACCTTTTTTTTTTTTAAGGGGGACTCACATATTTGGGGAAAGAACACTCTGACAGAAAGTTTTGATCGAGAACAAGTTTGCGTCACAAACTTAACATTAAAACCTTTATCACTACGGAAAATCAGAAGAATGTCTTTAAAACAAAAATTGTTTTGATACCTTTCGAAACCAATGCCAAAATCCAGGTTTAACACTATATTTTGGTGATATTCTACTGATTCACAAAAGTTTTAACAAAAGTTTGCACGACATGATTTCCTTTGTTATTTTCCTTGCCTATAACAGTTTTCATTCTGGCCCTTTCTTCAGAAAATATATCATTATATATATCATATATATATAATGATATATATATCATATATATAATGATATATATCATATATATAATGATATATTTATATATATATCATATATATATAATGATATATATATCATATATATAATGATATACATATATCATATATATAATGATATATTTTCTGGAGAAAGGGCCCGAATGAAAACTGTTATAGGCAAGGAAAATAACGGAGGTAATCATGTCGTGTACACTTTTGTTATAACTCTTGTGAATCAGTAGAATTTCACCAAAAATACTGTTATATGTGCATGTATTAGTTTATTTTCAATTAATTAGTTATTCATTTTTTATTAAATTCATTTAACAATTTTTTTATTTAATAATTTTGTAATTTTTTTATGTTTTTTTTTTGTTTTGTGTAAACGTTATTTTCATACTTTGCATACCTTTACAGTAATGACATGAAATATTCCGGTTTTTGATAGTGAAGGTGACTCATTCGTGTATTTACAAATTGTATTATTTTTTCTGCTCAATAATAATTTAAACATACTATAGTTTGTATCGCATGATTAAAACAAGTTCCTATTTCCAAATAGGTATTATCTATTGTTGTTGATAAGTTTCATTCCATTAAGTCCGTAAACTTGGTCTAGTGAATAGCGAGACTGTTTGCTGGACCGGGGAAGAGACTTTACAATCTCTTCTCCCTAAGGTTATGACTGGGTATTTTTCAAGTGGAAACTTCTTTAGCCGCGTTGAGCGATTTTTGGTAGAGGCAAAACTTATGGGTTCGCGTCACCGACATGCCAGTGACGTGTTGCGCCAGACTGGCGACGCGCAGCGGCCTGTGTACATGTATACGCATATATACACTAATATATACTTGACTGTATCATGTGCGTGTTGGACTCTTTTTTGGATGGGTAAAATCTTGTGAGTTCGCGTCACCGACATGCCCTAGTAGCAGTAAGTGAAGTTAATTTGACCATGTGAATACATGACCTAGGTCTGACATCACTGGTAAGTCATAGCTAGGTAATGAATTTTTACGTAATTTTTACATACCACTGACATCTGCTGGGTCTAAAAAAAAAATGATGAAAGGATAAATTATATCATGCTGACATCGTACTGATATAATACCAAAATCATTTTCTTACTTACATTTGACGTAGAAATGATGTTATATTACACATTTAAAAACACAGTTTTAAGTTTTCACTTCTGTTGACAGTCACCATGACTGGCTACTTTTTTTTTTTTGTGAATACTTCTTGTACTTTCATCGCACGGAAGGCAATGGTAGACCACCGCAGGATCATTTTTCCTCGGCAAGCACAAGGACGTTACCCGTGCTCATGACACCCAGTAACGAGCTACCAAGACCCATCGTCATCATCATGATTTTGTATCCACGAGATTTAAAGAGTGGTAAATTTATTTTTTTTACTACGGAAAAAAAGTTAATTACGGTTCTATGATACCCCGACGACGATTTAATCGTTTTTTTTTTTATTTAAAAAAAACGCACTTATTTAATGGAGTTCGAATTCTTCAGTTAGAACCAGGCGAGGTCATTCGATTAAAAATGGCAACTGATATTCCTACACGTATGCCACCGGCAGATTGAACTCCCAATACTAATGCCAAGGTGTGTGTGTGTGTGTGTGTATATATATATATATATATATATGGCATGCAAGTATGAATTTATGTCCGCCATCTTGTTTTCGTTTTCTGGAGGCTACCGTCTCGTTTTCGTCAGCTAGAGTACGCTACCGCCATGTTAGTTTAATTTTTATCCGCTAGAGTACAGTAGGTAATAATTTATTACTGTGGCGCCCGCCATCTTGAAATTTGGCCGCCACCTTGGAAATCCGTAATTATATACCTATAAAATCGGAAAAATTTCAAAATTTATTGAAAAGCTCTGTAATTATTATACTGATACATTAGATCGATTCTAGTACAATACTTGATCGATGCAAAAAATTTAATTTTATGTAAAAATTATTCATTCATATAAGTTTTAGTAATAATAAATTACTAATACGTGTAATTGTACCAATATGGTTCAGTGTAACGTTTAGATAATACGACATCGAATAAACATCTGACTTTGGTCATTTTAAACCAGGGAGCCAGCTTAAAAAATATGTTTAAAGGAATATCAGCCAAATATTTTAACTTTTTAAATTTATTTATTAGTAGAAATAAATAACTTTCTTATTTTTTGTTTCAATCGTGTTTTATGGATTTTCTCACTGAGCTATTGTCAACGGCATAATGTTTCGGTCTTTTTTTATTTAATCTATCAGTAAATATCTTAGTGAATTTTGTAGAAGCATATAATATCAACAAACAATTATCCTGATAAAACTTGAAATTCTTTCTAATTTTATCTACCATATATTTATATGCTACTAACCATACTTTAAATGTAAATATATGCATAAAATTTAATTTTAAATCATTAAATAATTTACTATAATAGAATTTTTTTTTAAAAAATATTGGGAAAAAATTGTTTGGTACGTATATTTCAAATGAACACACAATGTTTGATGTCCAGTAGAAAGTAGACTGAACTTAAACACGGGATCAAAATAGCATAAGCTGTATTAAACGCAACACACAAATATATATATATATATATATATATATATATATATATATACATAGAGAGAGATAGAGAGAGAGAGACCCCAGGTAGATTAAACGAAAAAAGAGATTAGATAATAATTTTATATCATACATAATTTAGTCATATATTTATAAATGGGTTAAAAGCCTAATCATTGCAGTTAAAAAATGCCTGTATTTTTTCACGAGTCAGTCTCAAATATATATGCAAATGCAGGAAACACAGTTGAACATAATGCTTGCTCTCTTGCGGAAGTTTAGTAAAAAAAAAAAATTTTTAAGTGCAAAATACGAAATGCTAAAATATCTACTGTCTAAAGTGATTCCCGTACAGTGAACAGCGGGCGAATTTTTAAGCTGTTAACGACGATTTGACGTAATGGATGGCTTTTATGTGGAAAACGTTGCTACTTGGACGCTTTTCCCAACCATTTAATTTCGAATTTGTTTTTCTATTTTAAAACCTTTCAACCAATTTTTTCTCTCTAAAATGCAGACAGGCAGTTCGTTAAAATTTAGAGTCCATGCCATTTTGTCACTTCTGCTATTTCATACTGAACGATACTAACACCTAAGTACATTCAAATGTCATTTTGCATAGTATTCTTAGTATTCTTCACTGGAATGAATTTGCATACCTTAATTTTATATATATAAATAATTTAATGACTATTAATTTGATAAATAGTTCAAAACATTATGTTTTTTACAAAAAAGTCCTCGTGTAAATGAATGTATGGAATTCCATTGTTTTCAAAAATACTACTTTTTCTATTCCAAACCAAATTTACATTAATCATTAAAATTATAATAATCATTCAATTACAATACAAACCATGTAGCTATACATCAGTGAGTTAAAAATAATCTAAAAATATAAACAGTGGTACGGAATAAAACATTTTTATATACATATACAAACATATATGTGTATGTACAGTTTACAGTATAAACCTATATATAGGAAAACTCTGTCCTATTTTAAAAGAGGGAACATAACATTTTTAAAAAAGTTTAATTTTAATTTATTATATTTGTTTGTCTAGCATCACTCAAGCATAGACACGTTTTATAAAAATGTTTTATTGAGGGTGAACCATATTTTCTGTTGCATCAGTTTGTTTCAACCGAACTAAAATCATTGTGATCTCCGGAATGAACGGACTGTACTGGTGTTTCATATCGATGATCTAGGGTCGACAGAGCGCGTGTTTGAAAGTACGGAATCTGCACGCAGTTAATGCATATTATTTGCACTTAAATATTAATTATTTTGTTTAACATAAATAAGAACTTCACGAAACGAGTAAGGAAGTAAGGAAGATAAAACATCGATTTTGGTGATGTTTCGTGTAACGGTGGCATTTCATTTAAGCAAAAATAAAACCATAGCCATGTGTTGTACAAAATTTACAATATCTTTCTTGCAGTATTCCAAACTATTTTCCAGAAAATGATTTCCAAATGAATCTCTTGTTAATTTTTTTTCTTCTGTGCATTGTTTTAAAGTAATGTGTGCTAGTGTTGAGTGAGTAGGTGAAAGAGGGGAAGGTAACAGTATTACTTTAATTTTAACTAAAGTCTGTAATCCCGGTGCTTCTGATTCAACGAATTTCGCAATTGGGAGTGCGAGCTGGTCATTATCTTGAGCTAGAGAGTTTATTCGAGTTTCTCTCGCCTGAACCTCCTCCCCCCCCCCCCAAATTCACCCCCCCCCCCCCGGGTACGCTTCCTGCTCCCTTTTACGGATGCATTCAATCACCGTACCATCCAATCCACCTTAACTTAATTACAAGACATGTCCTTTTGAGCTGTTGCCAGCCGCATTCCTCGCATTGCATCACAACTCTTTCCCTGTTAAGTGATCAGATCCGCTTCTATTTGAAACAACAACGCGCAAAGAGACGGCACACATACAAACGTTTGAAACATATGTTAAGTAATTTAAGACTAAGCCTATTAAAAATATTTAAAAAAATAGTAAAACTATTTATTTTAATCAAAAATAAATAAATATTTTTTATTTAAAAGAAATTCTGTACCGCCAACAAAAAAATTAAACGTTTTAAACGTTTTAAACGTAAAAAACCATTAAAAAATTTGTGATTTCATTTCGCGATAAGCTACAACTGAAAACTTTATAAACCTATATTTTGATAAAGGATTTTATTTTGCTTACTCCATTGATGGCTAAACTGCATGTCATAAAAACACTTAGTTACGTAAAAATTTATATATATATATATATATTCTTAAGCATGTAAACACAAAATAAATACATCCGATATCGAAGGTAAAAAAAAATTTAGTGGAAAGGAATTAGTCAAATTAGTCTGTTTGTGCCTGAGGACGGTAAGAGACCTAGTTCCCCGAAACCCCGTAACTGTTAATTCTTAGGAAGCTTTCTGTGCTCGTCTGTGCTGTCGTTTTGGTGTCCAGAATGTCTGTTTCGTCACATCGCTGGGTTAGTTTGTGTGTCTCTGTGTAGCGTTGTCCCCTTTATCTATTTATCATCATCGATGGATCGTCTGTTTGTTTCTGTGTTTTCCATGGTCTTGTTTTTAAAATTATTTCCTGGTTGTTCTTATTGCAACTGTATCGTCGTCAGCCCAAAGTGTTCGTCTGTAGTGTAATATAGTGTAATTATCTGTGCTCTCTTTGTTCTAAAGTTTGAGATAAGGGTGATTTTGACTTGTTTTGTGTGTGTTGCGTGTTCACCCTATTTTTTGTTTTGTTTTATAGAGTTTCTAATGATGCACAATGTAACCAACAATGTAATACATAAAAAAAAAAATTAAATCTATCTTATTCATTGCAAGGACCCTTCGAAGTATGTATCAATTCTATTTTTGCGATCGGAAAGCAGTTTATGGGAAAGGATTATTTTTGCTAACAATGATTGCTTCCCCCCTTGTCAAAAAAATTGTAACTTCCCAGGAGAGCAAGTTTTGGATATGTTTTATCTTACTTACTCTCAATTTTCTTCGCTATTACCTAGTACACTCTTAATAATTTTCACATTAAATTAAATAATAGATAATCCAAAGTCCTTCGTAGATTTACGGATTACCTTAGTAAATTCACAATACTTAGTTAACGTGTTTTAAACATGAATAAACAATAATAATCTTATCGTAAAAACAAAAAATTCTTAATCTTGTTGAATATACAACAAAATACGTTTTTTTCCTCCCAATAAATTTTTTTACCCTGTTAACAACGAAACACTTAAATCTAAGTTGAAATAAGGCGTGGTTTTAATGAAGATCCGGTTATTTGAGATTATAAAGAACACTTCGTTTATTTCGGGTTATTTTTTTCTTGAAAAATCCGTAAATTTACTGTAACTTATACCAGTGTGTAAAATGCTTTATAAAGATTTAATATATTATTCTTAAATGCCATTTTGAGACAATAATAATATTTTATAGATATTTGGTATTCATTTAAAAAATTTAGAATGGGTGTTGTTGGTCTTTTATATATATACATATATATATAATTTGAATTTTGGATATAATGGTATGAGTGCTCCAATACTTATACATAGAGCACAAATTATACATAATGGCAATGATACCAACTAAACTTTAATATGAAATGGGCATAGTGTTTTTACCACTGAGGTAGGTGCTGATATACACATTCTCACCCAAATAAGAATCACTTCAAGGGCAAACACAAATAATACATATTTTGAGAGACCAGCCAGCGAGACGTGACTTTTTCTCTAGTCGGTAAACTACCGTGAAGTTTATCCTGGAAGCCACTCATATCGCGGGTTGATACAGTTTTACTAGCTGGATGCTTATGTTAAATCTTAAACAATTTGTTTATTTATAAATCGGTCCGAAATCTTGGATGAGAGGTTTTTGGGCCTATGGTTGGCGAATAAAATGCTTCAGGTCGGGAATTGTAAATATTTCACTTCCATATTGCGGAAGGCAATGTCAACTCGTTGCAGGATCACTATGCAAATTTTGGCACTAAGTGCTTCTCACGTCTTTGCTTGGATTCTTTACAAAAATAAATTAAGTTCTTTTCAGCCTAAGCTTGCCTTATGTAGGATATATAAAATAAATAAAATATCGTGATGTTTGTTACTTGAAAAGTTTAAAAAAATATCCGCCGATATGAAAATGTTCACGGTAGTGCGTTTATTTTTTTTTAACGTTAGTTTTTATTTTTATTGTTTTTCTTTTTGCTCTGTTGTGATAAGAAGCAGGTTCCACGACTTCAAAAAAAGAAATATAAAAAAGATAAACATCTGAGTGATTGATGCTGTCAGCTGTCAACACCCATGAAAGAGATTTTTTTTTACTTGTTATCAAACGTGGCACTCCTGTGAACTCGCTCCAAAGCATCCATGTTGGAAGGGTCTTTGGTGAATTGGAACAGGATGGATTGTGGTGTTGAAGGGGGGTGGTGAGGGAAGTGGGAGGGAGAGAAAACGGACAGCTCAATAAGTAACAAATGTGCGGAAAGGGAAAATTCGACGCGTCCGTTTGTGGAGCGAAAATGGCGAGGGTATTGGTCCTGTGCTTTACAACGGATATATTTTTTTTTATCCCCCACTTTCCCTTCACAAAGCCGTGGCGCTACCACTAACATAAGTTTTTTTTTTTTTGTAAATTTCACGGTTTTTTTCCGTGAGATGTTGCTTTGACGGCTAAATATATACAAATTTTTTTCATTGGCTGCTCAGTTGTGTCACGGTATTGCCCGTGCCAGCGACAACCTCAAAGGAATTCGCGGCCTTGCTCTACATAGGTATACACGAAACGAAATATTTTTTTTTTTTTCATACATGTATTTCGTGTTTATTTTTCTTTTCGAACCAGTGGTTCCCCCTTCCCCAACCCCCCACTTACACACCTTCCAAAACGGGACTTCTGACGTAGTGTGTTTACCGACGGTGGCATTTTCTGCGATTGCTCAATTTTCAGTCGGGAAATGTCTGTGGAAGCATGGTGCGGATGAGATTCGTCCCGACTTCATAGACTTGCAAATACGTCTGTGGTGAAAAAAAAAATAAAAATAATAAAATCCAATTTTCGTTTGGCGAAAAAAAAAAAAAACCAGCATCTAGTAACCTTTAATGCTGGATTGGTGATTTTGACGGTTCATCGAGCGTATATATTTCTGTGCCCTGAAGTATAGGACGCCATGTCACAACATTGTAACATTTCTGAGAGAAGGAAAAGGTTTACGATTTGTTTGAACTTTACTTATCTTCAGGTTTCTTCAAATGTTCTAGGAATTGCTATATTTTTAAACTAATTTGCTGTTCCACATTTTTTTGCAAGATAATTGTTTAAAGTGTTGACGAATGTTTTTTTGGAAGTAGAGTTGTAGGTAAGCCATTGTATACATAATTGGACTTAGGACATATTGTGATGAGTGCTCTAATACCAATACATAGATCAAAAAAGGGACATATTAGATAAGGTGCCAACTGTATCACATAGTGAATGGGAGTGGTGTTATTTACCTCCGAGATACAGATTCGTTAACAGAAAATGGTGTTCAAAACATAATTTAATAGAAAAGAAATACTATAAATTAATGTCGCAGCGGTGCGATCTTTATTCAAGGTAGGTAACTGCTCTCTGATGATGGCGACTGCAATGTCTACCGAAAAGTCGGTGAAATATTCGCCAAGGACACGGCTACAACCCAGAAGCCAAGCTACTTCTATACGTAAATACCTACATAAAGATCCCTGGATAGTTCATAGTGTAGTATTCATCGAAATTCTAATATGAAATTTAATGATAGTGCATTGGATATCCGCCTATTAAGCGAAGGAAATTGAATTGGAAACTCCCACATTAAAAAATGTTTTTTTTTTTTTTTTTTACTTTTCTTAAACTTTTACGAATTTATAAAGTTTTATTAAAACTTATGTACCTCGTTTCATCATATTAGGCCTACGTAAAAAGTTGATAGCCAGAAATCAAAAGTAATAGGTTGCTACCCATAGTTATAGGCCTACTTGTAAATTCATTCGTGATTTAATTGAATTCAGTTTGGGAAATTACCACAAATTTAAAATTATTTTCAATATAAATTATGTGCAAGACTTTAAAAATCACTTGTGTAAGGTCTGTACCTTAAAGAAACCCAATTTTTTCGGTAAAAAAAAAACGTTAAAAAATATTTTAACCAATTTTGCGTATTTTTGTCATGTACTTCTCTCTTTATATACTACTAGCTGCCCGACCCGGCTTCGCACGGTTGTATTTATGGGGGGGAAAATGAGACCAAATCTCCTATTTACAGTTATAATAAATGAAATAAAATGAAAATTAATTAATTTTGACAAAAACTTAATACAATGCTTTGTAATGTACCGAAGAAAAAACGAATAGCACCGATGGTTTCCCGACTCTCGAGCACGCAACGTTGTCATGGAGACGAAGTACCCACTGTTTCCCGGGCTTAAACACCAATCAACATTGATAATCAGTTTATTATTAATTATAAATTATTAAGACTATTAATCGAAATAAAAACTATCCTATCTCTCAAGTTGGAAACAATTACACATAAATGCCAATTTTCATCGAAATCGGTTGACTTGTTAAAGAGTTCACTGGACCTTTTTAGAAATCACTTTCAAATCCCGACCGACTTTGTTCTACCAGTGTATAGTTATTTACCTGTATATATCTAAAAATTGGTGGTCTGTATTTAATGAGTGATGAGGACTACACTAACAATGAAATAGTCGTTGCCATGGAGACGAATGAAGCATCAACAATGCTACAGCCGTTGCCGTGGTGATTTTCTGCCAACTCATACATACATCACATTAGAAAACTCTAAAATTATCAGATTAAGACCATTAATCGAAATAAAAACTATCCTATCTCTCAAGTTGGAAAAAATTACACATAAATGCCAATTTTCATCGAAATCGGTTAAGTGGTTTAGGAGTCCATTGAGGACAAACATTGTGACACGAGATTTATATATATTAAGATATTTTTTGTTTTAAATTGAAGATAAATATTAATATAAGCTTAAATGTATTTGTACATTTGTAAATCTACATGAAAACAACTGTATCACTTCAAAATAGTGTTCGTAGCATGGGTTTGGATTCTTATTCCGGCATTTATGCTTTGTGTTGTCGCAGTACCTACAATAGCTGAAGTTATTTGTAAACCGTGTCTTGAAAAGCTGTTCACTATTAACTGCGCGCATAATATTCACGATGCAACAAAATAAAGTACAACAGTTGAATATTCGATTATCTTAACTGTGATTTAAAAATAAAAATATGCTTGATTGAAACGTAAATTTTCGAAAAATATACTCTGTATCTTCTAGGAAAACGTATTTCGTACGTGCAAAAAAATAACAAAATTAATGTGTTGCAACAAGTTAGGATACTTTTTTTTAAGTGTTATAAAACACGTTCGGCTACTGGTTTGCAAAGGAATATTTTGTAGAAGTACAGAAAAAAAAATATTTTTGTTTTTACCTGTGTGTGTTCCCTTTCGCTATCAACGGGTCCCAACTTGCTCGCATATGCGCGCCCGCTGATACGTGGTCTGTTTCGTGATTGGTTCCCGCCTCGCGTGAAGGTATTCCATCTGCCTCGATGGCTCCGGTTCGAAGAGACATGGCCACGAGCGTTAAATCACGAAGCTTATCGGTCCAGAGTAAATTAAGTTTCACCCGTTTTCAATTACGGAAGAAACAGAAGGGATGGGGAAACAAAAAAAATTACTCTCCCATCGTAACGACACTCAATTGAATTGTAGATACTAGTTCTGTGTCACATTAAGCGATAGCAGATTTGTTTTTATCAGATGGCTCAGACCACTAAACGCCGAAACGTAGATGTATAATAATAAAAATTCATTTCATGTAGAATAATAATTATTTTTTTTGGTGAAACACAGTTTGGTCTATGTACGCACTGAAAATTGAGACACGTGTTACTTGTTTGTCAGAGATATGTCATACCAAATTCTTCAAACTTGATTTAAAATTTTATCTCATACCCGCGTGTTTAGACTACTTACTGATAACATGTGATCATGCATTCTGTCATCGTGATTGAAGTCACAAGCTGTAGGCTTATCTAATCCATAAGAATAGTTTTTTTATTTTCGGTAACGATAAGAAAAATATATCATTACTTGCAAAAAAATCGCTTTTTAAATAAATGCTTATGGTATTAAGTTAATTGATTAGTTCACGAAGATCCATAGTGATTTTTAATTGTTGCTGATTACTGTGACTATGTTTTGGTTGCTAAATACATATGTCTGATAAATATAAACAGAAATAAAGACTTTTAGATAATGAAATTAAAGGAAAACCAAAAAAATACGTATATGTCAATGATATCAATTTGACAAAGATCTTAAGTTTATTTGACTGCCCTTCAGCTGACAGTAGAATTCAAACCCCCCAAAGTCCCATGAATGTGGTGAAATGTTGTACATGTCTACAGATAATTATTTACAAATAAAAAATATTTAGATATGGTTTTCATCGCTTCTAAAAAACTTTTTTGATACTATATAAATGCTTTTTTTTCACTGATAAGGATGAATATATATATAATTATCTGCGCGTGAGGTGTGTTCCTTGAGATTTCACTTTTTGTAAAGCTATTATATAATATTTATTTATCTTATAAAAACGATATTTCAAATAAAAAGTAAGAATTAACGCTAGCACTTAATGACATATAAGGAGTAGCTGGAAAGTAATCGTTCTTTGCTGAAGTGGATAGTATCCTTAGTTATTTTGGTTGTAATATTTTGTAAATCAGCACATTATTTTTGATAAATTTATATTATAACCACATTTTATTATTTAGAAAACGATTTTCCTGCGAAACAATTTCTTATTAAAAAGTTTTAAATACTTTGTTTTCAATAATTCATTATAAATCAATAAAAATTAATATTAAACAAATACTTCGAAAACTCGTGTTGCTATGGTATTGGGCAGAGCTTTCTTGTTCTAGAAAATATGGATGAGATTGAAAATATTGTTCATTTGGTTGTTTACAATAAAAGCAAAATAGTATTCTAATAATAAGTTAAATAAAAAAGTAAGAATGGTCTACATTTTAAATACAAATTTGAAAGCTTAACTTATAAATATAAAATTAATCTGTAATAAGTTTGAAAAGAGGGATATTTGATTTTAATTAATTTTATTGTAGAACCAGATATTAATTAAAGTGTAAACGTTTAATATGGAATATTGCATGAAAACTATTTGTACGTATTTCAATACTTTTTATTTAAATATACGGCTCTTGATAAAAAGAATGAAGTGTAAATGTAACTATATCAATTGTCAATATCATTAGGCGGCGTAATTAGAGCCCTAGTGTAATGGCCAAATAGTTGACATGTGTTCTTTCACCGCACACTAAATATGAATTTTAGACTACACTTAGACGAGTGATAATAAATCAGAACACGTTTAAATAAACTTACTTAATCGTTATCAATTCAGACATTTCAAGTCCTAAAGCATTTTTTACAAATTTAATTTTATCGACATATGAATAAATTTATTTTTTTGTTAAGGGCGTTTTGTATTAAATGATTACGCCCATTTTTTTAAATTTTTATTACAATATCAGAGTTATTTTGATATTAGCACGAGTGAAGTCATGGTAGGGAGCTAACGAATAATATTTTGTTTAAAGCATTACCATAGAATATCGGGCCTATTACTCACAAAGAATTTTATTTTTTGAAATACGCAAAATTTCATCAAGTGGTGATACAAAATTAATGTTAAAGCAAGAAATTTTTTTCAGAAAAGCAGGGCTAAATAATTATATGCCTAATTTCGTGCCCATATATTGATTTAAGTGATAAGTGCGAATTGAATTCATCTCAGCAAGGCTTCTGTAGTTAATTTTATTATAGTTTTGGTAAAACAAAATTTATAGGTTCATGTCTATTTCGAGAAAGCCATCGACAAGACTGCTTGTGGTTTTTAGTGTTAAATCAGAATTCCAATTCACTTATCAGCACTAGGCAAATACAAATTATAAGTTAAAGCCAGATTATAAGTAGTTCAGTTAGCATTATGCACGACCTGAAATTTTCAGCAAACAAAATTCTCTTCAAAATTTAATTAAACCATAGCCTCCGTTATATTCGGTAATTTTGTATGAACGGCAGGTGAAAAGTTGTAAATTTACGTGTGTAGTTATAAGGAGAATTTTAAATTATAGATTTTTAAGTATATAGGCCTAGCAGTCCTAAACAAAATTTATTTCCAAGAATATTGACATTTGAGGCAAATAACGTTGTGGGACATCAATGTTATTTTTTATCGGACACCAATGAACTTTAAAACCTTAAATATTTTTCGCCTTTAGGCTAACAACATTTTAAGAAAATATGGGAAATATTTCACAGTAATTACTAATGACCCATATATGTGTATTTGACCTATAGTTTATTGCGTTTTAAATTCCATCGTACCAACTTATCTAACGTTCAATGGTTCATTTCCCATGCAGTGCGTTTGTTTACTACTAGCATTATGAGTTCAGTATCATAACACTGTTTCCCCATTGCAACAATTCGGGTTCCTTGAATTACTCACCTTAATTACACTCACTTATCACATGCCAGGGCACAGGGGCACGTGGGAAGTTTATGAGTTTCAGAGCGAACACTTTCGAATGTTCGGATCAAGTAACCTGTCACCAACCCCCTTCGACGTCTAGCGCCTGGGCCGGGTTTCTCCAATCCGGCGCGGAGAACATCCACAGCTGAGCGGTCATAAAATCAAGGTTTGCGCGCACGGGAGAAGATTTGAAATCTGCAAATGGGGCTAGGGTGGAGTAATAGCGCAAATGGTTGGGAAGGTGTCTAGGCATAATCTCCCGAATAAGATAGAGAGGGAGTGCAGTAAAAGTTTATTGCTCCGCCGGCATCGAGGGCTTTTTGAGTGCTTTCGGCCGAACGGAAGTGTGCGCAGTAAAGCTGCTCAGGGGAGCTGTTAATTCGCATCCGGGTAAAGGGGGTAGGCAGGGGGCAGGGGGAAAGGGGACATTGGCGTGAGTGGGGATAGGGGAAAAACAGTCGCCGAAAAGGAGAAGGGGGAATAGTCGAGGAAGTGACGAAGTAGTCAAACTGGGGAGAGGTGATTGGGGTTAGGGGAAAAAACAGTCGCCGAAAAGGAGAAAAAGTGGGGGGAGGGGAGGGGAGGGAATAGTCGAGGAAGTGACGAGGTAGTCCAACTGGGGAGAGGTTCAAGGCTGGCGAAATGCAGCGAGTCGGCAATTTGCGCCCGCACGCCGCCAGCTATTTATGCGCGGGGGACTCTTCCTGGACAAGAGCGTGTTGCAAAAAGGGTTAGGAGAGGGGTTCGAATGGATTAGCAATTTTCCCGGCAGTCTTGTTTCATACGGGCGCCCGCAGAAGCAGGCAGTCATAACAAGAAGGTCGTCAAACCGTGTTTCGCATCTCTCTTCACCTCCTGGAAACGAGAAGAGAACAAGTGGATAATTGTGGTGAAAGACGATATACTGAGAAAAAAGATAAAAAAAATAACATACATAAAAGCGGTACATTCGAGTAGGTAGTTCACGTAAGTCAAGCATATTTTTGCAGAACTCGCAAGAAAGAAGAAAGTGAATACTTTTCTTGATATCTCACAACGTGTAAACTTTAAATCCAAATTTTTTGGTTTCATTTGTATAAAACAATACGGCAAACCTTAGAAATAAAAATTCCTTAACTTTAATAGATTTATAGCTTAGGAAATAAATTTACGTTTCATTTAGCCAGCTAGGATAAATAAATATCAATTTTTTTTCTCAAAAATATATAATTTTAAATGTAAAAAATAACTATTTATGCCCTATAATAATGTTAATTAACATAAGTATGTTTTTTTTTTAATTTAACCACTTGTTTTTTGGTGATAGCCGAGTAAAATTTTTAATTTGAAATGAATAGTTGAATTATTTAAATGTCTGAACAAACCTTTTTGTGAAAGTAAAAAATAGGTGCGTTTGAAGTGAATTTCACTCTTCAATAACAGACTTCCAAGATAAAGATCATATTCAATAAATCACTTAAACGATAAACCTCTTAACATTTGGGTGCGTTGTTAACACTCGTGGTATAAGTAAGACTTAAAAAATAAAGGTACAAGAATGTATACGAGTATGTACAAAAATGCGATTGTGCGATTGAGTAAGTATGTTAAGTGCTATAATGCAGATATGCTATTGGTAGAGACCGGAAAAATTCGAGTTTTAAATGACTTCTAGAAACGACTCCAACTATTCTGTATGCTCCGGCAATTGCTACCAGTTCATTGGCTGTCAACTTAAGAGTTACTTGGTGCGAGTTTCCCACGACTGTTATTTTTTTTTGTTTAAAGGGTTCTCATTGGCTCAGAGTCCTCCGCATAAACTTTGCGCCAATTGAATACAAATAATTAAAATAATGTTTATTCTAATTTTAGCTTATACTAAATGAAACAGGAAATTTTTCTGACCCCTAGCTTTAAGCCATCATACTCCTGAGTGTTGCGAATTCCGTTTCCTTCTGAGATTTAAATTTCCGTTACGCTTTGACAGTGCATCAGCTAACCCTTATGGCTGTAAAGAACTTTCCCTTTAAAAAACTTGCATTCGTCGTATTTCATTAAAATTGTGTCATTCAAAAATTTGCTTTAAAAAGACTAAAATAATTTCTGCACGAAGCTAAGGGGCGTTTTATAAATATTTCAACATTGACTCTTCGTTTTGAAATAAAAAGAATCACTTTTCATCATATTGGCTTGTGGAATATGAATGGTCTGAGAGGTGGGTCAATCTATATGCTGGTCGAATGGGCTCACAAGAATAATTACGAAGTCCACTGTGGAGTTTCTTGATGATTTGGAGCGAAATACTTGTGTACATCCAGCACTTTTTTTTAACCACTTCGTGTTATTCCCTTGCGCATAACTAGAACTACTCTCGAGTTATTTTAAGAGGCAAAGGGTGTTTATCGTAGACGATTCACGAAACTACTTCAAGGCTCGTGGGAATAGTTTCAGTGTTGAAATCATCTAAACTGCTAAATTAAAACTCACGTTTAAGTTGAAATAAAAAAAGACAAAATTCGAATAATTATAAAACAGAATTTAATTATTTTATATTTTTAGCTGTATGAATTTCTAACGCATTACTGAATATGATACCTAGCCGAATTGAAATTTTATAGTTGGCTATATATTCCATTTGGCATCGGATGATTTTGTCTTGTGTTCTGTTTGTTTGCGTATTCATCTTTCTTTTTCCCCTCATAAATGTCTGGGTAGGAACCCGAACCCAGTATTACTGCAAACAATATTTCATAGCGATGGAGTTGTTTTCATGCAAATGTAATAATTTACAAATTATCATGAATATTTCTGTTCCATTGACAAAAAAAATAATAATAGTGTGCGCCCTTCGCTTTATAGCTAGAGATTAAAAGTTAAATTTAGACACAGCAGTTTTCCTGGAGTAAGAAATCAACAAATAAGTATGCCTATTTGATGTAATTTATTTACTTATAAATTTGTAAATGTTTAAAATTTTTAAAATTAATAAATATTATACACCTTTTTATTTTTAAAAATAATTATTAATTATATATTTTATTAATTTGGAGAATAACAATTTTATACAATTTTTAAAAAATTAAGAAAAAATAATAAATAAATATCTTTAAAAAAAAGTTTTTTTCCCTATTGCGGTGTTTGCGTTTCTATTTGTGATATTCAGTGAAGTACATATAATATATTCCATAAAATGACAATGTAGTGTAAGAATCTACTTTTACACATGGAATTTGGGAGCTATATTTCGCTTTAGCGAAAGCTCCCCTTATCAGATTTGTGGATCACCTGTATTTGCTTGCTGTCCGATAATCTCCTAACGGCTGGAAAAGGAGATTTGGATGGCTAGCAACCAGGCATTAAAAACTGAAACAAAAAAATAATCGGGTACTAAACAACTTCTGCCAAATCAATACAAAAAAAAATCATGATGAATTTGAGTCATTTTTTATAATTTGTGGTTGTTTTGTAGACAACGTTTTATGACAATTAATTCATATTTTCTGTAAAAGCACACGCGTGTTTGGTGATGTTGGTTCTTTCTTGCCATTTTTACGATAGCTATTTGACTGCTAATGTGTCTAAACACATGTCTTATTTTAAGTGGCGAAGATAAGACGTGCCATTGCCTTACAATGAACCACATAAATCTTTACTAAGTAGGCACATGCGAGATAAGATTAATAAAAACTATAGCCAAGAAAAACCTTAAGTACTCACAATTCGAATAATATTTAAAAATTAAAATAAAAATATCACTATCAAAATTTAAAAAAAAAAAATGCTTACCAGATAAACATGACTTAACTTTAGTAAAATATACTAAATAAGTATATATTTAATAGGTACTATAAATTGTTTTATTGGTTTTAAATTATTTTATGATTTAAAATTGCATTATATTAACATAAAGTGAAAAAAACGGCTTTAATCGTTCAAAGAACTAAAAATAAAAAAAAAATTCAAAATGTAAATTTTTGTCCAACGACCAATTAATACACACAAACCTGTATAACTAAACGCGTGGGGTGCTCTCTTCTCTTATTTTCGTAATGACTATGTCCTTAAATAAGTGATGAAACTCTATTAAAAATAATATTGTTATTACTGATAGAAAATTTAAGTCAAATTATATCGAGCACCCCACGCTTTTAGTTATTCATATTTGTGTGTATTAGTTGGCTGTGTGATAAATTTAAATTGAAATTTATTTGTTAATTTTTAGTCCTTTCAACAATCAAAGCGGTTTTTTTTTAGTTTTTTAAACTATAAGTTTTCTTTTTTCTTTGTAGTCTTAAAATAAAATACCGAATATGAGTAACTGAAACTAATTAAAATTACTGAAACGATTAATTAATGTCTTTATTTTTGACAATAAACTTTAAATTAGTCATTTATGTTCACTACCACAGAACTGCAGAATTAATAAATTTATAAAAATTAAAACTATGGTTTTAGTTCACCTGTTAAAAATTATTATTAAATTAAATGAACATTTTGGTTTTGAAAAAAAACTAATTTAAATTGAGATTGATCTAAATTTGTGAGTTCTGGGTGAAATGAAAGCTTTTGACCGTTTTTCAAGTACTGTATATGTCTACAGGCTTGGAACTCGGCCGGAATATTCTTTATATTGCATACACATCAACTGAACACGGGGTTTTCCCTAAATTAGCCTCCAAGGCGGGTTACTAGAGCTTTAAAGATTTTAAGGCTTTAACCCCTCCCCGGCACATTTTCCACCATGACCCGACTTTTTAGATCGGAAACACTCCAAATAAAAAAAGGCATATATATTTTTGTAATTTTTTAAATTTTTTGTCTTTAATCCCTTTCCCTCTCCCCTAGGGGCACTGTCGACTCTGGGCCATGCCCCGAACTCATGGATACACAAAAGCATGGTTATTACCCATAGCTTGAAATTAGTGGTTTTTTTTTTACCCATTGATCCTCCCACTCCACATTAAAAATAAAATCTTAAAGTTATCAAAATATTTTATTGCCAGAGGTTTTCTTTATATGTATACAAAATTTTAACACGTTCAGACGTCGAAAAATGGGTAAGAATAGAATGGAAATATTTTATTACATAGTCCATTCAGACATACATACATACATATACATACATACATACAGATCAAGCTAATAAAAGCGTCGCAAAATCCAATCAAGACATGAACTATTTAAATATACGTATGCACTTTCTTATAATAATTTACACACATACACACACAATCACGCATATTCAGTCGCACATTGCTGACAGCACAGCTAACCTGCTCGCCATGTACACAAAATACGTCTAATACAGGACAGTTTACCTGGTAATATATCTTCATAGTGAGATTCTCTAAGCGGGCCGCACTGAATGATGTCGCGTTCCATCACTTGTATAGACGTAGGAGTCGCTTCAATTTTTTTTTTTAGACTTTTGTGTTATTTCTCTGGCGTTCGTTATTTTTGTGCGCCTCAGCGTAAAGCATACAAAGACAAACGATTCGTTTCAACTAGGAAAGGCTTTTTTTTTGCGATATAAGTATTCGTTGTGGTTTTTCGGTTGAAAAAAAAAACCTAAATTGAATGTTAAAACATAACTAAATAACTATTTCTATCCTAACATTTATTGTTTTGTCTATGCGACACAATTTCCTTTCCAACCATACATGTGTTAACATAAGATTGATTGGCCTGTTTTACCAAAAACGCAAACAAATTAATATCGTGTCAGTAATAAAAAAAATCTTGCGTCAATGTGAAACGTTTATTTTACACTGCTGTATTTTTAGCTATCGAATCCAATTTTATTACTTTGATGTCATATAATAACGAAAACATCCAATTTGCGCATGGTTTTAAGTTAATTAAAAATACTAAGTTTGAAGTTAAATCCACATAAAATTAACAAAACCATTTAAACAAATGGTTATTGCTATAGCGTTTTTTGAGGTTTAGTTTTCACAAGATTATTAATAAGTATTCGCGTGATATTCCTGCATTAAAAAGGTTATATTGTAGGTTTTGCTTTAAAACATGTTGCCTCAATCTCTTTAAAACAACCTTAAGAAATAGTGTCACATGATGTCAACATTTTTTCAAAGACTTCTGCAAGTCACGCTATAACTTAGAGATTGATCACCGTTTTGTTCGATTTCAAATTATATGCCAACCAGTTTTACCCATAAATTTCAGTATCTTTCTACCAAATAAGATTTTCGAATTTTTTATATTTTTTTAATAACCAAGTGACTTCCGTGCGTACGCCGAAAGTGTTAAAATAGCACAAAAATAAATATATTAATTTTTTGAAGAATTATGCTCTCCCATTTTTATACTTTCATTTTAGTGGCTACATTGACAGAAATTTGGCCGTAAATATCTTTCCCAATTCTTTCGACGCTAACAAAATCTAGTATACAAAAAGAATTACTTTTCGCTAGTCATGTGTTTGCGTTTACTAATTGTTCACGTTATTTCTGGCAATTCGTTATTTTAACACATTCAAGTTCATTATTTTAGTTTAAGACAAATATAGAACCGTTTAAACATCTATAAGATTTACTAAAAGAAATCATCACAATCCTCTTAGTTAAAGGCCAAAAAAAATTATATGAAGAATGCCAGTGACTCGTTCTTTTAGCGAAAAGTTGAATTTGCGATTCTATAAGTGTCCCGGTAAATATCCGAAATGTCATCCAAAATGACATTATTTTCTAATTCGTATTTTTTATGATCCTCAAAGAGGTATTGGAATTTTCATAAACTGATATACAAATACTTAGTGTCCAGTCGTTTTAAACTTACGTTCATTTTACGCCTTTTACTTAATTTTTATGGCTACTTCAAAGGGTTTCAATCTGGCCAGGATTCTTTTTATTTGTATGCTGTTACTGGCAGAAATTTTTAATTTTTTTTATTTCAAAACGTTCATAGGAATTTGATCCGAAATTTACTGTGTTTGCAATTTTTTTTAATTTTACAGTGGAAAAGATTTAGAGGTGAGGAAATCGAGAGTTGTCAGTTTTTTTTTTTTTTAAGTAAAATGAATCTAGTGATTTTCCGTGACATAATCTGTCAGGCGAAAGCATTATAGCTATAAATAATTTGTGACCCTTAATAAACGTAAAATAAGCTTAGATTATATCCGGCACCAAAATTTACTACAAAAATTCATATAATAACTATTACATTGCGAAACATTTCCCAGGAGTTGCTGCAGAACAAAAAACATTGACGCTATACTTTTAATAACCGTCCAAACACGGTGGATGTGAAGCAAGCATCTTAGTTTTTTTTTTCAATTTGCTTGGCTTCTGCGTTGTAGCCGCGACGAAGGCGAACGTGTCACCGACGTTTCGGTGGACGTTGCAGTTCCCATCATCAGGGAGCCATCACCAACTGAGGTTATTGCAAGTTCTGCTGCCTTATAGTAGTCTCGCCTGAGAGGGCGGGTATTTCCCGGATTGGTCCACAACAAGGCAACTACAACTCCAGCCAATGGCTGCGAAAGCGCGCCATCTTTACAAACGTTTTTTTTTGGCCTGAATAGTTTCCAGGCAATAGTAATGATTTTTCATTTTTTTTTCAAATTTGGGGTTTTCAAAATTATCATATGAATCCTTTAAATTGATAGTGACTGGCTTTTACAACTTTTTTTTCCTATGTCATCATTTTTACACTTCGGGAAGGTCGATACTGTCAAAAGGCACTAAAGGTTATTGGTTCTTTTTAAATATCTTCATGTGTGAGGTCTGGCATAATGAAGGCTAATCATCAATATTAAAAGTTGAAGAAATAATGGTCCGGGATAAATCTGGGAGGAGGATATGAAACTTTCCTTCCATCCATCAAGCCTGCCTTCGCTCGGGTTTGAAAACCCCGGGCTTAAAGAATTGGACACGTGAACGGATTTGACACACTCCCCTGGGTAGACGGTGGTGAAAGGGAGGGGGTTGAAATATTAAGTCTCCAGTCGACTCACACTTCATCTCCCGAGCCACGACTTTGGGGGGTGTGTTGCGATGCGTGTGGAAGAGAAAAGGGGGGTGGTTGTAGATCCTTAGACGGCTCGCCGCTCACTTATTCATGGACCGCACGAGATAAAGGGGTGGAAAAGGGGGGGGGGGGTGAATTGAGGGTTAGAATTTTGGTTAGAGGGGCGAGTCAGAAGCTGAAATGCAGTTTCCACAATCCTTCACCCCCCCACCCCCCTCCTTCCTATATCCCCGGGCCGAAGTAACCTTCCTGTGACTCGGTCGTAGGGGAGAAACTTTTGAACTGATAAGAAACACCGCTTCCTTCTTACGGTTTATCCCCTGCCACACTTCTGCTCTTCCAAACCTCTGGAAGTCACTTCGTAGACAATGGAAGAATGTTGAGAGATTCTTGGGGGTACCCGACTGGATCTGTTTCTGTTCGCTCATAAATTCTAACTTCGCCACAAGTTGTGCCGGTGAATCTACCAATCCTCCTGAACTGGTCCCACTTCTCAGTTGGCATAATCCCCTGTGGAAGGGAAACGAGAATGCTATTCTGTTTTGATTTGCACGTTGATTCACAGTGAGTTTTTACAAATGATAAAACTTTAATATCATAATGAATCCAAGCAGATCTACAACGTGTGATGAACTATTGAAGATTATATCCGTATCATAGTAAAAGAGTTCAGGGGAAAAATGTTTCGAAGCATATAAAAACAAATACAATTTTTTTCTTGAAATTAAGGGGTTTCCTTAAACTACGAGATTTTGCTGTTGAAAATGTTCATAACTGCCAAATACTTTTCTAGTGACACTTTTACATTGGAAATAAATAAAATAATAAAAGTTATTTTTGTAACTATTTAAATATAACCTTGCACTATAAATACTTAGTCCATCTCTAAAGCGGAAAATGGTGTACACACATACTTTTATTTATAAAATCAATAATAACCTGAAGATTACGAAGTATTTCTCTGAATTATCTGAGGACTTGGGAATACCTCACGTGAACCAGGAAGTAATATTTCCTGGCTTCAACGGTGATTTAAGCTTCTGGTTTGTTTATCCTTAACTCAAAACTCTAGAAAAAATTAGAAAATTCCAGACTAACGATTAAAGAGATGTGATATTTTTTAATCGTGTAACAAACAGGCTTCTCTGATTTTGACATTTAAATTCCATAAATAAAAATACACATTTCTGATTTTTATTTCTAACAGTCTTAATTAGTCATTAAAATGTAACTATTATGAGGTATTTTTGTAGCTTGATTCGAACAGAAAATTTTTCTCCTGTCTACCACAATGAAACAGATTACCAGTAATAATATATGTGTCCCTTTTTTCACTTATATTTCGACTAAATTTACATTATACTTAATTTACCATCGTATAATTATTTGACAAACTACGGTTTATTTAAATAAATTAATTCCTTTTGAGTTTTCTGGATAAAAAGGATATGTTTACATTTACACCTTATTGTTATAAACTTCTACAAATATTTTACTGTTAAAATTAAAAATCCCTTGATCATTAGTGCTTTTATCTATGTAAAATTATTATTTCAAAATAATTAAATTTATTTAGAAAACATATTGTTATATCATTCACTTTAAAATCGTTTTACGCAAATGTTTCGTGATTGCTTTGACGACTGTGTCCCTGCAAAACATTTTAACTTACATTTGGACTTGAGCTCAACGTATTTCGTACTGCAAGAGTGTCAAAGATTGCATGTCTCTCTGAGATGTCCCTAAATATCACTCTCGAGTCCTAACCTCATGAAAACGGCCACGAGTAGGGGCTTCACCCATCTCTCTCTCTCTAACGAGCCTAGTTTGAAAGTTTAGTTTATCTGAGCCGCAAATACTCTAAGCCGGTAGTCGTCCAATCCGCTTAGTTGTGGAGTGGATTTAATTAGGGAGAGAGTGACCCTTGTTAGATAGTATTCACACCGTATTTTTTGTTTGGTAAATTGGTAAATGGAAAAGAAATACAAGTAAAATTACAGATGCTTTAAAATGTGTACATTTACATGACAAAAATTGTACTACTGCAAACTAGTTTGCAGTAATTATTACCAGAACATTTATACTTTATGCTCCAATAGTTCAAAGTTATTTTGTAACGGTTCTCTGAATAGCATTCCAGTATTAAATGCACACATAAAAAGGCATAATAAAACCAACTAAAGTCCTATTATTAAATATTAGAATTTTTTCATGGTTTAAAAATATATGCTTGATTGAAGCATCAATTAAAGTTTTACTAGTATATGCGCCAATTTTCGGAATAAATACGCAGTATTATCTCAAAAAACGTATTATATATATATATATATATATATATATATATATATATATACAAAATTAAATATAGCCGTATGTTGTAAAATGTTACAATATATTTCGTGTAGTATTACCAACTTGATATTGGCAACTGGTTTTCAAATAAATCTTGCGTAAAAAGTACAGAAAATATCTTTCAGTGCGGATAATCTGAAACTGTGAGTATTTACTCCCCACCAAAACGTAGTGACATAGTACAGTGGTCAATGCTTTTTTAAAAATTTGAAATATGGGATTTACATCACGATTTAAGTTTATCATTGCAAAAATATTTTATTTTCGTGACAATTTAACATATTTTAGGGAGACAAAGGAAACATAACGTTTTTGATAGTATCATTGCTTTAAGAAAATAAAATCTCATGAAATGTTTTGTTCTTCAAAATAAACCACTGCTTTGGTCAGTAAAAGTTAGGCTTGGAAAAAAAATGTTTGCGTGAATTTTTGTAAGTTTGTTAATAACAATTTAATTCCAATAAGAGATTAACTATGCTATAGAATATGAGGTGTATCTTTTACTATCACTACTTTAAAAAGGTCACAATATGCAACATACAAAAATGCATCACTTCCCCCCTCCCCCACCAAAAAAAATTACCGATGGCAGCAAGCCTAAGTTACATGAGTTATTGACTGCATAACTGTCATACCTGAGGTGATATTAGCTATCTAACGATGCTTAGTGATGTAACTAGGGTAACTAGGTGTTTACGTGAATAGGTTTGCCCATAAACCTTGTTATACTTAATACGAGCTCCCTCGCTCTAACGCTTCTCTTAATGATCAAAACACCCATTTATACAGGGCGTAACGTAAATACATGCACTTGCAGTAGATTTGAGATCTTCAAAATATGAAAATAAAAATTGAAACCCTATTAAATATATTTCCTGTAATAATTTCCAATAGAGTATTTGCATAATTATTCTTTATGCGTAGGGCGTCATTGAGTGATTTTCGTTAATAACCAAAAAAATGTAAAGGAGACAATTTTTACGGCCTAAAAATGCATTGAATATGAGCGTTAATTTTTTAATTTTGAACTATTGTAAATTCAAGTAACGGTCAGTGTATTCTCTTGAGAGAACTTATAAAAATATACAGCAAACTTATATTTTATTTCTAAGTGAAGAATTGGTTTTGTAATTTAATGTTCATATCTAAACGTGATGTATGACACAGATATTAACTGTTTACACCATCAAAATACACTCATTTTAATTTAGCATTGAGTTTGAATATATATTGCGTGCTATTCGTAATTAGAAATAATAAAAATACCTTCATGCCAAATGTATAAAGAGTTGGATTTTTTGATCGTTTTTACATGCATATCATGCATTACATACTGCCCAAAATTAATAAAAACAATACAATACAGCTGGTAATAATATTTTGGACAGACTTTAAAATTGACAAAACTATATCAAATATTCCAAACTAACAATAACGGTTTACACAGGTAACACAGTTTTACATGTAAACAAAACTTAAAAATCAATATTAAAAGCAATCTATAGCTGTATCGGTGATTATACATAAATATCCAAATGGATAAAACCTCTATTTACTAGCCATAGATTATTATGTTTGTAACATATAGTAAGCTGCTTTAGGTTTTTTGATGAATAAATTTTATTTTCACATCAAAAAAAACAATTTTACGAAGTGTAGTAGTACATTTGCTATTTATTCATTATACCTCTCACATACTCTAGTTTTATAGCCATGAATGTGCTGATTAATAATCTTGCCAAATCAATTCTAAACATAAAATGGAGAATACAATAATTTATAATTAATGTATGTTCTACCGTAAAAATGATAAATTATTTAAAAATATTGTTGGATAGTATATAATTCGTTTTGACTAATATTTGTTATATTCTTGCTGCACGCAAAACCAATGTAAACATTTATTTTCAGGCAGATGTTCACCATGTAATTTACTTATGTGTACACCACTTGTTACCAGTACGAGTGTGATTGTGTGTTTGTGAGTGATAGTGTGTTTGTGTGTGATTGTGTTTTTTTCCCCTGTTTATGTGTGATAAGTATTTGTGTACGTGTTTTTATATTTGTGTGCGAGTTTTTGTATTTGTATATTTTTGTAACAGTGTGCGTGTTTTTGTGTTTGTTTGTGTTATGATATTATTCTTAGTTTAAATGATGTTACTTAATTGAAATTATTTATTTTTATTTCTGTGTTCATTTGGAAAAAAAAATTGACTTTGTATTAGAAAAATATTATAGTATCATTTTAAAACTGAAAATTAAAAAAAAAATATTAATTTAAATTAAATTACATGAAGTTTAATTTACATTAGGAAGAAATTTTTTAAAACTGCAACATTTTAATTAGTTGTCAATGATATCAAACAAAAGAGCTATGTAAGAAAAATATTTTTTATTGACTACACATTTAATTTACATTGCATATGAAAGAAAAACTTTGAAGTCGAACAAAGAAAGATGAATACACAAACACACACAAAAAAAAATAACAAGAAGCCAAAATCAGCCGATGTGAAATGTTAAAGGCATAGACCGTACAGATTTTTTCCTTGAAGGAATTAGAACAATACAATAGCATGGACGAACAGTGGGATGACAACGACGAATAAGTTGAAACAAGAACAGTAAATACAGACAACTAACATTTCACAACAAAGCGAAAAACAAGGAAACCCAACGATGACACTAGACTGATAAATCTGGACAACACTGTGACAGTACAGGGACGCTTAGGAGAAACCAGCGATGAAGAAAATCATTTCTGTACCTCGGAGGCATAAAACACGGTGTCAACTTTTGGTCAAAATTTACTTCAAAGCATAAAATTTGCCACCGTTTTATGTTTTTGCTAGTGGCATGCAACACTAAGATCTACTATATATGCTATATCTTTATATATATATTTCTTGTGTGCGTGTGTATGTCACTGAACTCCTCCTAGACGGCTGGACCGATTATGATGAAATTTTGTGTGTGAGTTCACGGGGATTCGAGGATGGTTTAGATTCAAAATTGGATATTTTATCTCGATTCTGAGTTAAGAAAAACTAAAAAAAACACGCTTTAAAAGCAAAAATTGCAACGCCTTATTAGAAGCCATTAAGTTTTGCTATTGTAAGGAACTAAGTAGAGAGTAAAAAAAAATAAAGATCCTGACAGTTTATAGTGTCGCCATATTTGTTTCAATTTTCAATACCCTTTTTGTTTATTACAATTTAAATTGCAGAAAAAAATCATGTTTCATAGCCACACAAATAGTGAGGATGGTTTAGATTCACAATTGGATATTTTATCTCGATTCTGAGTTAAGAAAAACTAAAAAAACACGCTTTAAAAGCAAAAATTGCAACGCTTTATTAGAAGCCATTAAGTTTTGCTATTGTTAGGAACTAAGTAGAGAGTAAGAAAAAAATAAAGATCCTGACAGTTTATAGTGTCGCCATATTTGTTTCAATTTTCAATACCCTTTTTGTATATTACAATTTAAATTGCAGAAAAAAATCATGTTTCATAGCCACACAAATAGTGAGTGTGTGTCATTTCTTTATGTCCACGAGGTCTCGCCGCGTCAATTTTCTCCTTGGAGCGAACCCGTCCGCTTAATTAAATAAACAGCTTTTATCGTTGAATGATTTCATGATTTATTTAATGAAAATATGCTCTCATAAAAAAATTAGTTGGATAGACATTCAATAGGTGTCTTTCTCTCACTCTCTCTCTCTCTCTCTCTGAAATGTATGTAGCTTGCTCGCGGGTCAGTAATGCAGACAATCTTTACATTCTAGCTCGAGACGGAAAAAACAGTAAATGTGGTTTACAAAGACATTTTATGAAGTGTCTTCCCGTCATTACATTTGAAAATAGAAACATATTTACTCAAAATTTAGGTAGTAACATATTTTTATTGCAAAGACTGAAATAGAGGTGAGAAAAATTATCATTTGTGAACATAAGAAAACTACTACAACTGTATCAACTGTTATGTTATAATGTTTAAATTTCTAAATGGTGCAAGATAATACAAAATTCCATGCGGAAAAAGTCGTGGGCAGCAGATACGTATAGTTATAGGTGTGGGGCTATGCATGCTGATTTTTCATATACTGAATGGATGCGAACATGTAAGAATAATCTATCTATCTTACTATAATAAAACAGTACTTTTTCTGTCTGTCTGTTTGTACGCGATTTTGATGAAATTTTGTGTTTGAGTTCACGTGGATTCGAGGATGGTTTAGATTCACAATTGGATATTTTATCTCGATTCTGAGTTAAGAAAAACTAAAAAAACACACGCTTTAAAAGCAAAAAAACTAAGCATTGTTGATAATTAGCCTCCATGGCAACGGGCTTTTGCATTGTTGTTGCCTTCTGCGTAACCATGGGAAATGTTTTTGGTAACGGCAGTGGCGTGCCCAAGAGGAGGGGTATGTATAATGAGAAGATACAAAATGTCCAGCGTAGAAATACTTACCGCCATATCCATATCTCACAAAAAGTACATTTGGGCAGGACAATGTCTGTCGGGTCCGCTAGAAAGATATATAGAGAGATAGAGATATAAATAGAAAGAGAGAGAGAGTTATAGAGATATACATAGAGAGATAGAGAATTAGAGAGATAAAGAGAGATGCTTAGTATACGTTTAAAAAATTACAAAAAAAAATTGATTGAGGCATTGCAACGCATGCCGGGCATTATCTAGTATACTATATATTTGCTCTCGTGAACAGTTGGCTGTTCTGACATAGTGTCTTAAGTCTCCAAAGAGCGAATGTATTCTAGCAACAAAATCGGTTCGTTTCGTCCTGATCGTCTGTGTGTTGACTAAGGTTGTAATCCTGTTGCGCGCAGAACACAGCTTATTTTCAGGCAGATGTTGTTCACCAGGTAACCATGACGTATGTAACGGGGATCGAACCAAGGCTATCCTGAAAGAGTCTCTAACAAGGCGAAACCACAATGACATCAAATTGTAATTTTTCAGGAGAGCAAGATTTTTTATTTGTTTCGAAAAGTATTTTTCATGTTATTCGCTAGTAATAAAAATAGCCTTTTTGAATCTTTAATACTTTATAATTGCTATAATTCATTATTAAATAATTATTTTTTTGAATTTATTTAAAGAACATAATAATTTTTTGGACATTATGTTGAACCAATTTGTGTACATTAAGATTTGAATTTTCACGTACTGGTTTTATGGCTCTTACCTAATTTATAGCGTAAAATATACATTATATATATGGTTATATAAATAAAATAAAATCTTCCCACTGCAAAACCACATTTTAAAGTTTTGCAATGAAAAGTTTTTATTTTTTTTTAACTGCATTGTGTTTTTTTACTTGTGTTTCCAAAACTAATATATAATCATGTACCTCTTTTTAACTATGATTGTTTTACTTAAAATTAAAAAAAAAACAGTTAAGAGCTTAATATGGACGTGAATAAATAAATAAATAATAGACGTCGTGTTATTTACGTCTTGGGTAATGGTTTTAACTTTTCACTGTCACGCTCGGTCAAACACTTGAAGGATATGCATGCAACGACCGAATACGTACCGGCTGGTCGAAAGCGAGGGACCAGTTCGTTATCTCCCACCAACTACAATACCACCCCCTCCCCTTTTTCCCTCCTGGCCCAGGTGCTATTCAAGTAGCGGAAAAAAAAAATGCAGGAAGTGCGAAGGAACTATATCTCCACTCCACCACGGAAGAAATGACAGAAAAGTGAAGCGGACGAAAAGGGCAAAGAACTGCATAACAAGGATATATCTATGGTTCTCAGCCAAATTAGAGTAAGTCAAAATTTTACGATTTTTGTTCTATCACAGGTTATGTCTTCAAATTCAGATTTTATCGAACCGCTAAGCAATGAAAATCGCAAGGGGGAAAAACGTTGTTGAAGTTCTACTTCTTTCAGGAGCATTGAAGATGATATTTTTGTTTTAGTACGTGGCGAAAACGAAAATGGAACGTAATGCGTGCTCATCATGAAAGGAAATTTTTACGGGTTGAAGTTAAATGTAAATGTGTATTTCTTATTTACCCACGAGCCAGAATTTCCATTATGGCGGACCCGCGTGGGGCAGCATGCACCTGCTTTCTGGGCGTACTAGCGTGCCAAATGAAACATCACAATAGTGAAACTATCTTGAAATACACTTTTTAAATTTCAATATTAAGAAGATAGACATTATCGGAAACTTTAAACATTCCGATAATTTACTAACCATGAAAATAATGTTTGATCAAACAATGTGTAAAAAAAATATTTAACATTTGTGTTGGTCCTATATAACGCTTATATTTGCAACAATAAACTAAGATTAAAATCAATTACAGTATATCTTAAGTACAAGCACAATTTTATTTCTAAATCATTTAGCGAGGACTATAAGATCCTAAGCTCAAATTTTTAGCTGATCCACGAAAAAGTCATGTTTTAATGTTATGTGCCTGTGGCATTCTGGAAGAGTTAAATGCTAATATATTATTTACAGGCAACATGCAATTGAGATTGATAAAAAAACCGTACATAATTCCCAGAGAATATATATGTTTTAAATTCAATTTTTAATTTTCCTCTAAAGTTGCAGAATTGGTACTAATGCCCTTTTCGTTCTGTAATACAGATATATCAGTCGTCAGCGACCAACCGACTATGAAAAAAAAAAGGTTTCAGTCCCCATCTCTGTCCTAGACGTAAGACCACCTTAACTTTACCTTATCTGAGCTCAGTTCGCACTCTAAAACTGTTGTCATTTGTCAAAAGGGGGTGGGTGGGGTTTCCAGGATCTCCGAGGGTGGGGAAAAAAATAGGTGGTTTGGGGGGGGGGGGGGGGGGAGATGGGATATTCACGTCGTGCGCGGCAGAATGGCAGAAATTGCAGAAATGTCAGCGGCTGATGGATTGAATCAAGTTGACGAGGGAGTTGGGAGCAGCTTCGGGCGTCGATCTATATACCTATCCCTCTCTCTGTCTCTCTGTCTCTCTGTCTCTCTGTCTCTCTGTCTCTGTGTCTCTGTCTCTGTCTCAGAGACGAGCCCCCTCGCATTACTCTCCCCGTCTTGAGCCCTGAAGGCGGGAAGATGTTCGTCATGATGGATATAGCATCGTGACGTTCAAATGGACGTCTCATCCTTCGCGAGTGGGAAGCGCGCTTGAGAAAGTGCAGGCAAGCTTTCGGTGCAGCTGAAAGAACATCTTGACCGTGAAAACTCTACCAACCTTTCCCAGCCTGGTTAGGTTTGACCATTCCGAGAAAGGCCCGTAGTGGAAGTTGCCCTGAACCTTAGGCTCAATGGTGTCTTACCTCAAGGTTGAAAAAGTAGTTAGGCACAAAGGTAGGCCGACTGAACCACCAGCTCACAAAATAATAAGAAATGTTTTCTTTTAGGTTAACTTGGGGTAATATTTTAAAATAGAAACTAACTCATTTTCAGACCATCAGTTATATTTGATATATTAAAAAAAAACTTTATGAGTATTACAGTATTACTTAGTTATTTATAAATCTTCATAAACAATAAATAGAATATCATTTGTTACTTTTTACATTTGTTACTTAAATTAAAAAACTATGGGGCCCCAAGACATTAAATAAATACTAACGTTACTTTAATTCATAAATTTATGTTAGCAAAACAAAATAAAAAAACAAACGATGAAAAATTTATAAAATGAATTTAGGTAGGTTGTCCACATTTATTGCCAAACACATGCTTCATGCGAAGTATGAAAACGAAGAATCACTTTCCTGAATTCATGAGTGAGTGAATCCCGTAGCCGTCAGAAAAGAGAGGAGAACATCCTCTACTCCAAACAAAGGGTTACAAGTAGTTCATAGCATGGCCGGCATAGGGAAGCACTCCAGATCCATGACTCGTGGGCCGCTATAAAAACATTTCCAAAGACTAATTACATGGTGAAATATTTAAAAATAAATGTCCAGCATGATTTCCAGAGAAATCTGCGAAAACTCACCCAATAGGCGGCTACCCAAACTTGAAACTACCGCATGGATGCGGTGGATAAATAAAGAGCAGAAATTAATACAGTTTTTCACATGATGGTCAACAAGAAGAAGGAAGTGACCATAGATGGCATAACACAGTTAGCCAAACATAGTTACAAATGCACCATTTAAAGAATAGTTCCGAAAACTGAATAGCACACTGCCTTGACGAAAATATAATTAATTAAACTTTAAAATAATTAAATTTGTTCAGAGTTCTTTTCTTTGATTCTTGATGCACTTAAATTGGATAATAATTATGTGATAATAAAATACAATACAAATGGTTAGAACAAAACATACCTTCACTTAAAGACAAAATTACAAATAAATTACCCCCATAACAGAAATTCTTAAAAAAAAATAAACCAGCGTTCAGTTTGCCGAAACAAAAAAAACAACACACAAATAGTTAAACAAAAACGAGTGTACGCCCAGCTGAATGCTGCAATGGCACAAAACTCTCGCTGTTAATGAAAGTAAACAGATATAAGTAATTCAAAAAAAAATCTCCAGTTATAACAATAAAAAAAGTGGCCAAAATTCACAGTTGGAAATGATTCGAGAAACTTAATTTTACCCGAAATCAAATCTCGCAAACAAACGAAACTTATATCTACAAGGTGAGATTATGCTTACTTTGTAACTTCTTAGTTTTAATCTTTATTAAAAGGTTTTTTTTCACTTGGAATCTTTACCATTTTCAATGGAAAGTAAAATTATAAATAAAATTGATTGAATGTTAAGATATACGATGATTCTTAATACACTTTTTGACTTTAAGAAATAAATTGTTTGCTACAATGGAAATTTTCTTTTTTTTTTTCAATTTGTGATAGGTCAAATCCCGATTTTCTCGAACCCGAATATCGAATTCAAATTCCAGTGAGTACCTCGAATTTAGGTGTCAAGAATCAGAAATAAAATAATGTACAGCAAATGAAAAATATGACAGGCGGTGTTAAAACATACTACCCTTGGTTGTTTTACCAACTATGCTTCAAGATTTAATATATATAGTTGTTTTATTTGAATAATTACATGTTAAAAGTACAATAGCTTGGGGAATGGTAACAGGATAGGTATGAAGAAAAAGTTTATCTAGTAACTTAAGGAGTTATCAGTCTTGAATTTTAAATTTATTTTCTCTAATATTTTCCATCGCACCTTTTCCTTAGAATATCGATTCCTTCGATTACTTAAGATTTGATGGTGTTTGAGGATTTTATTGGTACATCCCTAGTTTTTATGGAAACAATTTATTCTGCTATAGGGCTTAGAGAAATAATACAAAAAACACAGTAAATACTGACAAACAGTAGAGTTGCGCGTTTTGCCAGTTAGACGGTTGATATATTAATTTGAAATAACGCAACGCGAGAGTGAAATATGTGACGTGGTATTTTGTGAGGCGAACGATCATTTGGAAAGATCATCTGCAGATCTTTTCTGGCTTAGAAGTAATAGTAACGAAGAGACAACCAACATTCTTACTGAGGTACTTTGCAAAATAAAAATAATTTTTTTTCCTAACCTAACTAAAACTAAGTGTGTTTGGGAGGTTCCGGGTTAGGGGAGGGACCTAGGTGCGTCTCAGGCCGAAGCCTATACGCCTGGTCATGCTAGGATTAGCCATGCAGGGAGAGGGTCGTACGCATCGTGTGCTAGGAGGGGATTGGCCAGCCATGGCAACGATTGGCGCCATGACTAACTCCCCTCACTGACTATATAGACTAGAACTAGATTAGTTGAGCCTAGGTAAAACCTGGGCTCTGACATGCGGGATGCAAAAGTTTCATGCATTAGTAACATGCAGGATGCTTACGGATCCTGAATGACACAAAGCATAAATACTATTTTTTAGCGATAGTTGTTTGTATGTAAATGTAAAAATGTACAAATATCTGTATTTTTACACATATATTTCCGTTCAATTATACAAAAAAAATTACAGTGTATGTTTCTCTTTAGTGTTTGGAGCCCGTCGTAAGTTAAATACCAAATTACTTGCCGAATAAACACAAGATGGCAGCTGCAGATGTTGATGGCACGCGTGAAAGCACAGGTGCATACTTCCATGCTTTCACACTAGCATACTTGCTCACTCACACACTAGCACACATTCTTATACACTCGCATTAATCTACATCCATTTACATGCTTGTCTACTTGCACATTCGTGCAGGTTGTTTCCAATGTTTGTGCATCCTGTACACGCTTCCTATCACTTTTTTTTTATCATGTGAAGTTTCAGTTCAAACGCGCTTGGCGGTCATGCACCCATTATTTTTTTTTTCCTCTGGCGAACATTAATTTTTTACAAAGATCATGTAGCTATTAATCCTAATACAAGCTGCATATTTACAAGCAAAATGACTGAAAAGTGAAGGAACTTAATAGTATGAAAGGGATTTTTACCTTATTTTTATGGCTTCTTTTGTTTTCTGTCTCGTTAAAAAGTTTTTAGGTACAGGATGTCCAAAAGTGAATGTCCCAGTTTCAATGGTATATCATAACAGTTAATTTAAACTATTTACCACAAATCAAAAATCAAATTAAACGTCAACTAATGAAGTTTTTCTTATAAAATATCAATATGTGCACCTTCAGTTATATGGCGCACATCCAACCTAAAGTCAAATTCTTCCGACACTTTGGTTAACAGGTCAGGAGTAATGGAAGCAACGGCCTCTTCAGTTCCGTGTTCTCAGCTCTGAAAAATCGTAAATAACGGTGGAACGTAGACACGATATTTTATGAAATCCAAAGGAATAAAAAAGCATGGGGTTATGTCAGGTGAACGTGGAGGCCAGCGGAAAAGAGCTCTGTAGTCAAGTAATTTCCTAAACATACCATCGGGGATTGATTTTGCCACTTTGAGGATCACAATTAAACTTTAAACAAAACGCAAGTTGAACTGAAATTACAGATTAACTCCTAGCAAATTGCAAAAAAAAATTAATAAATAACCGAACGCTTTACGTTCAGGAGTCGCCATTTTTCGTATGCGAGAAAGCAAGCGAGAAAGCAGCAAATTAGTGCTCGCGCATGCACTTATCGAAAACTGTTCTGACCTTGAAACAACACTTTACAATGCTTACAGTTAATACCATTTAAAATTTATAACAAGGACATTCTTTTATGGATTTACTTTATTTTGATGCAACGTTTCATTAAGTTGAAGGCGCCGATATTTATTTTCAAAAATCCTTAATAGAGGGAGAGAGAAAAATTGACGTGTTTATAAAACCAAAAAAAAATATTTATCATTTTAGATATGGTAAAGGAATAGATATTTTCATTATTCTCTTCGAGTTATTTCCTTTTTTTTTTTACTAAGGATAAAGGGAAAAGCTTTTGTGTAGAGAACGCAATAGAAGTAATTTAAATTAGAAGCTGGCGGATGTAAAGTCCGACCTCGTTGGTCAGATGGAGGATTTGATTATGAAGAACCCAAGAATATCGCGCATCCGTCAAATACGTTTTTCAATTATTTCGTGCACGCTCGTAAATTTGGTAAAATCAAATATAAAAAAAATAATATGTCTGTTACGTGAAAGATACATAAAAACGTTTTTAAAATATTAAAACTTGAAAAATAAATGTTCCTTTTTTTGACCACGAGAATACTCCCACATCTAGCTTATCATAACAAGAATAAAAATGTAGTTAATAAAGGACAAATACATTTCTAATACATTAAAAAAATCGTTTAAACGAATGAATCGTGGCAAAGTGAATTTTCACTTGCGAACGTCAAACCTTGGATTTTTTCGGTACTAATCAGAGGTTTGTGAATCTCAGATTTCTCATAGCTTTCAGTAATAACGTATATTAGTTGGTTTCTTACATTAATTTTTTCACTAAGCGGAAAACATTTCAATCATTATTATTTTCTTTGTATTACATTGTCACTAGCAGGATCAAAAGTGGTTAATGGGATAATCGGGAAGTTAATCATTAGGTATATTCTGAAATTATTAATGTTTTGCAGTCATGTTTGTAGGCATATAGGAAATTTTGCTCAGCCCGTTATAAATAGGCGACACTTTCGAACTATCTCTAAACTAAACATAAATGTTAAAAATAAGTTAAGTTTTTTGACTGATAAAACGTTGAACAGTTAATGTTTCTAAAAAGAAGCCCCAAAATATTTCCCCATTAAAAAATTTTACTTAATTTTTTTATAAACGTCCCATATTTTCTGGTTTCAATTACTATATACATAATTTAATAATTTAAAACAATGTAGTTTTACAATCCTTAACATAGAAATTTCTATACCTATACAGCAGTGCGATGAATTTGAATTCAACATATTTTCCTTCACTTTTCAAACAATGTAACTTGGTGCGGTCAAATATCGTAAATATCATCTTCAAGTATGTCTTTATTAACAAAATTGTCCGTTTTTGTTTTTGAAAAACGTGTTTATTTTTCTTTTAAGGCAAAATAAAACTGTTTTCAAAAATAAACCAATTATTTCGTATGAAATATAGTCATATACAATGTACTTCTGTATTAAATGGAAAGTTAGAACATATGGAAAACTTATGAATTTGACTAGCGACGTTTTGGATACGTTAAAAACATGAAACTTCAGTTACTATATTTTTTTAAAAATTAAACTAGTAATTACTAACGGGCCAAAAGAAGATCATATAGCTTAAAAATTACAAAGGCAAATATGAAAATGTGGAGGTCACTTTAAGGTATAACTTTATTCGTGCCGGCACTAAAACAAACTGCTTCATTGGGAGTGAATTAGCGTGAGCAAGGGGAGATATCACAAATATAAGGTACATGCATCAAATGTATATTTCCTAGCGTGACTCTACTAATCAGATAAGTGCTTGTGACATGCATGTTACTTCGTAATCTCGAAGTCGATCTACGATTTTATTACGAAGTAAAGATAATCATCTATCTTCCTTCCTTGTTTTTACATTGCACAAGTACCAAAGAAAAAATACGAAATACTTTTTTTGGCGGTGTGCACTTAATAGTACAATAGTGTGTTGATAAACCGAGGTTCCGTTTATTGTACATTTTTGTTTGTACACGGAACATAAATATTCATGTAAAATTAAAGATTATTGTAAATTTGTATATTTACATGAAAACATATCACAAAAAAATAGTGTTCGCAGTAATGTTGGGTTCAGATTCTTAGACGGGCATTTATGCTTTGTGTTGTCCCATTACATTTAACTGCGCACATGTAAAAGTATAAATTTTTTTTCTGTGTACTGTTCAAGCCAACGAGTATCGCAGAGTCTTTTTAAACTTTTGCTTTAGGGCCTAGATAATGGTCTAACTGTTATCGGTAGCCTAAAGAAAATTTACCTTAAATATATCATTAAATGGCTGGTGAAATCATTGATAAACGTGAAATTATATGCACTGAACAAAATCTAAAAACAAAATCAACTAGAAAAAACGATAATAATAGGCCAACTGAAAACGAAGACGAATTTCTCATAATGTCCGTGCCAACAGAGTTATTGTTCATTCTCGTTTCACCTTTATAAATTGCAGTAAATTAACGGACTTTTCAAGCAAAAAATTCGCTTGAATTAAAATAAAGAGTTCTCCGTTATTTCTGATAACTCGGTCATCGTGCAAGAAATAATTGTGTTTTCGCAAAAGTCTTTACCAGGCTACGAGACTACGAGGCTACAAGCCAAATTGGCTACAAGACTACGAGGTGACTTAGCTACGAAGCTACAAGACTACGAGGCTACGTGGCTACATGACAACAAGACTATGAGACTACGAGTCTACAAGGCTCCAACTAGCTACGAGACTACGATGCTATGAGGCTACGAGGCTAAAAGGCTACAAGATAGCTACTGGCTACAATAGCTCCATTCAGCAGCGAGAGTTTATTCATCTCATGCAAATAACTGGATGCAAGTAGTCCCGATTCTTGCAAAGGTTAACGCAACGTGCTGTGTTGTACAGACAGTCGCTCTTTCGTGAGGGATGCAGGATGCTCATTCACGATCGCAAGAGAAGAAGGGCTTCGCTAGACATCAAGAAGGAGGAAGTTCGGCTTGCATGATAGCTTTGAATATATATACTGTATAGAATTCGCCAGCCCAGGTTAAAATTTCTAATACGGTTTGAGGTAGTTGGTTAATTCACCGCCGCAATCGTCACCATCTCTAGGGCATCGACTTGTGGTGGTCCCTAGCGGACAAGTGTCGAACTCTTCAAACACCCCTTCCCCACCCTCCCTCAAACTTCCGTTGTCCTCCACCCACCCTCTACCCCACCTCTCATCCCTACAGTTTTGTGACGCACAAACTCCCGTTGAACGACCTTGAGCTGCAGTGAATGTTTAGTGGGGGGTGCGGGGGAATGACAGCGGGCGACAGTGCTGCGCTCTAACGTGCAAATAAAAACCTTTGACGATACAGGCAGTTAGAGCAGCGCACTGCAGCGGTGAAGTTCCCAAGCTGCTCATCATACGCTCCTGAAAAACGTAGAGTAAATCCTATCCACTCGCGACTTCTATACAGTATATATATTCAAATATGATAGTGAATCTCAACCATCTTAAGACACGTAATTTGACTGAGTATTGTAAGTATTGATTTTGTAACAGAAATTTACTCATTAAATTTATCTCTGAATAAAATTGCATGTCTCATTAAGTAAAACATTTTCATGCAGACATTGATTTCTCTTAAATAACCAAAACACTCTGGGAACATCAACAAAAGTCTGGTCAGGAATAACCAGGAGCAAACGGAGAAAACCATCAGAAGCGTTGACATGAATGGCCAGAAGAACTTCGTGAAACCAACAAAATATTGGCAGGAATGATTAGGATCACATGAAAAACGCAACAAATATTGAGATGAATAATAAGGAGCACACTGAGAAAAACATCAAAACATTGGAAGGAATAATCAGCAGCACACGGAGAAAACTAACCCTTGTTTTCCTAACTCAAGACCGGTAACTCATAAAAAAAATTCAAAAATTCAAAAGTGAAAAGTTAAATTAATTAAAAAACAACTTCTGTCAGCATGTGAACTTCACCTTTTTTTCAGCAATGATAAAGTTCTAGAACAAGCCGGTTATTTTTGTAATTTTTAATCTTTTGTTTTAATTTTTATTTATAACTTTTTGTAATTTTATATATATATATATTTGTAAATATTTATGAGTTATTTTTTTGTGGTTGTGATCTTATTTAGGGAAACATACGTTAGATTTCTCAATGTGCTACTGAAGAATCCCTTCATTATTTTGTAAGTTTTTTTCTCCGCCTGCTCCGAATTATTCCTAGCGATATTTATTATGGTTTTCTCCATGTGCTCCTGATTATTCTTGTCGGTTATCTGTTTGTATTCTCCACGTGGACCTGGTTATTCCTGTTAATATTTTGTTGATATTTTCAATTTTCTCATTTTTATTCTTGGTAAGACTACTGCTGATCTTCTTTGAGTGTTTCTGGTTATGTCTGAAAAAAACATCCCCTGCATGTAATTTTTTGTCCTGAGACAAGAAAATTTATTCAAAGTTACGTTTAGTTAGTGAATATCTGTTACTAAATGAATACTTACAATATTTTAAACATGTGGAATTCAAAAACAAAAAACATCCAATACTCAGTCAAATAATATGCCTTGAGACACCTGAGAAGCACTAGGCCTATCATGAAAGACGATTTTCCTTCTCTTTGTTGTCTAGCGAAGCCTTCCTTCTTTTGCGATCGTTAGTGTGCATCCCGCATCCCGCATAAAATATAATGAATATTTATCTAATCGCAACACGTGATGCCATCTGTTGGTAGGAATAGGAACTACTTGCAGCAAGTTATTTGCGCGAGATAAATATTAAAAATTCTATTTAAGTAATAATTCTAATTTTAAACTCTCAGTAAACATATACTTTTAGTCTCAGTAACTAATATGAATCCCTGGCCGTTGTCTGCAGCTGTTTAGAAAGGACACAGGTGTAAATTCTGCTTAACGGAATTTATCTTGAGAAAGAAAGTTAGAATGGCCGAGTTAAAAATCCGCAAAGCAAATTAATAAGTTGCGTTCGTTTTAGCAAGTCTTTTACGTGCAGAGAGAGCTTAAAATCACGCGGCATAACTTGTGATGCCAAGCCTCCTTACAAGATAAGAGGACAACGAAGAGTGTTCTGCATTACGACAATAATAATATTTTTTTTTGTCTTGAAAGAGATTATGTTCCTTTCTCTCCTGATCTCGACAATGATCTTAAATTGAAGGAAGTTGATGATTTATGGAAGACTGAAGACAATGAAAGTATCATTACCATGAAAAATGAGAATACATCCAAGCCGAATTCAGCTAGATCCTCCGTACTTTGTAAAAATGATGGACTCTTAAAAAGGAAGCTTGAAGACGATGAAGAAGCTTCGACGTCAACGATTTTTAATTTTTACAGTAATCTGAGTGAAGACGCTGACTTCTACGGTGATGGGGACGGCGACTCTGAAGCCGGTGACAAGACCAAAGACTGGCAAGATTATAAAAAAACTGCGATGAAGCCCTGAGACCGAAATTATTTTGATCAAGTTTACAATGAACACTGGGAAGATAGGGATCTTAAAAATGTTAACTACATACATTGAAGGAAGATGACGATAACATAAGAGACTGATTATACGTCATGGGAAGATCCTAACATATTGGTTGGTCACCTGATACTGTTTGTGAAACCGGTCCGTGGAGGCAACTACTCGCACATCGACGAAATAGCCTGCACACTTAAAGAACTGAGGGAAGCTGGCTACATACAATAATCACTTGTTTAATTTGCATGCGCATAATATTAAAAACAATAAGTTAGGTTTTAAAAATATATTTAATTTTATTTATTGTAATGTGATTTATAACATATACTGAGTTCTCGTAATACAGCTACTTTTTTTTATTGTGCTTACAATCATGCTTCCTTTTCGTTGATTGCGCTTCCTATTATGGTTCCTTTATGATTGTGATTACAAATGTGATTCATTTTCATTGATCGTGGATCGTTAAGACTGTACTCGGGACATGATTGGTCTCGTGGTTTGGAGATGTCTGATCTAAACGCCTGAGAATGGTCATAACCTGTCTGTAATGTTCTACGTGTATCGTCGAAAACTACCTCTTGTTTCGGAGATGCATGGTCAATAACGCCTAACATTGAACAATACCTGGTTGGAACGTATTCCAATTATCGAAAATTAGACTTTCATGGTAGCCACAGCGACAACGTAATTATTTCGTCGGACAAGTATTTTGTATAGAGTCGTTTTTCGTAGAATTTTTTATTAATAATCTCCACGAAATGCAATGGAAAACATAATTTGAAATTTATTTTAAGCTTTAGTTGTTTTGACACTGGCCCAGAATCAAACAAAGGACGGAAATGTATAGAGTCAATCTTACATTAATATTCGATTTTTTGATAAGTTTTAAAAAAATTTCGAATTTGTAGGTTAATTATTACAAATTTTCAAGATGGTGGCCGGTATGTCATTAACGGCTTACTGGAGGCTGGTAGACTAGGAACCTAAGCTTCTTTTAGGACTTTCCAATACTTCAGAATTTTGGCTGTAAAAATTAATCACTAATTATTTACCAGTTCCATGAAAGAAAAATAGTGTCGTATGAAACTTCTTTGTTATTTTAACCTTGTTTTGGTTATGTTATAGGCCGGTTGAAGCACATCGTTTTATTCATTTGTTTACTACAATATAAATAAAACAACATACGCCAAGTAATAGCTAATCATTCTCCATTAATTCGGTACTTCAAACCAGATCCACCGAGTGGTTTTAAACATTAATTTGGGTTTAACATAACTTTTACAAATAATATTCCTGGTCCCTTAAAAAGTCACTTAATTGTTCGTGAAAGTTTGTTATAATACTGTATTACTTAGTTTTTTGACGTGACGTCTAATAAATAGATGAACGCAGGCTTCACGCACGAAAAAGTGTCCCGTTACGCACATTGTTCCTTTACGCTGTGTCCCATTACGCTCATTGTTCCGTTACGCTTTTTCCCGTTACGCTCATTGTACGCTTGCGCCGCACCGACAGAAGTGAAAACTTAAAACTTTGTTTATAAATGTGTAATATGAAATAATTTCTACGTCAAATGTACGTAAGAAAATGAATCCGATTAATAGTATAATTTCAAGTATTTATTCTTTTATTATAAAAAAAGTAGCATCTGTCGGCGAGTGCAGTAATGATAGGTTATGTTAAATATTTGATTACAGTTTATTTATATGAAAACTTGTTCATAGTTATATTTAAACTAAAAGTTAATGTGGTTTTCATTGCTTATTACAACAATTTCGGAAATAAAAAGGTTAATTATTCTTGCATTTTAAAAATCTGATTACTAGTATAATTTCAAGAATTTATTCTTTTATTATTAAAATAAAAATGTTTCAAAAAAGTGTGCAATCATTACATCAATGTATTGTTATGACGTTGTCACGTTAAAGGTACTATCGTCCGTAAACCGACTTTACAGACAACCAATTTCTTTTTATTCAGAGACTACACTTCGACACAGTCACTTGACTGCTTGGAATGAAAAATATCGAATATTTCTTCAAATTAAAAAAAAACTTGTATTCATAATAACAAAGCTTCATTTTGGCTATGTCCCTAAACTGTCCTTAGATACGCAAACGGAACTTTTGAAAACCCGAAAACTTCTTTATTTATTCTTTTTTTTTCTTATTTATTAATTTTACACTGGTTGTACTATAATAGTTGGTACTCCAGTACGCAGTGCTCTTTTACCAAAGGACATAATATATTTTCTCACTTATACATACATTTACAATATTTACAATATTTACAGGATAATTGCGAAGGAAAATTAAAAAAAAAAAGCATTCTGCATTGATTGGAGCACAGGGCTCTAGTTTTTTTTGTTTGCCAGATCACTAGTTGTAGAAAGCACTAGATAAAAGTTCATTCGGTATTACGTGCATTATGTACTATAGTAATAACAAGATAGGACAACGTAAAATATATATATTATTTACAGTCGTCGGTGTGGGTACCGTTCATTGAGGGGAAGCCTTCATTTCACAGACGAGTGAGCCACACCCGAAGTTCCCCGAAGTTCATGCTAGCTTTTGTTTTTCCCGTACCACAACAGGTGTATTTATTTGGGTGAAAAAAAATGCGGGCATTTATTCTCCAAATGCGTCGGTTTAACTTATAATATGTCATTCCTTTAATTAGCAAGAAGTACTTAATTTAAAGAATTTTTCAGTAAATGAAGATAAAACGGTATCTGGTTTTTTTGAGTCAAAAGAAGCCTATGACAGGTTAGCTACATTATAAATACTTTAAAACATTGTGGATGGTTGGTTATATTAGGTAAGTAAAGCTACATTAAAAATACTGTAAAATCCTATTATGGTTGCTTAGCAAATATTTTTTTAATATGTAGCTATCCAAGGCTGGGAAACCGTTTACATGATTTCACAGTATCTTTAATGTAGCTATCCTAACCAAATCAACCGTCCACAATGTTTTAAAGTATTTATAATGTACCTAACCTAACCTAATTGACCATTAGTTATCATGAGTTACAATGAACCAAAAAAAAAAACCGAAGATGCACGATCGGGTGTTTGGCTCCCTCGTCTGTGAAAAGACGGCTTCCCCTCAGGACACAGCCAACTGTCTGGTCAGCTGAACGAGGTACGAGAAAATCCAAACTACTGCTGAAGGTGTCTTAGGAATAATTATTCCTCGCGGAAATACACGATGCGTGAACGGTCTATGCAGAGATAAATTTTAGCCTGTACCAAACAGTTAACTCATTAACTTTTATTTAAAAACCAATTTTTACTTTCATTTTTTATTTAACTATATTTCCCGCTCTACATAATTACTATAGAATGGCGACACTTAATGTCTCACACAGACTGAATTGCATTTTGAGCTACATAATATTAGGTATGTATAATAAGATAATGGAAATTAATTTGTTTTTAAGTCCCGAAGTAAAATTTTAAGACATTTACATTCTTCAAGGAAGTGGTAAATGAAGTAATTTTTTTTTTAAATCGCTCTTAAAATAGCCATATTAAAAAAAAGTTTAGTATTTGGTTTTACTGAATGGCGTCGATGATTATCAAACAATGAATTATTATTATTTTTTACTTGAAATATATTTTGCAAATAATGATTTTTTTTCAAAACTAAAGAGATTTCATTTAATTTTTATTGTTGTTTATAGTGGAGTTATTCAGTATTGCGTAACAAAAATGACTCATTAAATAATAATACTTGTAAACAAAGAATATGATAATTTTGTGCAGGATGGGAATTTTACAACTTTTAATAAAAAAACTGATTGTGGGTTGGAAAATGCAACGCTAATTTTTTCTTACATAATATTTTGACACCGTGCCTAAAATAAAATTGCTTGTCAACTGATTTCGGTTTGACGTTGAGTTCGGGGCTGTATAGTGCTGAAATTTTATTTTATAGAATATTAAAAAATATTTCTGTGAATCGGCATCGCAATTATTGATGAATATCTCTCCGGTGAAAGAGGGTAGTGAATGAAATGTGGTGGCAAACAGTCGTTTTCTATTACAAGTTGTTCAATAGTATGAAAAAAAAAATTCCTATTGCAAACTAAAATGCAGGAGTAATAATGAGTTTTGAGCTTTCAAAAGTTCCCCTCGGGGTTTAATATTGAGCTCTGGGAACCAGTAGACCGTCAGTGTGAAATGCAAACACCCTCTGCAGAAGCGACTGACCATTTCTCCCCCTCCCTTCCTCACCCCCCCCCCCCCCCCCCGAAGCAATTTATTAAAAAGTATGCTCCTGAAAATATGTTTCATAGTGCATCAGCTTACGTTTTTTAAATGATTCATGCATATGGAGAATTTTGTATTAATGCAATTTCGTGGACACACGCCATTGGCAGGTTTTCACCGTTTTGCCACGGGGGAAAAAAATTCATGAATCCAAAACAAGAAATAAGAAACAAAAACATAAAAAAACACAGAAAACAAGAACCAAATCAGCTTTTTTTCCAAACAGGTAAATCCAACGATGAATCTACGCGTGTATTATGTACAACACAACGATGATCTTATCTTTGAAAGATTTGTGCAACGGGAGTGCATGACGATGTAAGTTTTTGGACATACGTCATTGCTAAGCATTGCTTCGCAATGGCGTATGTCCAAAAACTTACATCAAGACAACGACGATCGCACAGGCGAACACATTCGAACTTAAATATCAGACCGCACAAGAATTCCGTGGACAGATTTACGCCAGGAAAACAATAAAAACAGCACCGACAAACGTAGTGGGCTACCAACGATTAGAGAGTATCAAAAATAACAGTTCTTTTTCATTTGGGCAATTTTCTCGTGGCAAACAATGCAAAACTGCAATGGCGCGTGTCTAAGAAATTTTACTGAGCTGGGAACAAACTTGAAAGTAATATTAAATCGCGTGTTAAAATTGAAACATCACGGACGAGGGAAGGATAATTTTTGGACTATACAAATATTTGCGACATACGTGACCATTAGTTGAAAATAGTTATATAGTCACTAGCATCCATAACTTCAATGGGAAGTAAAAATGAAATGGTGAGTTTGTGATTGCTAAAAATATGCTACATGAATTCAATATTCAAGTGTGTCACTCTCTCTTTTATATATATAAATTATTTTTGACGTGACAACGTCTAAAAAATCGATGAACGCCGATTGCACGCACGAAAAAGTGTCCCGTTAGGCTGTGTTTCGTTACGCTCATTGTACGCTTGCGCCGCATCTATCTCTCTTCCACTCGATTGGAACTATCATCGATTTGACTTTTTCGAGGCACATTAAACTTGAAACACTCCAATTGGTTTCCTACTTTTCCTATCATCGTCCTATCCTTAACAGAATAACACAGATTGGAAGAAGTTAAATAGCAAACATTTATAAAAGTTATAGTTTAAATAATACCTTCGTTAAAGTAATAAACATATTTGAATTAATGAGTGCAAATAAAAGTAAATTTATCAATTAAATTGTAGATTTCATTTCACTGCTTCTTTGTATCCATACAAAATAGTGATAATGAAATAAAAAATATTAAATTTTATTCATAAAAGTATGCAATCATTTCATCAATGTTTTGTTATGACGTTGTCACTTTAAACTATCGTCCGTAAACCGACTTTACAGACAGCCAATTTTTTTTTAAATAGTTAACTGTCAGAGAGAAACGAAACATGAGTGTTTATGCAACAAACAATTACGTACCACCTAGGCCGCAGCACCGCTGCCTAGAGTAAAACATAGTATTAAAAAAGTGTTTTAATTTTGAAATGTTTTCGTACTCGAAATTTGTGGGGTAGTGCGCTTGATTATTTCAAGGGGTAAACACCCTAAATGTATATTAACTACTGATATAGTCTCATCCGTAAGTGAATTTCCCAAGTTGCCTTCCACTTGTAAGTAGTATCAATAAATACTTTTATTTATCAAACGTTTATTTAGACTTGTTGCACAGTTTTTGGTTTTCGCAACCAAATATTTTTTAAGCCGGTTGCTTAAATTTTAAGTTTTGAAGCGGAGGGGGGAGAGAGGATTTGTTAACCGAGGATGTGTGATATTTAGGCCACAGATTTCTGGTTTTTATTTCATTCTGGCTGACTGGAAGACCCCTGCATGGAGTATTGTTTCTGTTGTATAGTACAAAAACTTCAAAACACCACCCCTTTCCCCTTCCTTTTTTTGCCATTCCACGAAATGTTCTCCGCCGACCGTCTGCAGGTCATGCCAGTGTGTGAAGATGTGTGTTGGTCGATGAGGGGGGGGGGGAGTTGGGGGTTAATTTACGAGTGATGGTGTGAGGGGGTGAGAGGGGTCGATAAATAATTACCCGGGAACAATTACGATCGTTTGATGGCCGATGCAATGCACGGGTGGACGAGCTCCCTTGTGACAGAAATACAACGCCCCTCCCTCCACCCCCCCCCCAACAGACACAGACACTCACAGACACTCACAGACACTCACACAGACACGTTTAACACCGCGTCCGCTGTATCGCTCGGCTCCAGGCAGCTCCAGCAGAGAGAGAGAGAGAGTGTGAGAGAGAGAGAGAGAGAGTGAGAGAGAGAGAGAAAGACCGGTCGGCGCGTTCCAGATGAAAAAGAAAAATTCCGCCGAAGCTTGGAATTTTTTTTTGTTTCGGACAGTTACCCATTTTTAAAAATTTTCACCTTTTTCAATTTACGAAGTACGCCGTTCACAGATTATACAGGGATCTTCGTAAATCCACGGCTTTCTTCGTCAATTCACGGATAATTTGAGCTCACTTAGTTTGAACATTATTCCAAATGAATATTCTTGGTGTATCAACAAAAAATAAAAAAAATAAATAAAAAATGGTGGTCTGTAAAGTCGGTTTACGGACGATAGTTTAACGTGACAACGTCATAACAAAACATTGATGAAATTATTGATCCAGAAGAAAAGGAAATATAATATTTGGCCTGAGACTGAGCCGTAATAGGTTTTAGGAACCAAACCATTTAGGCATTAAAAATAATATGTTCTTTAAGGAAGAATTTTGTTTTAATTTTTCTATATTTTGTATGATAAAATATACCTCTGCATACTTTTATGAATAAAATTGAATCATTTTTATTGAATTATCACTATTTTGTATGGATACAATGGAGTGAAATTAAATCTACAATTTAATTAATAAATTTACTTTTTTTTGCATTCATTAATTCAAATATATTTATTACTTTGAAGTGTCGCGTGCGCCGTATTTATTTTTACAAGTACAAAAAAAAAGTAGCGGTCGGGTTTCGATCCGTTAACCTTTGGATATATTAGAAATAATTGTTTCAGATACTATATATATAACAATTTTGTTTTGTGTTGTGGAGATTTTAAAACGTTTTTGAATATTCAACATTACTTTTAAATAACCGTACCGATTGTGCTGAAAATCGGTGGACGATCGTTAAATTACATAATATTAATAATTCAAACGACGAAAATATGATTGAAAAGTCAAATCGATGGTTGTTCCAATCGAGTGGCAGAGAGATGCCACGCATGCGTACAATGAGCACACATCCGTAGTGGGACATCCGTAGTGGGACAATGTGCGTTACGGGACACTTTTTCGTGCGTGCAGCCGGCGTTCATCGAATTATTAGACGTTGTCACGCCAAAAATAATTTCCTGAAATAATCTAATCCTAAGATTTTTATGGTTAAAAATAGTATGATATTTTGTTTGACAAGATTTTAAAACTTAAATGTGTTATTATAAATCCTACATACTAACGTTTAATTCAACTCTCAATTGGGAAAATTGATCTGAGAGATACAGACAACACGTTTTGTTTTCAAACGGGGATTCCCTGCTTTCTCCCTCCTACGTACCTTCGTGCGTTATAGTGGTGTTATTTTTGAGATAAATGTAAGGTATAGTGGTGGTATCTGTGATACGTTGCGCCCATTTGAGGTATGGTGGTGATATCTGTGCGATTCAATGCGGTCATGTGAGGTATATTGGTGATATCTGTAGATACAATGCGTCCATGTTAGGTATAGTGGTCGTATCTGTGAGATACATTGTGTCCATGTGAGGTATAATGGTGGTATCTGTGAGATACATTGCGTCCATGTGAGGTATGGTGGTGGTATCTGTGAGATACATTGTGTCCATGTGAAGTATTGTGGTCGTATCTGTGAGATACATTGTGTCCATGTGAGGTATAATGGTGGTATCTGTGAGATACATTGCGTCCATGTGAGGTATGGTGGTGGTATCTGTGAGATACATTGTGTCCATGTGAAGTATTGTGGTGGTATCTGTGAGATACATTGCGTCCATGTGAGGTATGGTGGTGGTATTTGTAGATATATTGCGTCCATGTTAGGTATAGTGGTCATATCTGTGAGATACATTGCGTCCATGTGAGGTATAATGGTGGTATCTGTGAGATACATTGCGTCCATGTGAGGTATGGTAGTCGTATCTGTAAGATACATTGCAGTCTATAGTGTACATGTTTCCTACCAACGTTTCTAGTGGACAAGAAAAATGACTTTCATTTGACGGTATAATTCTTAAAGAAGCAAATTTGAGAAAATAATTTGTATAAGGCCGTGAAAAGTAAAAATTATATTTATGCGCTGGATATGTCTTCAGAAGACTATATGTTTAGTGATTTTTTTGTCTGTGTAATTTTTATGTAAATTTTTTTAATCTTCTAAGTATATCAATAAACGGTAAAATTTTAAGAAACACTTAAAAAAGTAAAATTTAATGATTTTAAATAATTTTTATAACTGTATTGTATTACTATTATTGCTTTCCTGCCAATACAGTTCAATAAATATATAAAAAAATATAAACAATAATCAAAAAATATTAAGGTTAGGTATCAAAACTAATTTTTTTTTCCACAAATAAGAATGTGTTAATACAAGAAAACAAAAAAAAATCATTTGTGTTGCACACGACGGAGGGACCTAAATTTAAACCCCGAAATTTCGTGCTCCGAATAAGCGGTAGGATTAAAATAAAAATTTGCGGTTGAAATGTCTCAACACAAAAATAAAAAAAAAACAGTTATTGAAATTATATCACATTTGTATTGAGTAATCGATAGTTTTTTTTAAATGTCATTACATCCACTTGCCCGTCAATTGGATTATAACAGCAAATTAATCGAAGTTTCAAAACACTTATGCAAAATGCTACCGCTCGGCAAGTACACGTGAAATTTAAATAAACCTTTCGTGAAATGTTTCTCCCGAGCTTCAGCGTACATTAATATGTAACGTTGTTTAAACCACCCTTTTTTAGGGGGGGGGGGGAAGCTTCTATTCTCAACTGTACATTCCCAATGCGTTCTTTGCATCTTCTTCCGTGGTATTCCAGATTCCAGAGGCTGCAGGATTTCTTCATCCTTACCAGTGTTGCTTAGGTTCGCAAATGAGAACATTTTCATGCAGGTACAAAATGAACCTAAATGAGGAACACAGCTTCACCGTTGACATCTTTGAATCTCATTAAAAATCGACCTTATTAACGAGTGCAATTCTGTGTACTGTTCTGGAATCAATTCCTGTCTGGAGTCTTTATTTGTACAGTTATTGGTTTGAACTAGTTATGGGTCTAATTATGATTTTCTTGAATTTGAAACTTGTATTCGTATATCAAATAGTATCTTTAATATACCCGTATAAATTTTTATATAAAATTTGATATTTTTTATTTTTTCAAGATGATGACTTTATTAAAAATGGCAGAATTTTTTTATTCAAATGTTATTAATTAATTTTTTTATTATTTTTAAATTTTTTTCCTATAATAATTACGGAGATTCCAAATGGCAGCTAAAACGAATATTGCAACGATGAAATGACAATTTAAAATGGTGGCAATTACATCCTCATGGTCGATATCAAATGTCCTCAGAGGTTTATTAGAGGTTTGTAGATGAATTGAAGCCTCTTTGAGGACATTCAAGTCTCTGGCATTTTTGAGGACCAAAACGGGAAAGATTTCTTAAAATCGGGAATTTTTTCCTGTAAATAGGGAATTTTTTTTCCCCTGATTTCCTCCCCCCCCCCCCCCCTAGTTAAACCTGGAAATTTCGTAATTATTTGGCAAATGTTTTGCAAATGTTAAGTCTTTTTTTGGCAAATTTTGAAGGTCAAGGTCATTCAATATGGCCGCCATGATGTCAACGTCACAATCCAAGGCAACAGACACCGGCACCAGGCGCCGATCATACATTTATATACTACTATCTGCGTTTCGAAAAAAAAAAGATGTTAATACAGGCGTAGCCATATCATTCAAAATTGGTTTTAGTTAACAGAAAACTATATTTGTAATTTCCGTGTGGGATCACGCCCGTTCGAGCGTGACTTCGGAACCCATTCCGGGCGATGTCCCCGTGCCGTTGGGTTCACGCTACGCTAATGCGTGACTCGGACGTGCAGCGAGGAATGATGTAGCTAGCTGTGTTTACTCGGCTCACCGCTGGGCAAACACTGGGGTGCGCCTCCGGCCGGGTCAGCGACACCCGGGCGGCCGAGCTTTGCAAAACAGAATAGCGGAAAAACAACGAGGAAGACAATGCAAAAAACAAAATCAATTAACAGCGTCATCTCTAAAATCTGTTAAAATTTAATTTATTTGCCGGGCATAAAATAATTTTTTTTACTACCGAAAACAAAATAATTTTTTTTTTAACGGAACAAATAACTTATATTGAACTGAAAGAAATTTGTTGTTACAAAAATTGCACCTTTTCTTACTTAACAAAATAACGGAAAATAATTTTAAGACAAAAATATCCATTATTCATGAGTTTTCCTGATATTTAAGTGGTGTTTAACTTTCTCTTATAGCATTTATTGTTAAAACTCTATAAAACTATTTATTTAGTTATTATTTTTATTACATTTATAACTTTAATTATTCTTATTTCTTTATTATTATATTTTACGTATATTTTATTATTTATATTATATATATTTTATATTTTTTTGATATTTATATATTAGTTAGATAAAGTTAGAAATTTATAATATTGAAACTACCGATGAATGTATAAACAGTTTTATTATACAAATAAATTAATATCAATTAAATACATTAAGCATTTAAAACCACTTTTGTAATATTTGTATTTTTAATTATTATATATTAAAATACTTGAAGTAAACTTAAAATAATTTAATATCACTCACACAAAAGATACAATTTGTGAGAGTTTCATTGCCTTTAACTTCGTAAACCCTTGTAAATTATTATGAAATAACGTAACCGACAAAATAGTAATATTAGAACGTACTTAAAACTAATTCAAAAACTTAAATGGCGTTGATAAATATTTAGTTAATTTACCAAAAAAAAGTGTCAAACGCAAGTACGAAATTTAGTACCTTTTTTGTAGAATAATAATTAAATTTACAGATCTAAATGAAAGAATATGAATTTCCGAACATTCAATTCAAGACAAAAACTTGACTTGTTTACTGTTATAACATAATGTTATAATTTTGTTTACACTACTTTGAATTCGTAGAAAGAAATATGATTATTTTAAATCAAGTATTTTATCTAATGTTGACCTAGCGAATGAGTTATTCGGTTATTATGTTCCAGCAAAAAAAAAAAACTTTCAAACTTTTTAGTTTGTTAAACAAACTGAATCGATACGTTACCCTCAAAACTGTTTTATTTCTAATTTCTTTAATTCGCAGTTTAAACTAGGATGTTTTGTATGTCTTATAGAGAATTTATAATGTAATAGGTTTTAATTGATACAAATTTCTGAAAGTTACCTAACTTATTTGTTACAAAAAAAAGTATTTTTTAATTGTTGATATGGTTCAAAGGAAAAAAATTCAAACAACGAATTAAAAACATAAATAAAGGCTTTCTAAATTTTTAATATTTGTATGGTTATATCATTTAATCTTTAGATGCTGACCAACAGATTGATGAAATTTTTCGTCCAGCATCTGTACGAACGAGTAACAGAGATAACAGTAAGAAATACGCGATACAATTAACAGAAATGGAAATTATGCTGGAATATAATCCATGACCTTCAAAATGTTCATCATGCCTACAACCACAAAGCGTAACGTGTTTGAATTTCTCAAATTAAATAAATAAATAAATTTAGGGAATTAAAAAATAATATAGCAGAAGAAATGTACTTGAAATGTTTGGATTTGGCTGTAAATGTGAGGCTCGAATCTAAATCTAGCGGCAGATAAGTAGATATAGTCGGTTTCATCTTACTTGTCTAACTTTTGACAATTTTTCAAAAGTAGTGCCGTTGGTATACCCGATTTCCAACGTCACCTGCAAAGCATATCGTGATGTTTGTATGTGAACAGTGTTGACAGAACAGCAGTGGCTGATCGATATACACAATTTTTACTATTTTTAACGAATGTTTAATTCTGCGCATGTTGCATGACACAGAAAATACTGAGGCATCGGTTGTAAACACACAGGCATCAACTGATTGAAATTGGGCGCCACACTTCATTGTTTTGGTCAGCCTGTAGGATGACTCAAAATCTGCATGAATGTGGTTTTCTGAGCCTGTACAACCCAAAACCTTCAAAGTTTTCCAACATTACCGTCTAAGAATCCATTTTCTTTACAACGACTCTGACAGTAGGCTAATTTTAATTATTATAATTATTTACGAAATACAGCGGGACCACACCAGCAGCCTTTATCTTACCAAAAGCTATCTCATGTAAATTTTACGATGTTTCCGAAACTGAGAACTTAAATGTTAAACGTAGGGGAGTAACACATAAAAATAATAAGTTGTTTGAAAATTTTACAAAAAATCGTGGACTTTCAAAATGGCCAAATTTGTAAAAATGTAAATAAAAAATACTAAGTAATATGTTTCCCTTAAGATTAAATAACTTTAATATAAAAACGATGAACAAATTCGGATTGTAAGTATACAAAGATAATGTGACACTGTGTTCAAAAAAAATGGGTGCGTGTACTTAGGTACGTGCGTGAGAAGTTATACTTCTTTGGCATCATTAAAAAAATAGTTTTTAATTGCATGCAAAAATAGTGCGTGGAGTCCCTCCGCGCGGAAGAAGTGAAACTTCGTAATGTGGATATGAAAATAGGAAGGGGTAGAAATTTATTTTTAGTGAAATCATATTGTATCAAATCAAACTAAAAAATAAAGGAAATAAATTTGTAACGATTCATAGATTGATTTTCAGAGAGAGAGAGAGAGAGAGAGACCTATTGAATGTCTATAAAACTAACTTTTTTATGAGAGCAGATTTTAATGAAATAAATCATGAAATCGTTCAACAAAAGCTGTTTATTTAATTATGCGGACGGGTTCGCCCCAAGGAGAAAATTGACGCGGCGAGACCTCGTGGACATAGAGAAATGACACACACTCACTATTTATGTGTCTATGAAACATGATTTTCTTCTGCAATTTAAATTGTAATATACAAAAAGGGTAATGAAAATTGAAACAAATATGGCGACACTACAAACTGTAGGGATCTTTATTTTTTCTTACTCTCTACTTAGTTCCTTACAATAGCATTCACGCTCGCTCTCTCTCTTTCTATTCCCCTTCCCCAGGAGCGTTAAACGTTTAACGCAACCTTGTTGGAAGTCGCATTAGACGTATAACTTTAATATAGAAATGAAACAACAAAAAAATATAAATAAAAGGTAAAAATATAAAAAAAAACATGTCCACCCGCGCGAAGCAGGGACGGGCCGCTAGTAGTGTAGATTATAAAGAGGAAAGAGCCTCGTGCCACGTCAAACGTAAACAAACCTATCATCCATTATAGATAACCATAGCGCGCGTCGCGAGCATCGCTGTGCCAGGCGACATTCCGACCTCCATGGCAAAACAATTAAAGCGTTTTAAACAGAAGTATGAATAACATGGTCTATCAACTTTTAAAATTTAAAAAGAGATTATTGTGACTTAACGATAATAGTTAGACATATAGTATCGCAAAGTTTTTTGTAGTTATTGATATGTTCTTTAATATTGTAGGACATACTTTTGTTCTATCATCAATAGTTTCCGCAGCGCATGCGATGTAAGATGTTTTATGGCATTATTTTAACACCTTGGGTTACGTTAATAAAGTTTTATTAAAGATTCCTTATCTTTTCTAGCAAAAAAATAGAGCCTATGTTACTCAGAGTGTATGTAGCTTTCTAATGGTGAAAAATGTTTTGAAATCGGCAAAGTAGTTTTTGAGTTTATTCATTACAAACATACACACAAAAATACAAATCTTTCCTCTTTATAATATTAGTGTAGATATAATGTTTTATTCAAGCATAAAAAAATTAAGCAAGGGAAAGATAATCGAATGTTCAATCATTTGACTTTCTTTTTTTTTCGTTACACTTATTAATGTTTCCAATTAACACTGGTATGCTATTCAGTTTAAAAATCACTATATAACTATTGGATGTATTGGACAACACGAAGCATAAAAAGACCGGATAAGAATCCGAACCCGATATTTTGTAGTGATATAATTGTTCTCGTGTAAATGTACAAATTTACAAATATTTGTAATCAAGCGTGAAAATTCCTATACCATTTACAAAAAAATTGGTTGTCTGTAAAGTCGGTTTACGGACGATAGTTTAACGTGACAACGTCATAACAAAACATTGATGAAATGATTGCATACTTTTATGAATAAAATTGAATCATTTTTATTGAATTATCACTATTTTGTATGGATACAAAGAAGGAGTGAAATGAAATCTACAATTTAATTCATAAATTTACTTTTATTTGCACTCATTAATTCAAATATGTTTATTATTTAACGAAGAGATTATTTTAACAATAACTTTTATAGATGTTTGCTATTTAACTTCTTCCAATCTGTGTTATTTTTTTAAGGATAGGACGATGATATGAAAAGTAGGAAACGAATGGGAGTATTTCAAGTTTAATGTGCCTCGAAAAAGTCAAATCGATGGTTGTTCCAATCGAGTGGAAGAGAGATAGATACGGCGCAAGCGTACAATGAGCGTAACGGGACACAACGTAACGGGACACAGCGTAATGGGACACAGCGTAATGGGACACTTTTTAGTGCGTGCAGCCGGAGTTTATCGATTTATTAGACGTTTTCACGTCAAAAAAAATTCACTGCATTGGCTTTAATTTAACCGCGTATCTTCACGAATGTAGTGAGGAATGGGAATTTAAGCGGTTCGGGACGGGTGGTTTTGTCTAAAATGTCGCACGATGACTCTTCTTCGGGATCGTTCCTCCTGGAGTCTGCGGGAAACTGTTCCAGCAGCTCGTGGAGGAGTTCTTCAGTCTGCTGCAACCCTTCGGAAGAACGCCACGGGTGAAGAAGAAGACGAAGGGTTGCGAGGCGTTGTTCTTCAGGGGGATGATGAAGTGTGCTCTCGAGCGACAGATGACGCGACGACACACACCCCTCCAAACACCCCAAACTACCCCCTTCTCTCTCATGGAGGGAATGTGGATCCGACATGTGTCGAGATTTCCCCCCAACACCCCTTGGGGCATCACGAGTTCTTCTTCTTCACCCTGTCTGCTCTCGTTATTCTAGGCTCTCGAGATGTTGGTGCGACACCCCTACCCCTCCTACCCCCCCTCCTCCAGCACTCCCAGTCTTCTTTCATCACCATCTGGTTTCATAGAACGCCTGGGATCCATTCTCGTGGCTAATTACGATTTCAGGGCCCACGCGAGAACAAGACTCCCAAATGAAAAGCGCCCGCGTCCTTAGACGGTTCCATTCAAGCATTTGTGGTCGCCCTTGCCACGAGCAGACTACTTCACAAATGTCGGATTCCTCCAGAAAACGGAAAATTATACCTACAAAGATGTAGCCTACTTCCAATGCGAAAAAAAAAGGAAAATTTTTGTGTAATATTTCAGTGGATCGAACTTTTGATACATCGATCTCTATGACAATCATCGTTCTTGTGTTACAACCTATGGAAAAAAACATTAACTTAAAATATTTTCTGTGTATCATGATGATGATAAAGAGTTGGAAAACTTTTTTTTATCACTAATTGAATTATCACCATTTTATTAACATATAAATAGGTTATTTAAAGTTTAGTTGTGCATTAATATTTTGTTTAGTTTATATGAATTATTATAAGTATTTTACATACTTTATTATACTTACATATATACGTTACAAACAATGTGAACGTATTTGATGGAGTGCCTCCGAAGGGAGTTATGATGTATTTTGTCCAAAAATCGTTGTTTATTGCATCCCTTGCAGTCATGGTCGGACGTATAAAAAATAATTTTACAAAACAATTTGTAGATGATAATTAAATGTTTCACAATAAACCAGAACGGATTTAATAGTGTGCATGGTACGGAATATATAATGTTTTTACTATAAACTTTATTTTTGTAACTCCCTGCAATAATGGTATGCTTGTCTTATCACAAACTGTTTCAGTCTAAGTTTCAGATAAAAATTACAAGATTCACAAACAATTTTAATGGATTAATAGTGTTCCTAAAAGGGAGTTTTGATTTTAGTTTAAATTTTACGCCTGTTTTTCAACCACTTGCAGCAATTGATAGTCTAATCAAAAAATGTTTCAGAAAAAGGTTTTAGATAAAAATTATAAGATATCACACAATTTGTACGAATTCGATGTGCCTAAGAAGGGAGTTATGGTTTTTTTTGACCTCCAACCCTTGTTTTTTTTAATCCCTTGTTTTTATGGTTTGTCATATTAAAAATAATTTCGACAAAATTTTTCGGTTTAACTCCTTCGAGTTATAATACGTTCAAAAAGATGTAATATCTTCTATATTATGGGAGTTACAGCGATTTTTCTGGTTTTTCAAAAATAAAAACCCTTCCCCGTCTCTACCACTTTTGGTCGAATATAGCCCATTAACGAACTCGACCCAGAAATTCAACAACTAGATTTTATTTATCAGTTTGGAAGTGATTTGTGGAAAATTTTGGCAGTTATCTTGTCCACACAATTCTAATTGTATATAAACTTTTATGTTGACAATGGTTTAGGTGTGTATGGACCTTGAAACGATAAACTATATGAAAATTGGTTGTCTGTAAAGTAGGTTTACCGACGATAGTTTAACGTGACAACGTCATAACAAAACATTCATGAAATGATTGCATACTTTTAGGAATAAAATTGAATCATTTTTATTGAATTATCACTATTCTGTATGGATACAAGGAAGAAGTGAAATGAAATCTACAATTTAATTGATAGATTTACTTTTATTTGTACTCATTTATTCAAATATGTTTATTACTTTAACGAAGAGATTATTTTAACTATAACTTTTATACATGTTTGCTATTTAACTTCTTCCAGTCTGGGTTATTCTGTTTAGGAAAGGACGATGATAGGAAAATTAGGAAACGAATGGGAGTGTATCAAGTTTAATGTGCCTCGAAAAAGTCAAATCGATGGTAGTTCCAATCGAGTGGAAGAGAAATAGATGCGGCGCAAGCGTACAATGAGCGTAACGGGACACAGCGTAGCGGGACAATGTGCGTAACGGGACACTTTTTCGTGCGTACAGCCGGCGTTCATCGATCTATTAGACGTTGGCAAGTCAAAATTTTCATGAAGTCGCACCATGGTAACGGCTGCAGTAGGTAGAATTTCTTTTAAAATCTCCCTCAAAACCAACATTCCCACAGGCCTACGCACTAAGTTAATTTAACATTCACGTTAGAGAACAAGGTAATAATTAGGTTTTCAGTGCTGTATTTCGAAGCATCCACTAGACACTTCTGAGTTCACGGTCCACATTTTAATGGTTTCATGATTATAAGTCCTTCCCATGCTTCATGGATACGACAAACCTGACGAGGGTATACCAGCTAGTTATAGGTTTCTCGGCGTTTCAACTTACTCAGGTGTGATAATTAACGAACTTACGGATTAAGTTAGTTTCGGCTCAAACTTCAGCGTTGGCCATCCGCGCGTTAATCCAAGGGAACTGACGTATAGAAACTGACAAGTCAAGATTCGCAACATCCCGCACCGCCATCTTGAATCGTGTTTCTACCTGGCATCAATGGATCGGGGCCATAGTCGTTGTTCAAAAGTTACCTGATTCATGCAGGAAATAGATTGTACGCGAATTAACAATCTCTTTCGAGTTTTTTTTCCCCCGCGCAATACAAATATATTTCAAAAACAGGTTAATTGTAGTAGCTATAACAGAGAATTTTACTCGATTCTTTTTGAAATACATACAAAGTAAATGAAGGTAGTAGCAAACCAGTTTCTTAAAATTTCTTTCTTATCGTGATTAATGTTTTAACAATAAAATTAACAATTGTTAAAATTTAAAAAAAAACTTTGATTAATAAATTCTATTTTATCTACTAATTGAGCCTTGCAATAAACAACACATTTCTAATTCAAAGGTTTTCATCACATTTACACGAAATATTTAGCTATTTAGTTCACTTTTTTTTGCTATTGACTAAATGGCAAAGGATTTAATTGTTTGAAATCCAATTTTTGTTCTTTTTTTAATTTATAAGTCTTTTATGTGTAGCATTTTCAATAGTATAAGTAGCGAAGTCATTTTATAGTCATAAAAGTATCCATTTCTGACTACAGAGATTACTGTATACCAAGCAAAAAACATTAGTTTTAATTGCTTATTTTTGGTAAATTTATTAAAACATCTTATTCAAAGTACCTAAGGCAGTTAATTTTTTTTATAATTGTCACACCAATAAAAAAATGAAATCCTGTTATGCCATTTTTTGATGAAGTTAATATTATGGTTTTTTATGTCTAGTAAAAAAGAAGGTTTCATGAAACTTTAGCAACACACTACCTAAATCATGTGCAAAAACTTCATTAAATGTAAGCAATTCCCCACGCCCTCAAGTGCACATGTATTACTTTGTAAGATTCAGAAATATTAAAGATATTTTTTTTTAAATGCAGAAGGCGTAATAATATAGGAAATTTATAAGCACATCTCATATTATTATTATTTTTTAATTGGGATGTCTTGTAAATGGTTTGCTTTGTCAGTTCAGCATCAGCTTTTAAACCTAACTAAATAGATCGAATTTCCCTTTGCCAGGTTATTATTAGCCACTTTTTTTTAATGCGTTCCGGTTTACAGCGCAGCTCACACGTTGGAAAAGAAAAAAACCATCGCGCGCGTTCCGAAACGGTATAAAGTGAGTCTATTCAAACGGTTGCCATTTTTTCCCCCATTTACATTTATTTGTAACCGTGTATGCCGCTGCTGTTTTCAGAGCACAGAATATTGCGATCCACAAATACTCTCAACATCAAGCGTGGTAGTATTCAATACACTTCATATATTTTGCGTTTCACCTGATGGATTTATTTAAAACGTATATATATATTAAATCCATTAGATTAATAGATTCATTGCATTAAAATAAATATTTTCTCATTATTTTTTATCTTATAGTGTTTAGTTGCAGGTAAAGAAAAAAGTTATAAAATATTTTAGAGATGTAATCGGTTTCTTCTAATATATAAAAATGAATGTTTGTGTGTTCGACTTCAATGCGCTCACGCATTGGTTATCCGATTGAGTTGAAACATTGAACACTTGTCCTTCGAAACAAGGAAAGTTCACTGCCTAGGTGATATTTAGATGAAAGAAAACCTTAAAACAGAATTTAATTATTCTTGATAAAATTTCGCCATTGCATTTAAAACACATCGTTTATTTGATCTCTGTAAAATTTTGCAGGGTGACCTTTAAAACCATGGAGGTATAAGTATATGAAATAGTTGTCTGTTCTAAAGTTTAAGTCAACTGTTTAGCAATTGGGTAGAAAAAATAATCGTAGCTTTATAAAGGCTAAAATGCTATACATTGGTTTAATACATACCTTATAAAGAACTCACTAGGATAAATTGTAGAGTTACCATCATGTATTGAATATTGCTAAACGAACATAACACCAATCATCTGCAAGAAATTAGAGTTAAACTTCATTACAACCAAAAATTGTTTATTATTTTGCTATGCAGAAGGAAAAAAGGCCAATGAATTTTTGGAGCCAATGACCTTTGGAGTTAAGGACTATTGGATTCAAGAACTATTGGATTCAAGAACTATTGGATTCAAGAACTATTGGATTCAAGGACTATTGTATTGAAGGACTATTGTATTGAAGGACTATTGTATTGAAGGACTATTGTATTGAAGGACTATTGGATTCAAGGAATATTGGATTCAAGGACTATTGGATTCAAAGACTATTGGATTCAAGGACTATTGGATTCAAGGACTACTGGATTCAAGGACTATTGGATTCAAGGACTGTTGGAGTTAAACTCTTGGAGCCAAGGACTATTGGAGTCAATGACTATTGGAGACAATGACTATTGGAGTCAATGACTATTGGAGTCAAGAACTATTGGAGTCTACGACTATTGGAGTCAAGGACTCTAAACGGCTTGTAAGACCCAGACTCAATGCTCGTCTTCGTACATCAAAAGGCAGCAAAGCTTAAATATAATCTCCTTCTTTGTTCTATGATCTCGTGGATATAATTCATTGCTTTTTTTCACTGGTTTTTATAGAAAAAAACTCAAGAATATACAATACTTGGCGAACAAGCCAATATCAGCCGACATCAAACGTTAGCATGCCTACCTAAACAGCACAAAGAATTTTCACGAAACGAATTTTAGTCAGAAAGTGATTACAGCAGAGAGGAACACAACTAGTTGACAAACAACTAGAAGGTTTCAACAAGGACAGAGCAGTGCATACTGGAAAACAACCGATTTGTACAACAAAATTGGACACTTTATTATTTTTATTAGATATTCCCCATTGAAAAAATAAGTAAATAATGGGTAATTATGTGTCTTTGTATCAACAGGCCATTATTTTTATCGAGTACGATTTGTACGAATCTACTTAATAAAACTCTAACACTGACTGACTTACAGTCAACGAACAGCGTAAACCGGTGGACCTAGAAATGTGAAATTTGGATGAAGTATTTCTTAAGTACCATGGGTGCACTAAAGAGAGATTTTTTGAAATTCCATTCTAAAGGTTGCACAAAGTTGTGGTAAAGTTTCCATGAAGTAAAATACCACTTGGTTCTTTCTTTATTCCCATGGTGATTGCTATTGTATTTTAATTATTTACTCAATTTCATATCTTAATAAGCTATTTTTAAAGTTGGTTGCAGAGAATTTAAAGATTAAAAATTTTTGACTCATTTAAGTATATGTCCTAGAGACTTGATCACATGTGTTAAACTCGGACAGCGCTTGGTACTACAGCTAGTATATTAGAGGCATGTCCTGAATGTAAGTACCGTTTGATCATTAAAAAAATAATAAACTCGTGAAAAAAATTGGTTGTCTGTAAAGTCGGTTTACGGACGATAGTTTAACGTGACAGCGTCATAACAAAACATTGATGAAATGATTGCATACTTTTATGAATAAAATTGAATCTTTTTTATTGAATTATCACTATTTTGTATGGATGCAAAGAAGGAGTGAAATGAAAACTACAATTTAATTGATAAATTTACTTTTATTTGCACTCATTAATTCCAATATGTTTTTACTTTAACGAAGAGATTATTTTAACTTTAACTTTTATACATGTTTGCTATTTAACTTCTTCCAATCTGTGTTATTCTGTTAAGGATAGGACGATGATAGGAAAAGTAGGAAACTAATGGGAGTGTTTCAAGTTTAATGTGCCTCGAAAAAGTCAAATCGATGGTTGTTACAATCGAGTGGAAGAGAGATAGATGCGGCACAAGCGTACAATGAGCATAACGGGACACAACGTAACGGGACATGTCGTAACGGGACAATGTGCGTTACGGGACACTTTTTCGTGCGTGCAGCAGGCGTTCATCGGTTTATTAGACGTTGTCACATCAAAAATAATTAACTCGTGAAAAAAAATATTTTATTTGAAGTTTAAGTTTACTACATTTCTACATCACATTTTCACATAGTTCCCATTCAGTTCCAAGCACTTTTCGCTACGCTCTACCAGTTTATTTGACTCCTCTGCATAGCAGTTCGCCGCCTGGGAATAGAGCGGACGCCTCGGCCGTAGGCATCACGGACTTCGAATACGCAATGCGTGTAGCCTAAGTACAGGCGCTCAGAGAACATCTACGGTAAATGTTTAAGTAATCTCTGTACGCGAGTCTGAAAATGATGGCTACCTTTTTTTCCCTTTTTCTTTTGGAACGAAATGGGCTTCATTTTTGTTGATTTAATGAAAAGCGAGTTAAAAAATTACAGGGAAATGCACAAAATTACGATTGAAATACTAGTTTAATTCCCAGGCAGTGAACTTCTATGCAGAGGGGTTAAATAAACTGGTAGAGCGTAGCGAAAAGTGCTTGGAACTGAATAGGAACTATGTGAAAATGTGATGTAGATAAGTAGTAAACCAAAACTTTGAGACACTTCTGGTGTCTCATGTTATTATGTTTTATGTTTAATTATGTTTAATTTTAATGTAAACGTAATTTTTTTTGTTAGTGCTTTCATATTTATTTTTATTTACGTCTTCAAAAGTCTCAGTTAACATTATTCAAAGACTTTGGTTTTCCGTGCGGCCATTCTACCTCTGTTGAATGGACTTGTCCACGTATGAAAGAGGGGCATCAGCGGAGGGAGGTGGATGACGTCACGGGAGTGTGACGTATGCAGGGGAGAGACTGTTTGGACTCTGGGGGAGACAGTGGCACGCGGGCGTTGACCGACGACGGAACAGCTGTACTGGAGCGAGAGAACCATGAATATGGGGTGTCGGTGTAGCTACGTGCACGGGAGTAGGGACGCGACCCACACGGTCGTTGTGAACTGTTAGCCCTGGAGAGTGCTACGCGGTGGCCATCGTTGCCGCGGCCTGCATCAGCTGGTTTATTTTTTATTTTTTTTTTTAAATATAATTTGGGAGGAACGGCAACGTATTTACCGTAAGCGATCTTAAACTTCTCGTGAGTCGCGAGTTTAATGCACCTCGCCCCGAAGTGCGAAGACCGCTGCCATTTGACTGTGCTACATGCGTCACCTACGCCGAGTCTACACCCCGGATACACGGAGGCACCGCGTGCGCTACAGTTTTGGTAAATTTCTACTACACGGCGAGAATTATTGTAAGTAAAACTTTAATTTGTCATGGGTGGAAGAAGTAGTTGGTTTGGGACGGTGTGCAATCTTTGGTGTAGACTTAACCCCCACCCCCCCCCCCCCCAAACCACCCGTCCTTCAAGTACGGACTTAGACTTATGCGAAGCCAAGGCCTTGGTGTTGTAGGTAACGTGATCGCTACGTCCGGGCATCATGTAAGAATTGTAATTTTTATGTCTAAAATGCCACTTGTCAGTATTACATGTATTATTATTTAACCCTTTTTTTATGTGTCAGAATAAATTAAAAGGTTTGCTTACGAAGTATTTAGTATGAACCCTGCCATAATCTACTCAGCCCATAAAAAAAGTGTTTAATTTTAGTTTTGCGTCCCTACCGTTGTCTACGCGACTAGCCATGGTGAAGTCAGTCAGCGGGGTTCAAACAGAATGAGCGTAACTGGCTGTCCTGGTAGGGATGGACGTGGGCTGCTCGCCCAATAAAACTTTTCACGAATTTTGTTTTAATGACCAAACGGTACTTACTTTTCGGTCACAAATTTTAAATAAAAAAGCATTGAAATTGGTTTATAAGTTTTTTTTGTCCCTGCAAGTATGCTGAATGTTTTAATTTTTGCCCTTTGTCAAAAGTCAGACAAAAAGTTTACCACAAAATGTTTTGCTTAATTTTTTTAACGATGTTGTTACTAGGTTATAAACTTTGTATCTTTCACTTCGTTAAAATAAAAAAAAATAATAATAATAAACTTCCATCTTTTAAAATGTTTGTATTTGTAAATATTTTCTTGTAAAGGTACAGTTTAAAGTTTCCAGAAAAAAAAATGAATGCAATTGAAACGGCCGGCGGTTGAATACGAGTGTTCAAAGAGAAAGACCCATTAGAGCGACCACCGCGCGAGCCAAGCCACAGAGAACCGGAGACCGGAATTGAATCCCTCCCTTCGCGGTTGAAGGCTTTCTTTCCGGGGCTGAACGCGGGCTCCGCTCGGGGTCTAGCATTATCTCCCCGGCTCGCAGCCTTCCATTTCCTTGCCCCTGGCACTTCCCTGCGGCCATCGGACGCAGGTGGGAGCAGGTTTCCCCCCCCCCCCCAAACCCAAGTACCACTTTCTCATCCGACCCTAAATTCCTCTCCCCTCCTCTCGCTGTCGCACTCCGCCGACCGGCCAGCAAAGTGGAGAGGGTTCTATCGACAGCTCGGCAGACACCCTCCACCCCCCACCCCTTGCTTGTAAGTTAAGCCCCGGGCTCGGGCCATCGTGACGTCACACCCAGCTGTGGCTCATAGATTCTAAAAAAAAAAAAAAAAAAAAAAAAAAGGTGCGCCACTTACATACCAGCGCTAGAAGTTGTACTTGGCGTACATAAACACTTTAATTTTGCATGCAAATTAACTATTATAAATAAAAATAATATTGCGATACTGTTTATAAAGTATAAATTCAATCAAATAAGAATTTGAAATAAAAACTCAGTTTTCAGTATAAATATAAATATGTGTATAAAATTTATTATTATATTTCTAAAAATAATAAAATCTTACATTTTACTATACGGGAACATAAACTCACTTACATAAATAAACATGAAAAACGCTTGAAAAATTTTATAAACACAATTTATTTTTCCAAAATTCACAATAAATAAATGATTTTAATTATATGGACCAGTGTACAATACTAATCTCTAAAGTGTAATATTTTAAGGCATACAATAATATTTATTTGTATGAAACATTTTTTTTTTGTGTAGACTTTTTCTCGGCCTGTGAAATTTTCGTTGCATGGTGCGCTCGTATCATAATTGATTAATTCTCATAATTTTTGTTCATGAAACGCCTGAAGAAGTTTTATCTTTAAAAAAAAAATTTCCGAACGGGGCCGGTGACAGATTCTGAGTTCCGGAGAGCGAAGGTGCGACATCGGCGAAGAGGGTGAGAGACCCCCTCCCCCCCCCCCTCCCCCAAGAGAGTGGTGTGACGCGGAGTTCGACTTGATTGTGAGAGTGCGGCGACTGAGTGGCGCGACGGGAAGCCTTCTTTTCACAGACGAGAGAGCCAAACCCGAAGTTCCCCGAAGTTCATGCTCGCTTTTTTTCCCGTTCTATCTCATTGTATAAACCGGTGTGGCATTAAATTTTGCGGTCGATTAGGATAGGTAAGCTACATTATAAATACTTTAAAACATTGTGGATGGTTGGTTGTATTAGGTAAGTATAGCTACATTTAAAAAAAAACTGTAAAATTATTTTATGGTTGCTTAGCAAATAACTTTTTTAAATGTAGCTATCCAGGGCTAGGAAACCGTTTACATGATTTCACAGTATCTTTAATGTAGCTATAGTAACCAAATCAACCGTCCAAAATGTTTTAAAGTATTTATAATGTAGCTAACCTAACCTTTTACAAAGAACAAAAAAAAAAACCGAAGATGCACGATCGGGCGTTTGGCTCTCTCGTCTGTGAAAAGAAGGTTTCCCGTGGCGTGACACTCGGTTAAGATCGCTTGGAGCAGGCTCCAAGGGTTCTCTAGCCCTATGAGGAGTCAAAGTGATGAGCGACGACACAGCCAGCCTACAGCAGCCCCAGTCGAAGGTCCCTTAAGTCATCCTTCCGAGTTTTAGGTGCTGACTGGCAGCGGAGTGTGTGATCAGTGTAGCCACTTCACCACTGAATCCAGCCCTGGATACGATACAAAGCGGACCACGAGTCCATGTGTTCTACCCCCCGCCTGGTACTCTTTTCTACTATGTCCAACTCTTCGTCCAGACCATCCTCTTGTCTCCTGTATTCTTCTACACTTAACGCATGCAAATTTGCACCCCGCACGACAGTGCCCAGGGTTTTACCCTGTGTCTGTGCAGGTTTTACCTGGGCCCAACCCATCTCTAGTTGTAGTCTAGATTTATGAGTTAGGGGAGTTAGTCATGGCATCAGTCGCTGCCATGGCTGGCCAATCCCCTCCTAGCACACGATGCATGCGACCCTCTCCCTGCATGGCTAATCCAAGCATGACCAGGCTTCAACTAGGTTCCTCCCTAACCCGGACCCCTCCCGAATACACTTAGTTTTTAGTTAGGTTAGGAAATAAAAGAAAAAAATAACTTTACGACACAGATCCGGTAGTAGCCTGGACAGCTAGCAGAGGTTCTGGATAGGACCTCCACCGGACCACGGGTTCACTGTGTGATTGAGGGGTCCCAGTGAGATGTGGGAGAACGGGGTAGGCGCCAGCAGTGCTGATAATGTCTAATTGCTCAGGACGCAGCCAGTTGTCTGGTCAGCTGAGCGAGGCAGGGGGGTGAAGGTGGTGTCTAAGCTGGGATGGGTAGCCTCAGCCTCTGAACATAGCCGGATCTCTCATGTTTCGCGTATACGGCGTATCTGTATCCACGCCTGTGATGGCCCCAGGACGGACAGGGTTGAAGCCTAAGAGAGCCGGGTTAACAAAGGAAAACCTTTTGGAAACTGGATGTTTGGGTATTGACGGGCGCGAGGTAAGGGGCGAACCACTGTCGAGCCTAACTCCAGAGACGAGTGCCAACTGAGGAACTTGACAGACATGGCGTGACTCGCGAATAAACATTTCAGATGCCAGTGATTTGTGATCGGATGTTAAGTACTGTTACTTAATATTAATGTAAATATTAGTAATTAATGAAACTTAATTGGGCTATTTCTTACGAACCAAGTTTTCTCAAAATAGGTCGTGACAATACGTTTAAACGAAAATGGTTAACTACACGGTTACAAACTCGCTGTTCTGAAAACCATGAAATAAACATTAAATTGTTAAAACCATAATAAAAAAAACAGCATTTAAATGTAATGTTTTATTTCCTTAAAAGAAAAAGCAAAAATACCATTTTTTTAAAGCGTTACAATGTGGGATATTGCTCACTTAGTCCCATAGTTGCTCAACTGCCATGCAAGTAGAGTGACGGGTAGAAGGACGAGCTTTTATTTCGGGTTAGTTTAGAATGATAGTAGACTAACCATCATCTACATTTTACACTTGCTAAGTTTCAAATGCACTTAATCGTCACCCTTCGAGGTATAAACAATGATTAGGGGCAGGTATTTTTCGCGAATAAATCAGAACGCCTGTTAGACTTCAACAAGGTATATCCGCACCGACGGTTTCTTCCTTGTGATTGGCGGCCGTCGGCGAGAGAAGTCGTTGCCTCATTTGGCCGAGCCACTCGGGACTACGTGTTTGCTTACGCCCTGAACAGCTGTGATTGGTAGTTTAACAATCGACATGCACCTGAAAGAAACTCATCCAATCATGACATACAAACGACGATGCATTGTTTTAACTTTCAGCTAGTCTCAGAATCTTTTCGCGAAATATGCATGCCCCTAATCAATGATTCATTCATACATATTGTAGCTGCAAATTAACACAAGTAAATCACTCAAAACGAAAAAAAAAAAAAAAGAATTCGTAATGCAAAGTTTTACTCAACAGGTCCAAACGGATAAATCCATCCGTACAAAACGCGCCGGTTAATTTAATAGTCCCGCCCCATTGCCTGGCGGGCGGCTGCGTAAATCACACGGGACCCCCACGCACGCAGTGCGACAGGCTCCGAACGTTTATTGCCCCGGTTTTTCCCCGAGCCAAACCTATGAGCCAACCTTCAAAAACGGAATTCACCCAGTGAAACCCGAAATAAACTGCACTGAACATCACGGGGCGGGCGAGAAAAACCTTGGCATTTCGCGTTGACAAGATACGTCGCCCTAGCTCTATACATACATACAAACAATTTTTTTCCTTCCCCCCCCCCCTCTATCTTTCTTCGTCACCCCCCCCCCCCTAAAGTTTATTTTGATAACGTCACGCACACAAAAGCCTTCAAAACCCCAGGTTCTACCTCAACACTCCCCCCCTTCCCTAACCATTTACCCGTCAATTTTTTTTTTCCCCCACGGGCCTCTTCCACGCTGCAATTCATCATCTTCAAAATCCAATATTTGTTCCGCCATCCATAATTTCTATCGAGCCGGCACCTTCCCCCCCCCCCCCCCCTTTCAGCGTACACCCAAAAAACCCTTCACTGCTTCGTCGTCTCTGTCTAACTTTATAGATATTCAATTTCTATCACAATTTTTTTTTCACAGTGACGCAAACCTGTCCGTCAAAAAATAACGGCTCTTCGCTTAGTCTGCCCGAAATCGTTCTTTCGCCACTATTCATCTTTTCAAACTGGATTATGCGACCTACTTTCGTGTGCAGTGGGGTGGGAGAAGGAAAAGGAAAAAAAATAGTTCTTACTTGTGAGTGATGAATCTGGATTAAAAACTGGAATGAGATTTAATTTTAAGGCACTCTCTTTTAATAATAATTTCGAATGATCAATCCGTTCAGTTAGTTTGTTCTATCTTCAAACAAATTAAGAGTACCTATATTCATCAAAATTTGCTCAATTCAAGATGGTAGGCATAAATTATTTTTTAAAGACGGGAAAAAGTAAACAGAATACTATCAACTGTTATATTATTATAGTCAATAAAGTAGCTCTAAACGTACAAAATTATGGGAAATATTTTGTAAATCGGATAAATCACTCTTGCTATTGAAATGTAAGTTTAGTATCTCTAATGACCGATGCAGATAGTGATTTCAAGGATACCTCTTCATAATTTTAAAATATATTTATGAATTTTAACTATATTATTTAAATTTGGCCTTATTCAGTTTCTTGTTACAAGGAACCAGCTTTGCACGAGTGGACAAGGATTTTCAACACGAAAGTTTTATTTTCAAAATCACTAAAAACTGATAGGTGTATACTGAAATTAATTTCAAAATTTGGCTGATTTCGTCGTTCTGGACAGAAAATTAAAAAAAAATTATTTAGTTGACTCTGTGTCAATATAATTTCAATATTATTTACAATTGTTAGAGATATATAAGTATTGACTCGGAAATTTTGCGGATTCATTTCGCGTCAGGCTAAAATTCCCAGCTCTGTATACAAACTACTCACATTAGATTTCCAATTGGCTGGATAATTACTGTAAAACCTACCCTTCTGTGTATTGGGTCGTGGTAGTTCTGTCGTAGAGGAGATGTGTCCAAAGAATTGTAATCCAATAATCAAATAAGCCAATGGTCTACATTTGTGCAGCCTACGGTAACTTACAGATAAAATAATCTGTGAAATTTGCGTGTCTCTACATATAAAATATAATAACATGCACGAAGAAAAATATTATTTAAAATTAGCAACAAGTACGGTTTTTATTTGTCTGTAACGGTTTAATAAGCGTTTGCCAAGAAATCAATATTTTGGTCGTTTTTCTCCGGGTTAATTTGTAACTTTTGGTTTATATCACGAAATCATTTTTTAATTACCTTTATACACCTCTGAAGTAATACATTTTTACAGCAGTTGAAATATTATTTAATCCGTTAAGTATTTTTCAAGTTCAGTTTTTAAATACGAAGATCTGTTTTTTTATAATGTTACTAGCTTAATAATTGGTCATTAAAGCAATAAACTTGTACAACGAAAAACTTTGATCATTAACAATATCCTGCAAAATTATTGAAAAGTATTATTGAAATAAGTAAAATTTTTAATTTTAACGTTAACGCAACCTTCCTTTCCTTTAGGGAATTTTTTGAAAACCACATTATCAGTTGATGGATAAGAAATATAAGGAAAACCACTGCTGAATTTTAAGCCCTTAGGACAGCTTGAAGGACGGGAAATTTCGATTTTTTAACGGCCCCTCAACCCCCTTTGGGAGCTGATTTTCGTAAAATAATTTTTCAGCGGATGTCTATGTAGCAAAAGGGAATTTTGTGCCAAATTTAATCTTTGTAGGTCTAATATTTCCGGAGAATTTGTAATGAGTGTGTCAGTGAGTGGTATTTAGCTTAGAACCGATTTTACCACCCGTCATCACAACTTTAGGGACGTTTTTTTTTAAAAAAAATCCCTCCTTATTTCATCCCAAAGGGTTCTCAACGGAATATTTCCTCCACATTTCTAGTCCACCAGTTTGGTCTGTGCGTTATGAGTCAGTCGTTCAGTGATAAAGCTTTATCGAGTAGATTATCAATTTGTTCGTTACGGCTCGACAAAATAAAGCTGTCAGACGACGCGGAGAAGCATTTTATCGAAAAACCTTCACTTCGGAAACATTTGACAGTTAAAATGGAGATGTCACAATCGCACAAGCAAGTTATTTTCATCATCAGGGCTGGATAGTAAACTGCCTGAAGGCTGTGTCTCTTCAGAGGCGCGACGGGAACAAATCAACTCGAAAAAAAAAAAAAAAAAAAGCCCGGCTGAGCGGACGCAATAAAAATTCAAGACGATACTAACGGTCGGAGGATACCATTTAGGGAATTACGTTTATTAATCATAGCCGGCAGTTTTCGTTCGGGACATCGCCTCGCTGAACTCGCTGTCTGTTTTCGGACGGGGTCATTGTTTTTATTCCACCCTTCATTCTTCACCCCAACCCCTACCTTCTCCCCCTTTCCTCCCGTACCGTGAGGGTGCCTCCTGTGTGACGGAAATAAACAGGGAACAACAGAGCGGGACAGGGAACAATTTACAATTCCCTCCGTGAAAGGCGGGGAAGGAAATATTGCCGTCTCCTGACAATGTCACGCGTGCGTTTCGATTGCAAAAAAAAAAAAAAAACGCTATATTCGTGCGCCTGAATATATTTTTCTGTCGCTACCCGCACGCTACAATACATCTCCTTTTTTATATAACCTACCACACCATATATATTTTCCCTCCCCCCATTTTAAATCATATTTCACAATGTTAGTGAAAATAAGTCCGAGATTTCTGACAATTTTCATCCTAATTTGTCTAAACAATTAAAAAAATTAATTTTCATTTTTTTTCTTTTTTAAAGGATATATAGTGGAATATCTTTTATGTGTAATGGATGTTTTGATAAACGAAAATCATTTTAAAGGGCGTTTTTATCGTGTGCAAACTTAAAAACTGGTGAATTACATACAGACGGTTATGAGGTCAAAATACGTTCCTTAAGAAAGATATCTGTGAATAATGGAAAAAAAAATATAGGTTATCTTAATATATATAAATCTCGTGTCACAATGTTTGTCCTCAATGGACTCCTAAACCACTTAACCGATTTCGATGAAAATTGGCATTTATGTGTAATTTTTTCCAACTTGAGAGATAGGATAGTTTTTATTTCGATTAATGGTCTTAATCTGATAATTTTAGAGTTTTCTAATGTGATGTATGTATGAGTTGGCAGAAAATCACCACGGCAACGGCTGTAGCATTGTTGATGCTTCATTCGTCTCCATGGCAACGACTATTTCATTGTTAGTGTAGTCCTCATCACTCATTAAATACAGACCACCAATTTTTAGATATATACAGGTAAATAACTATACACTGGTAGAACAAAGTCGGTCGGGATTTGAAAGTGATATAAATTATTCAAATTAAGAAGACAATTACTAACTACATCTGATTTCTAAAAAGGTCCCCTTCACCCTGTGTTCAGCCCGGGCCTGATGTTTGTTTCCAGTGAACTCTTCACCAAGTCAACCGATTTCGATGAAAATTGGCATTTATGAGTAATTTTTTCCAACTTGAGAGATAGAATAGTTTTTATTTCGATTAATGGTCTTAATAATTAATAATTAATAATTAATAATAAACTTACTATCAATGTTGATTGGTGTTTAAGCCCGGGAAACAGTGGGTACTTCGTCTCCATTACAACGTTGCGTGCTCGAGAGTTGGGAATCCATCGGTGCTATTCGTTTTTTCTTCGGTACATTACAAAGCATTGTATTAAGTTATTGTCAAAATTAACTAATTTTCATTTTATTTCCTTTATTATAACTGTAAATAAGAGATTTGGTCTCATTTCCCCCCCCCCCACAACCTAATTAATACAACCGTGCGAAGCGGGGTCGGGCAGCTAGTATTTTAATAAATCTATTGATTATCCCACAGTGTCTACCAAATGATTTAGTTATTGAACAGACCTGATGAAAGTTAATTAAGATAAAAACACCAGTCAGAATTTTTTATTACAGAACTGTGGTGATTTATAATTGTAAACAAAAAAAGTTAATGTAAAAAACTTCACTGGATTTAAATATCTTGGAAGTTATCTATTAAACGTTTCTTATGTTCATTTTAAAGATGAACTTACTGTCGAGTAACTAGTTGTATAAATTGAGATCTGATAAAAAAAATCGTAAGTTCTTTTTTTGTTTTAAAAAGCAAAATTTTTTAGGAACCATTGCAAAATTATTTTAGTTATAAAAAAAAGTTTCGTGTTGAATATAAGCTTGTTATGTCAAATTAAAAATGCTATTTCATTTTTTTTCTTCAATAAATTAAAAAAAAATTGTAAGAGTTCTGGGAAAAATATTAAAATTGGTGAAATAAAACTTTATAAAAAATAAACCTTAATTTCATTAAATTTAAAAATAGATCATAAGAATATTTTTTTTTAGAGTGCATAACGAAATGACATTTTTTTCCTGTCTCTCTTCTTTTCCTTGTCTCCTTTCCTTTATGTTTCTCACTTACTCACTGTCATTCACGTGCAAATAATGTATTTCTCCACAAAGTGAGGTGACGTCACGCAGACAAATCGCCTTGCCTGCACGCGCCCTGGCTGATGTATGTCTCGGCATTCGGGGCAGAAGTGAGAGGCGCTTGTTTTCGCCGAAATTAGCTCCCAGCGGGGGAGCCTACAATTTTCCCTGACATCAGAAGGTGCGAGGATAGTTGTAAACCGCGGAACACACAGAAATAGAAAAAAAAAAAAAAAGAAAAGAAAAAAAACCTTTATTTAAAATTGTAAGGATTCCATTTTTTTTACATACGGCTGATAAGTTATTGACTTGTAAGTTATGCAAATTTATTATATATACACTATATAAACTATTATAGTTTTTAGTGACTTGATGTAAGCTTTTGGACATACGCCATTTCTAAGCACTTTTTCTGTAGAAGAAAACTAAAAAAAATACCCAAAAGACAAAAACAAAAATTAAGCAAAAAATTGCTGTTTTCAAAAGGATATAAACACCACATTATATTCCATAACAGGAATATTGTCAACAAACAGAGAAAAACAAAGAATTTTGGACTAAGGGAACGAAAAAAAAACAAGTTCTCTTAGTCCATTTTTCTTTGTTTTTCTTTGTTTGTTGACCATGTTCCTGTTATGGAATATTATGTGGTGTTTATATCCTGCTGACAACAGCAATGTTTTGCTTAATTTGTGTTTTTTTTTCTTTTGGGTATTTTTTAGTTTTCTTCTACAAAAAAAGTGCTTAGTAATGGCGTATGTCGAAAAGCTTACATCAAGTCATGCACTCCCATTGCACAAATCTTTCAAAGATAATAGTTTTTAGTGTAACGCGACTAAACTATTCAAACAAACTTTTGTATGCTTAATATATTAAACTATTTACAGAACAACTACTAGAACGACAAGACTCTTTACATAAACTAGTAATATCAAGAGATGAGATCTGACAAATTCACGTATTCATTTCGCGATTGGCTAGAAACCAAATACGTTTGTTTGGGCCACAGTTTACCTGAAGAACTGAGGGCCAATGAAAGACTTTGAAACCAAAGACGTATCGAATCACGAGCACCACAGTTAACAGGTTTCTCGAGTCAGTAACCAATCAGCAGATGCATTTTTCCCAAGGGCATAGAGGATCATCGAGCTTATCCTATAAGTAATTGAAATCGCGAATTGTTATCGGTCACTTATCATTTAAATGATACATTTTTATGATGTACATTCACATTAAAAGCGACTTAAAAAGGTTTTAACACATAACCATAGTAATTTTGCATATATTCTTAAGGAAATTAAAAACTATTGGATATCAAGAGCCCACCCTTAAAATACCACAACACTTTTAATATTGAGATGAGCCAGGGAAATTAAGTTTAAATTATATTGAAGTTTCTTAAATGAATGCAGTAAAAATAAAATGACTCTTGTACTAGTGTTAGGACTACAATTTTATAGGATTAATATACAAATACATATTAGTTTTCTAACTCTGAATATTAGAAATCATTTTCTATTCTCACTTTATAATGTGTTTATTTTGATGGGGAAAAAATGAAATGTATTGTATCCTTTTTCCGTTTCTATCTCTCTCTTTCTTGCAACCCCTGCAATCCTTCCACAAAAGAAACCAGCTAGCATTAAAAAACTGACCTTCATTGAAAACCTGGTAGTTTTATTATTGCTGAAGGAAATATTCTTAGTATAATTATTTATTGAACACGAGATATATTATTAGGTTTTTTTCAAAACCGTTCTTAGTATTGTATTATAAAATGATTTTTTTTGTAAAATCCATATTTAATTAGATTTTCCTGTAAAAAATTGCAGACAATGTGATCAGTAGATTAACTTCGTCACGTGTAAAAATTACGGGCATGTGTCGTTTTACCTAAAGGTGTTTTGCCTAATTTTAGGCAAAACGCCGTTTAGTCAAAACGCCGTTAGGCAAAACGCCGTTAGGCAAATCGCCGTTAGGCAAAAAGCCTTTAGGCGAAATGACTTTAGGCAAATCGCCGTAACAAATTCATGTTTAGGCAAACCGCCGTTAGGCAAATCGCCTGTTTCTCAAAATTACATGAGAGAAAAATTTAATTTTCAAATATTAGCTTACATCATTATAAATGCTTTTCTGGTAGATACAAATCACAACGCTGGGTGGTAATTAGCGTAATGATTTTGACCAACATTTTTTTTTATCCGTTTTGATATCTATTTCTTATCATACTCTATTTAAAATTAAAAGTTTTTTTTTTTCCTGGAAAGTGCGCGGGACGTGTGGTTTGAAGCAGATGCAACCTTCTTAAAAGGGAAACTTTTTTATGTCCATTCCTTCCGAAGACGGGAATTAATTTCAACCTTTCTCTGTCTCGCTTCGCTGACGAGCAGGTTTAATGAGATTTCCGTAGCCCCAGCGTCTCGTCTTGGCGGCGACTCGGGACTGTTTATTGGACAGGGCTTTGCATTCATTAGAGGCCAACTTGGCTTCACCAAGTTTCACGGGGTTCGAGGTAGCAGCGGCTTCAGCGGAAAACAAACAAAATGGCAATACGGCTGCGCGGACTTGAACGAAACACGCCAGTTGTATTATAGGTAACTGATGATGACGACTGCAATGTAGATCGAAACGTCGGTGAATTATTTGCCAAGGAAACGGCTACAACCCAGAAGCCAAGCTACTTAAAAAAAAAAATCAAATCTTTAGTATTCAAAGGATTTGATAATCGAGAAAAAATATAAAAATAAAATTAGTAAAATTAATTTTTTTTTCGAAACTGATAACCTCTGAAGATAAGTAGGTCATAATTTTCTTCATAACTATTTTTTTACCATTCCCCAAGATATTTTTTTTTTGGGTTACGTAAACTTACTTTTTGAAACAGCTGTTTAAAGGGTAAAACTTATTCAACACCACATTTTAATTTATTTTGTATAATTTTTAGAGGGATTCCAATTTGAGATTAGGATTCGAGAAATTTGGGACTTGATCCGATCATTTACTATTGAAATTTTATGTACACTGTTGCTGCTACATTTTGTGTGGTAAGAAATATCAGTAACGGACAAAAATTATGAATATGCAACCAAGCCAAACTAAGCCGCTCCCAAACGTTATAACAATATACACAGTACAGAAATTTTTTTGGAAGAAATTAGTCTGAAAAAAATATTACGACACTGGCGAACACATTATACTGACAGCGAAGACTACTGTGAATGTCTGTGCTGCACTATTTTTCTAATTTATTCAAAAACATTCGGTGCTGTTTACGTATTACTGAAAATTTCGACTTTGGATGATTTTGGGTTGTTTTCTTTGAGTTTATATATCAATTCATTAAGGTTTGTTGTGACATACACTGTAACTAGCAATGGGATGTGTAAACAAAATTTTTTTTCAATCAATCTTTTTCATTTCCAGAAACATTGAAAGAACCTTCCACTTGGTTTCTGAAAACTGAACAAAATCCTATGTCAAAACTTTTAAACAATGTTACAAAGCATTAGAAAATATTCCAAGTGCAAAAGTCATTAAATATATAACTATCCAGTTAATGAATTTGAAAACTTTTCTCTGTGTGAAGAATATAGTGTACTGTTTATCTGACCTGATAAACTAAAAAGACATGTCAAAACATTAAAAGACTTGCTTTGTACTCTAAGATAAATTTATATATTGAGAAATGCTAGTAATTTCCTTGCATAAATTATGTAAGAAAATTTTTCGTTCTGCTTTTGTTGTTTTAGTTATGAATTTGTCTTTTTTGTAATTTTAATGAAATTACATTATTTTCATATAGATCAAAGTTTTAACCAAGCACTTTATGTAAACGAATCAATCAGTAATTTAACAAGATTTTTTTGATGAATTTGGGATTTTTTTCCGAATTTCTAGGTAAATCGTAAAGAATTTCAAGAAGGCCGCCAATATAGCGTGCGTCTTTGGCAATAAATGAATACTGCACTCTAGCAGGTAAAAAATAAACTAATATGTCGGCAGAAGCATCTAGCAGATGGAAACAATATGTTGGCAGCATATGTGAACAAGATGGCCGCCATTACGCCATTGGTATTAGTGGTGGGAGGTCAGTCTACCGGTGGCCTCCATAGAGGGAGGATCCATTGCAATTTTTATTTTGCCCTAGTTGGATTTGAACCTAGGACTGTGGTGTAAGTACTTTTTTAAAGTTAAAATTTAATCAATTGAATTTTTTATTAATTTAAAAAGTCATCCCAAATTTCTAGTTAAAAATTACAGAATTTCAATATGTTTGACAGTTTTCAAAATGGCGGAATTACTTTTTACTAGACTTTTATTTATTAAATTTGTTATATATTATTTTAATTGTTCCCAAATTTTTTGTGTTGAAAATTACGGATTTCCAAGAGGGCGGCTATAACGAAAATTGCAACAAGAGAGATTTGGGTGTTAGACAGCGGAAAATTCTAGAATTCAAAATGGCGTAAAACCAAACCGAGGAATATTCCAGAAACCAATATGGCAGTTCCAAAATGGCGGAGTAACAAAATTGCGAATCCAATATGGCCACGGGTAAAGGTAAAAAGGTCGAGGAAAGAGTCATATAAGATGCCTGCCGTGACAACACAATCCAAGATAGCAGACTTAATTCACAATCTACACAATCCACAGCCAGTAGCCAGGCACCGGAAGAACTATGATATACTACTTACAGACTTAGTGGAATTTTATGTTTTGTGTTCACTGCAAACGGTAACCTGACATTCAAATCACAAGTAACTTATATACGCTATCTAAAGGTAAATTTGGACTCACTGCTTAGAATTAATATCTAAAGGCAAATTCATGTGCACTGTTCAAAAAATTTGAATAGCGTAAATATTATTTTACAATTGATATTCAGCTTTTGGTTATATTAGAGAGACACTCTAACGTTGAACCATGCACGTTATCTGAGAAGGTTATCTTATTGAGTACGGTAAAACAAGATCAAGTTTTAAAAATTTCATATATATTAAGAATGGCGTCCAAATAATGAGAATTATATTTTCGTCACAAGCGTGACAATGACCAAATATTATCACAGTTTACATAAAAAAGCAACATAAATGTTTTTCTTAAAATATATATAATTAATTTTTAATTCAGAAATACTAATTGTGTCAATAATCAATTCATCCTTCCTAGCACGGTTGATAATTTTCATATATAAAAATATAAAAATCTACGTTAGCCTTTTTGATTAAATTTTTCTCTTCCAGAGAAATAAATAATAATATTTATAGTATATAAATAAGAAACATTATAAAATAAAATATCTGCAAAAACCAATGTCACACATTTCATTATTCAAACTATACGACTTATTCTAATGAACTTAGTTACAGAATAGTAGGATTATAGTTACTTTTTATTAAAACTACAAATAAAAATTGAATAACAGTAAGCTTATCAAGTGCGTAGTTTACAATAAATTTTATTGCTGAAACAATACGATGGTTTCCGTGTCATTCAAAAATAGCCTAAATTACATATAAAACATACATTTATAGTTATAGTTCATACAAGCTTTCGGTTAGGTAGAACAGCACAAAAGTATTTTAAATAATGAAATACATTTCATAACAGCAGACATAAATTACTATTGTTCATGTTCAGAGAAATAGCGGGGTGATGAAGAAAACAAGCCAATGCCACATAAATTTGCTTCGATACGGGCCAACATATTAACGAAACAAAAGCTCTATCAATGAACACATTCCCAGGCTAACGAAAGATTAATATTTATTGAGCAAAGCGAACAGCTGCAAGCCGTAACACCATTAGTGTGTCATGATTTATTTGATTTTTAATATTGGACTTACGAGCGCCGTAAATGTTGTGCTTTTATTCAACGAAGGGGTAGCTCTCATTTTAAAATTTATTGGACTCAAAGCTTACGTTAAACTTTACTTATATATTTTTTACCAAATAAGTTAGTATTGTAATAAATTACAATTAATTGGCCTATTGTTAAATATCTATTTCATAAAAAATGAATTAATCAAATAAATTTTAAAATATATTTTTTATTAATAAAATAACATATGATAAATGGCATGGATTTTAAAATGGCTTACTTACTTACCTGTTTTAAATACTTTCAATTTTTCAGTTACATAATTGTCTGAAGAGCAATAAAGAGTTTATACAGTTTACGTGCCAGGTTTTGATTCCATCATATTTCGTTAATTTCTAAGATATTTCATTACATTTTTCTAAGGCCCTAAATTTAATTATTCGTACGACATGGACTTTAGGGACCTCGGATGATTTCTCAGTGAAGTCACTTAATTTTTTTATATATATATATTTTCATATTTTCTCCACATTATTTACCCGGCGGCTGACACCCGCTACTAATACCAATACATTTATTATTTCCACCATTATGACGTCACAAACAGCCTTCCTGAATGCCGCCATGTTGAATTCGCCTGTTCTCTGCTAGATATGCTATATTCGTTTAGTTTTAACCCCCTAGAGCGCAATATCGTCAATCGCCAGAATAATATCTATTGTAGCGTCTGCCATATTGTCTGCCATCTTAGTTACTATAATAAAAATTTGTAACTATGAACCAAGCAATTCAGAAAATTTTCCAAGAATGATTAAAGAATTTACCTTTTAAACTATTTGATTCGATTGATTATAGTGCTTGAAACAAATATTATGTGTGTGCTTTTAAATCTTAAACTTTAGTGGTTGTTATTGAATACTGGACCATATTATTAAAAATAATTATTTATTTGAAGTTATATTCATAGTAATTCTTCGTAAAACTTGTTTTCAAGTATAGTTATATAAGTGAGGTTAGGTTATGTGTAGGGGCATGCATTTTTTGCGAAAAAATCTGAACGTTTATTAGACTGCAACAAGGTATATATGCACCAGCGGTCTCTTCCTTACGATTGACGGCCGTCTGCGAGAGAAGTAGTTGCCTTGTTTGACCGAGCCACTCAGGACGAGTTTTCTTTGGCGCTGAATTACTGTGATTGGTGTTCTAACAGTAGACATGCACCTGAAATAAACTCACCCCATCACGAAACACAGACGATGCTACAGTGTTTTAACTTTCAGCCAGTCCCGGGATCTTTTCGCGAAATATGCATGCCCCTAGTTATGTGTCTTTGGGAGCCTTTTTAACAAGGATGAGAGTGAATTTTTACGATGCGCGCGCAGATTGCAACAAAATTGACCGTATGAAAAAGGCTACATACAAATAAAAACTATATATGTGCTTTTAAAACATATTATTTAGTTATTGATTTTGCATACTGGTTCATATAATTGAAAAAATTTATTCATCGTGAATATTACTGATAGAAATCGAGTTTATCAATTTTTTCATATGTATTTTTATAAGTACCTAATATTATGTATAAAGATGTCAGGTTGCTTGTAAGCCAACACTGTCGCTGGTAGGGAGTGTCTGTGGAAGATTTAGTAGTCTCCTGGCCGTTTTATAGAAAGAATTTGCGAGTTAATGTTCCCGTATGTATAGTAATATTTGCATTATTTTAAATGATAAATTATTACATTATTATACAATAAATAATTAAAATTCATAAATAGGAATAAACATTCAGCATATTTATTGATTTTCATTAGTAATGTAATGTAATTTTATTTAATTAATTTACTAAATTAAGTTATACATTTTATATACGTGTATGTATTAATAATCAGTACTGAGTATTTATAATAAAATTTGATTGTGTTCATATGTTACCAAACATATTTACACTATCCATCCAGTCTTTTATTTTTTTTATTGCTATTAATTAATTGCATGCAAATTTAAAATAAGTTTCTAATAGCGTAAACTATTAAAGTGTGTATATAAGTAGACGCAATAGTTTGTTAATTTAAAAATAATTTGAGGTTCTAGAACATTTTTTAACACAGTGGAAGTAAATTATTTAATGATACAGAAATTTGAAGTTGTTTAAAATTTTTTTAATATGTTAAAAAAAACTGCCACTAGGATATGGTAATTTTTTTATGTGACGTCTCAGCTCTCGGTACACAGCATTTGGTGGGAGAAAGTTCGTAAACACGACGGAAATCAAGGAACGGAAATATGTAACAACCACGGCACTGCTATCTGTGGCGGATGGCGAGATCCAAATTTCTCAAAACTAAAGGGACACTCTATAGCATAAACATTTTAGTGAATTTAACCAACATGAGGAGTATTTTTAACTTACATTAAGGTGTCTTGTCCAAAATCCGTTGGAAACACGGTGTTTATAATTTAACAATAACATGTCAAATAAAACACATGTGTAACAACATATTGCCAGAAGATAAATCTTAATATATATAAATCTCGTGTCACAATGTTTGTCCTCAATGGACTCCTAAACCACTTAACCGATTATAATAAAATTCGCACACCATGTGCAGTTCGATCCAACTTGAGAGATAGGATAGTTTTTATTTCGATTAATAGTCTTAATAATTTATAATTAATAATAAACTGATTATCAATGTTGATTGGTGTTTAAGCCCGGGAAACAGTGGGTACTGCGTCTCCATGACAACGTTGCGTGCTCGAGAGTCGGGAAACCATCGGTGCTATTCGTTTTTTCTTCGGTACATTACAAAGCAATGTATTAAGTTTTTGTCAAAATTAATTAATTTTCATTTTATTTCATTTATTATAACTGTAAATAAGAGATTTGGTCTCATTTCCTCCCCCATTAATACAACCGTGCGAAGCCGGGTCGGGCAGCTAGTAATCAATATAGATTTCATAAGAAAACCGAAGTTTTAATAAGGCAAGTAAAGAAAGATATTTCATTTAAAAATTTTATATCATAAATTTACCTACCTGCGAGATGATAATTAAATCATGATATAACAGTCTGTTGGTTTTGATTCCGAAACAATAACATATTTACAAATTAAACATATTGGAATGGTGTGTTCTACAAATCAATGAATGGTTAACAATTATAAACCACATAAAGCATGAAAACTGACTGTTAGGTTATTTATTTAATTCGGGTCTTCTATTTTACACAGCAAATATTTCCTCTAGTATTTTCGCAGGGTAGCGTTTGTAAGATTGGTGTCATTTCAAATATGCGAGGAATTCTACCAATTGGAACGCAAACCCCATTCGCAGCACGTTTTATCACCCTTCATCCGTTGAGAGGTCAGTAACCCTGGGGTCACACTGCCACAGAATAGCCGGGTCTGGCTGTGTGTGTAAGATTATATCGCCAGCAGTTATCTGGTGCTTCCAAGGTTTTAACAGGCGGCAAAGGCAGCTGAATGGTCAATTCACTCGCTTCCCCTAGAAGGCGACACGGGTTCAAGTCCCAGAGGGGGTTGCAAAAAAACGCTAGGCTTGATCTTCAAGAGATCCTTATTTTTTATTCTCTCACGCCAGACTTGATCTTCAAGAGACCCTGTGTTTTATCCTCGCACGCTATACTTGATGTTCAAGAGACCCTGTGTTTTATCCTCGCACGCTATACTTGATATTCAAGAGACCCTGTGTTTTATCCTCGCACGCTATACTTGATATTCAAGAGACCCTGTGTTTTATTCTCGCACGCTATACTTGATATTCAAGAGACCCTGTGTTTTATTCTCGCACGCTAGACTTGATATTCAAGAGACCCTGTGTTTTATCCTCGCATGCTAGACTTTATCTTCAAGATACCCTGTGTTTTATCCTTGCATGCTATACTTGATATTCAAGAGACCCTGTGTTTTATCCTCGCACGCTATACTTGATATTCAAGAGACCCTGTGTTTTATCCTCGCACGCTATACTTGATATTCAAGAGACCCTGTGTTTTATCCTCGCACGCTATACTTGATATTCAAGAGACCCTGTGTTTTATCCTCGCACGCTATACTTGATATTCAAGAGACCCTGTGTTTTATTCTCTCACGCTATACTTGATATTCAAGAGACCCTGTGTTTTATTCTCGCACGCTATACTTGATATTCAAGAGACCCTGTGTTTTATTCTCGCATGCTATACTTGATATTCAAGAGACCCTGTGTTTTATCCTCGCACGCTATACTTGATATTCAAGAGACCCTGTGTTTTATCCTCGCACTCTATACTTGATATTCAAGAGACCCTGTGTTTTATCCTCGCACGCTATACTTGATATTCAAGAGACCCTGTGTTTTATCCTCGCATGCTATACTTGATATTCAAGAGACCCTGTGTTTTATTCTCGCACGCTATACTTGATATTCAAGAGACCCTGTGTTTTATCCTCGCACGCTAGACTTTATCTTCAAGATACCCTGTGTTTTATCCTTGCATGCTATACTTGATATTCAAGAGACCCTGTGTTTTATTCTCACACGCTAGACTTGATCTTCGGGAGACACTTTTTTTTTATTCTCGCAATCATAATATTCCACCATATTCACTCAAAGATTGTTTTTTTGAGGACTACATTTCCCTTTCGGGAATGTGTGCGCTTTTCTAAATTGTTTTTTATAGGTTAAAAATTGTTATATTTAGTTAAAGGATCAATAGTTTTGTTTCCAATGTATTTGGAATGTGTTTACTATTTTAAAAATGTATAAATTATATCAGTAACATTTAGGATAATATCCGTAAATCATATTTCATTAATTGTTAGTTATTGTTTTTTTAATTTAGTTTGTATTGTGTTCTGTTACTATAATGTTAAGCTTTATTGTAATTTAATCAAGCAATCGTAGTTATGTATATTGGTCTTGTTATATATTACCATTTATTTTTATTGCATGTGTGTGGTTAAGGAACCGTGTAAAATAAGTTGATAATTAAAAATATATATATTTCCCGTTCAAAATTGTCATTTGTACATGAAAGCCTAAGCAATAAGTTTTTTTTAAGCTTAAAAATAGTTGTAATGTCCTAGTAAAAACTCCCTTTGCCACAAACACCCTATTTCACTGAGCCTTCCTTCCCTGATCTCCAGAGTTAGGTAAAGGGTGGCTGTTTCCCGTAATGCAGCCCGACGAAGGTTTTTGGCTTTTTACTCCCTGTCTCTATCGCTCTCTCTCTCTCTCTCTCTCTCTCTCTCTCTCTCTCTCTCTCTCTGGAGCAATATCCTGCGCAAGCCGCTTCCGAGTATTCTGCATCCATATTGAAATGAAAATATCGATCCCGTCATACAGTGACCCCGCTCATACTCCCCTCTACCCCCTTACCCCAATTCTCTAGTCACCCACTCTCTTTCCCTTTGCAACTACCCCCACACACACCCCTTTCCCAAACTCCTTTTCCCCCCACCCAGCGGTGGTCGCTTCTGTAGAATGTGACAGCTCTATTATAACACCATATATATTATTTAAAAAAAAATACAAAGTGACATATCCTGAGCAACACAAGGGTTTTTCCTTGCGTCTATGTTGTCCCTTTGGTGACTTTCGCGGGAACTTTATGTGTCAATGAAGCTGGACAAAGTTAAAGTCTCGCTTGTTTGAAAAATATAAATTGTGAGAAAAACAATTTGCGTCCATTCATGTAAAATTTAAAATTAAAGGAAACTCAAAAAATTTGTTTATTTTTGTCATTATTTTGTTTTACTCTTGGTATCAACTCTGTTACTAGGGACGAATCAGTGAAAATGAGGGAAGGAATCGTTAATGGTCCATTGTAAGGAATCCTACGTGAAAATTTCCGAAATTATTTCAAAAAACAATGGAAAACCGAAATAAAAATGGCTAAGAAATTGTTTAATACCCGATTCGTCCTGAAGGTGAATCCATAATGTTTTATTGTAGAACCATCTAGTTCTATGCGCTGTAATAAAAAAATTAGATTCTTTTTTTCTTTTTATTTTAAATTATTTTTTTATGTTTCGTTATATTCATCAAACAATAGTAGTTTTATTTAAGTTATCTCTGTATATGCTTAATTTCTTAAGTTTGAGTCATTAAAACGTGAAACTAAAGTTACTTCCTACAAAGACTTTGTCACAACCACTACAACAAGAAAATTATAACAAAAAAATAACGCTTATATTGGTGTCAGATTGTATAATTAAAATGCTATGCCATAAAATGTATATTGTGACGGGACTCCGTCAGACGTCCCGCGTACACCTATACACAAAATAATAAATAACCTATAACATTGGGGGGGGGGGGGGGTGGTACTGTAGCTCGTAGGTAGGCATGGTACTCGAGACCAAGTCTTCTCCCTATACAGGAAGTGTAGGGTATAATTTATGCACTGAAAAGAGACATGATTAGTTCATTCAAGCACAGATTTTATTTACTAATCCAAGTATGAGAAGCACAATAAACAAACTCTGAGAAATAAAAAAAAAGGTTAACAAAAGAATTAATAAATAATAAGTTATCAAGTAGATTCACGAATAAATAAATACGTTATATACACATTAAAGTGACGTCAGCCGGCAAACAATTATCACTACAACAACATGGCCGTTCTCTCGTCGTCGCAGCTCCGCTGAGGAACAGAACACTTCCCAGTTACCACTACATACATGCTTATAACCGGACGTCGATTTTTCCCAAAACCAAATAATAAATAATAGGGATGGAATAATACTACATTATTTCTTAAAAGATTAAGACGAAGATCGTCCAAGAAATGGTCGTGGCGAACGAGCCATGGCCAACCACTTATCCTCTGACTTGATGCGAAGAAAAGTTGTTTCAAACCGACGTGGACCCGGCTTCCAGAGAGGTCCCCAGGCAAAAAGCCTCGGCCCCTCCCTGGAAGGAGGTTTTAACTACGAAATTAGGCCATGCCGGAAAAAAAAACACGAACACCGGGAAAACTTTGCCACGGGGAAACTGGCTGTCCCCCCTTCCCACAAGGAAAAATGAAAAACAGGTGAAGTCGGCTGTTCCTTCTGCGCAGGCGCGAGCGAGTTTCCCCCTCTCCCTCTTGCGCTGCTCGATTGTTTTTTTTTTTCAGTCTACGTTTCCAAAGTCGGACGCCAGATGGCAACACTAATCAGGACAGAGTCCTCGAAACGAGTACACGAAGCTGAAAATGACAGAGACAAACAAAATCAACGTTACACAGCGGGTTTTTCTGGAACGGCGTGTTGCAACCTCTCAGCGGGCCCTGGCTAGCGACCTGCGAGAATTAGCTAACCACGCAGCCTCGCAAAAGCCCGCGGTGCCTGTAAACTAATGTCGCAGCAACCTATATTCCAATACCCGCGTGTTGAAATCAACCGGCCGAGCCTGGAAACGTGCACGTACACCAACACGTAAACCTGACGAGAAACAAAAGTAAAATAAAATTTAAGAAAAAAAAATAATGAAATTTCCAGACCGCGACAATATGGTCATTTTACACGTTTATATTTAATTAAAACTGATTTTGTTTTTAAAATTTTGACTAAAAAATTTGTTTTCAATACATGCATTTGACACTAGTAGTAAGTAACTATAAACTTATTGAAATTTTTCAAGGCCAGTGTCTAGCATGCTTATTCAACTGATTTTAGCCGTAATTTATTTGATCAAACTTACGAAATGGCCATAAAATCAAACAAGTTCATTCCGTTTGCAGACTATCTGTTACAATGCATGTGATACCGATGCAAAGTAATAAATAGCCTTACGTTTGTACATACAATGCTATGGAGTTAGTAATAAATAACAGTTTACTGCACAATGAAACATATTTTTTTACAAAATAAGACAATTGCTATGTGAAAATAAATAGCAAACTTTTGGTTGTGATATTTCACAGTAAAAGATTCTCGATAGATCTTTAACCATCGCTTCCGCTACTGTCACTTAAGTGTTCAAATTTAACATATTATTTGAAGTCTACTGTTTTTTAATTGCTTTTCAAAACATGCTGAAACTACATGTTACAAAAATTTATGTGCAACATGTGGTAATAAATATTTTGTTCAAGTAGACATTATTTAAACGAAAATTGTACCAACTTTAAATATTTCTTCATTAATTGCAATGTCAGTGTTGTTTAGCTTCAACCTTATAAAGCTTAACTAACTTTGGGAAACACTTGATTATTTAATTTTTATAATGTTTTTTAATCGTGTTTTCGTAATGAACCTTCTCCAAAAAAATTTTTTGGTGAATTTCAGACTCGCTCGGTATAAAAGCATGCTTATTATATTTTTATTTAGCTACGAAGATTGTGTGGGTATTGAAAGTTTACAAAAATAAATACTATTTTATGTTTTTTTTCAACCTTAACAGTAGGCCTTATTGTAACTCTCCTGCAGGATTACGAATCGTATTCCTAATCCAAGTCATAACTGGAAGTTATTCTGCTCCGGGCTTCGTAGCTGGCAAAGTTTTTCCCACTTAAAAGTATTACAGCACTATTTATATGAAATGCACGGAACAAAAGAGTGATTTTTTTTCCCTGACACACTTTAAACTCATCTAGTTGATGGTTCGCTTCATTGCTGTTTTTGATCAAACAAAACGTGCATTATCTACGGGGATCTTGTAGCCAGGTTCTGACCTAGTTTCCATAGCCTACTTAAGCTTCAAACAATTCAGACGAAATGGGATCAAATAAAAAAAACTAATTTAATCGAAAAAATAATAATGTAGCATCGAGCCTTTTTTTTACGTACGCGTAAAAAAATGGGGCACGGTGTGACGGGACACAGCGGAAAGATTTTAACGTAAAAAGTCACTATATGGAAATTTAAAAAAATATATTTTTTGCGTGTATTCCACGTGTGATAGAACAGAAACGTCGTGCTTATCATATTATGTATAGGAAACATCATTTGACTTGGCTGAGATTTCCGATAAATAAAATATGCAAGAATGCTCGAGCTGAATCATGCTATTGCGCAAGAATGCCAATGTGAAAGTATGCAAGTATGCAAGAATACAAGTGTGAAATTGCAAAGTGTGCAACTGTGCAATTATACAAATATGCAAGTGTGCGAGTGTGCAAGTGTGCGAGTGGTTGGTTAGAAATGTGCAAGTATGCAAGTGTGCAAGTTTGCGAGTGGTTAGTATAAAATTGTGCAAGTGTGCAAGTATGCGAGTGTGCAAGTGTGCAAGTATGCGAGTGTGCAAGTGTGCAAGTATGTGAGTGTGCAAGTGTGTGTGTGCGAGTATACAAGTATGCAAGTGAGCGAGTGTGCAAGTGTGTGAGAATGCAAATTTGCGAGTATGCAAGTGTGCGAGTATGCAAGTGTGAGAGTGTTCAAGTGTGCGATTATGCAAGTGTGCGAGTATGCAAGTGTGAGAGTATGGAAGTGTGCGAGTGTGCGAATGTGCAAGTGTGCGAGTATGCGAGTGTGCGAGTATGCAAGTTTGCAAGTGTGCGAGTGTGCAAGTGTGCGAGTGTGCGAGTGTGCAAGTATGCATGTGTGCAAGCGTGCTAGTATACCATTTCTACCTCTCCCCTGACGTCGCCTCCTCTACCGGTTCTCCCAACCCGTACCTAAACTGTTCCCCTCACGCGATCGGAATTTTTGTAACGCTCGAAAATTTATAGCACACTCAGCAAAGAAGTTTAACTTCAAAAATAAAATGCAACAATTTCAAACGATTGGACACTCGCTGATGCCTGCACTCGTGCTTGGTCGGGTGTCGTCCGACATCTTAGCATTCTTCCTCTAACTACAGAGTGTGGTCCTTTAGGCTCCGGTGAGTGGCGCTTTATGGGAATCTTAACAAGCTCTTCTTTCTTCTGATCGTAGTTCATTGCCATTCCGATTGTATATATTCGCAATATGCCTCACCTTTTTAATTTTTGGCATCATTATTCGTAATTAAGTCTTACAGTATTTAATATCGTAGAGATTTTTTTAAATAGTTCATTATATTTCTGCACAAAATGAATTTTATTTCATCCAATTGGTTATATAGCGTGTACAATATCTGTTCTCGAAGCAGATGAGTCACCCAAAATCGAACGTTCGAGAAACTTGCCATAAAATTGTCTATAATGGAGCATTTGTACACCCGTAACCTACCCTTCGAATATCCTGAGCTCTGCTCATAACTTATAACGTTTCAATCTCTGTCCTAATTTTAGCTAAACTTACCTTTTCAAAAGTGTCATCCCGATTTATAAGATATATTCACTTAAGAAAAAAGGCCTACGTTATATCAATAGATGAAATGTATAGGTATAAGGTAAAGTATGAAGTTTCACTTTGCACGTTTAATTAGCCGTGGATCCTACGCTGGAGAGAAAAATATCTTATCACCTATTTGGTTGTTCTTTCTTTGACTACACCCATTAAAATGTTTTTGTACACTATCAATTAACAGACGAGCCTCTTTGATAAATACTAGTGGGAAAAAGACAGTACATTTCATTATTATGTTTACGATGTAATAGTAACCATGTCCCAGGACCATATTGATTCGTAGAGAATACCATTTATGTCGAAGAAAGAAATTTTTTAAGTACATTCAAAATATCTTGTAATTTTTTTTCACTTTTTATCAACCTTTTGTTGGCTTGTAGGGAATACAAACAGTCACCTTAATAGAAAAAAATTTCATCTCCTTCTAGAATATTTACTTATTAATTGAAATAACATAAAAAAACACAAAATTTCCAAATTAACCTATTTTTTGTTTCTATTTTTTAATATTATTTTTTGGAATGAAATTCACCAGTAACTAACAAACTGTTTCAAAAATCCTGGAAGTCGCTATTAACCTACTCCTAATTATTGTTTCAATGTGAAACTTTGCAAATATGTGTAGTACAGATGACAGTACAATAATTTGGTACCATCGAACTGATCTGATGATGGAGCCAGGAGGTGGATAGTGGAACTTTTCAATAACTATTAGACCCCACGAACCCTTAATTTTTGGTCCGTTACTAACAAAAGCGCGTATTTTAAAACTATAATTTATGATCGTTTTAGATTGTAACTGAAAAATTAGTTTTTTAATATAATATTATTATTGATCATTGCAACTATATTTTTTTTGCAAACTGCTAACAAAAATAAAATAAGAAATAGAGCTTTTTTTTCACTCAAGCATAGAAGTGAAGCTGAATTTTTTAATATTTTGCATGGTGATCGAGTGGTAAAATCACTCGCACTCCCACAAAAGTAATTCGTGTTATGTTCCCGGCGGAATCTCAGCCGTTGTCGGAAACAGCGGTGGGTTTTATCGCAGTACTCCCCCACACCAGTAAGGTCTGTAATTGCTTCATCATCATTTGATCAGCCCTCAACACATCTTGCGACAGAGCGTCTAGGCAAAACAAGCAGCCTCTTTTAATCTAATAATTAAATAGATTTTTTTTAGTTTGTTTTATTGACGTGCGAAATTCACGTTATTATTCAACGACAGCCTAGATTGCCAAATTTATACACTAAATTACGTGTGTTATGGGAGCACTCAGCTATTTGACACGCCTTTGAATGACTAGATAAAAAAAAAAGTACAAAAATATTTACAACCGAATCATTTGTGACCAGGATCGAGTGTGTGGCATCAGCAAATAGACACCGGACTTGTTTTTTGTTTATGTTAAAATTTTCTATTCATCTATTTATTTATTTTAAATACCGTCTCTTATATATTATGGAATACGTTTAATCACTTTTGAAATTTTCCTTGTTTCTATTTCGTAACATAATTTTATTATTTCTAGTAATTTTTGTTATTCGGTTTGCACTGTATTTCGAAGTTTGTTTCAATTATCTTGGTTATGTTTTTGGTTAGTGTGACTTATTTATTTAGGTTTTATTTTAATATTAATTTACATGTCGTTTTTAAACATGGAATGGTTGAGTGGACGACTTTGCCACATAAAATAAGCCAATAAAAAAATAACCCCCAAGAAAATGGTGAGACGGTTTCGTACCAAATGTCTTTACCGATTTTGTTCATAATATTTGGGGTATTCTGTTATTAGTTCGCATGGGCTTGGTGTAGATGAGACGTCAGTTGGATGTTAGCCTGATACCGGAGAATGTTACCGAAAACAATTTTTTTTAAAGTCAATGTTATTATGAAAATGACATATATAACAGGTTGGGTTGGTCAAGACTTAAAGGGGGTTTGTGGCCACCCATGATTAACGTGGCATTAATTTCCTCACATGATGTTACTGCACTCTTTAGGCCCCACATTCCTGGGGACACACAAAGTGGGTTGAGCTACAGAAAAAAAAAAACCACGCAAATAGAAATCCTCTCAAGATATCACAGTGGTTGGTGCCCGATAACGAAAGGCATTTAAGGATATGTTGAATATATGTTGAAAATTTTACTGCATTTTGGTTATTTAAATCGCAGAGAAGAGTGAAAATGACCAAACAGCGTGTTTTTCAGGATTGCTTTTGGGATGAAACACGGTGCAGGTTCGAGAAACTACTAAAAAAAAGCTTGCTTTACACCGTTATCTTCAAATATCTGCCATTCAATGTTGTGGTCACAGCTCGAATCTCATAGTTGTCCTATGCACGACCAGAAGACTGCGTGTTGGTCCAGAGCCTTGCGCGCATAGAGGCGACACCACGCTGGAAGCACCAGCGAGCGTCGCACTTATCATCTGACTAGGTGGGCCCCTTAATTGCTCTGCCTACCCGGGCACACACACGGTGCGCAGAGCTTCAAGAAAAACAACGCGATTTCAAAACTACCCAAGATATCCGAGTGAAATCTATTTACCGAAAAGTACTTTTGAGTTCGGATTAAGTTTTTAAACTGTAGGTTTAGAAGAGTTAAAATGGCTGAAACTCATGTTTTCAGAGTAATTTTTTGGCGTAAAACAACCAGTACAAATTCTTGAAAGCACTTAAGGGACTGGCATTACACCTTTATCTTCATTTCTCGGCCATATAATGTTACCGTCACCGTTTTTATTTCACAGTTATCCTGTGACGACGAGAAGACTGCGCGCCAGTCCAGAGGAGACACCGCGCTAGAAGCACCAGCGAGCGTCGCGCTTATCATCCCGCCTCACTAACACAGATACACCCCTGACGAGGCGGGGCCCTTAAAGACTTTCTGCTAAACGGATTGCATTCCAAAACTTCTTTGCCTCTGTCTCCTCCCCCCTCCCTCAAATCCTGGCTAAGCAGGAACAGGATAAGGGGGGTGGAGTATATATTGCCCCCATTCCACAGTTGGATGAGTCGATTTGTAAGATAAGGACGGATGCGGCAGACCTTTTTTTTGCCGACAAAATTAATTCGGTCGCCGCCTCTTTCGAAACTTCTTTAATACTCCACTTAAAAAAAAAAAGGATGAGTTCGAGTGAAAAGGGAATGGCAAACGGAGACTCAACAAGAGGACAAGTAAAAAAAAAAAATTCTAAAGGGATGAAAATAAAAAAAGCTGAAGGTTAAAGGAAAACTCAAAGAGTGTTGCATACTTACAACACGAACTTCCAGACATAACTTATTTTTTAAGATGCTGAAAAAAATATATATATGTCTGCGATACTTCCTTCAACAACCATTTTCTTAAAGCACGGTTAACATTTATTATTCAACCCTTTAAACTCTCTTATCGCGATATACTGGCGAGTGAATTTTTTTTTCTAACAATACAATTTTTTTTGTAAATGTAACATAAATATTCACGGAAAACTACATACCTACATTTTTAATTTGTACATTTTCATATATATATATATGTATATCACTACGACATACTGATCGCCGGCATACTGGGTTCAGATTCTCACCCGGTCATTTATGCTATGTTTTGGCCCAATACCTCCAATAGTTAAAGTTATTTGGTTAATCATTCCCTGAATATATTTACAGTATTAACTGCGCACATAATATGATATAACTATAAAAAATAAAAAACGTTCAATTTGTAATATTTGATTATAGTTTTCATGTCTCAAAGAAAATAGTTGGAATGAAACATAATATAAGAAATAACTAAATTCGCCAATTTTTTGTAAGAGTTACTTAGTTTTATCTCGAAAAACGTATTTCATATAGCTATGCATAAATAACCATAGGCCTGTGTTGCACAAAACGACAATATATTTCTAGTAATGATGCAAAATATTTTTTACAACTGGTTTCCAAAGGAATCTTTTGTAAAAGTACAATTTTTTGTGTGTACAGTACCACATATATTTTCTTCTCCTCCAATTATTATAAAAAAAGATCGTTTATATTTAGTTAATATGAATAAATAATATTGTAAGTAGAGCGACTGATTTTGTGTACCAAATCAATTACACTGTTAAGTTAAAAAAACTAATATTTTTGGATCAACAAATTATCACTACTACAAAATATATTTGTACACTTACATCTATATCATAATATAAAACAAAAAAAATTTGTTTAGACAAACATTTATTATCTTCAGTGTAAGAAAAAAATCAGAAACTTGATGGTAAAATTGTTCTGTAGATGTATTCTAAACGAACACAGAAAAATGGAACAGGTTGTTCTGATGAATTGAAATATATAATATCTATTCTATGTAAACTACTGAATATAATATTTTTAAAATCGGATGATTAAAAATATTAAAAGATTAAAAAGTATAAAAAATATATTCCACGGTTGTGAGATATACTATATTATATCTTGTCAGCGACAGCAACTCTTGTAATAATAATACTCAGCGACGGAGTTTTACGTTTTCTTTGAAAAAAAGGGGAGGAGGATTACAAAATAAGAGTTACTTCGCTCGTCGGGTGATTCGCCCGAAAACGTTTCCAGTGGCTTTTGGCAAACCGAAAAGTCAAAGAATCTTTTGGACAAAGGAATAAATTGACTGAGATAAGGCAAAATTGAGTTTTACGCTTCTTAAAACCCATTACAGCTATTGCAAGTCTTTAGAGACACATAAATAAAAGCATTTTTTATTCAGGATGCGTATTCCATTTAATATATTTTTCAGGACTAAAGATTAAATATTTTGCCATCTGAAACAATCCGACGCCCCACCTACAGGTTAAAAGTTATAATTTCGCAAATTTAAAATTTAGCTCATCCGGTGAAGGTTTGAACTCATACAAATTAATAAGAGATTTGGGATTTTTTTTTATAAGTTAAAATTTTTACTTGTAACTTTTGAAATTATATCGGTTAAAGGTTAAAAAACTATAATTTTTTCTAAAATTAAAATATTTTTCTCATTTGGAAGTGTTTCAGTGTTTGTATGGCTGAGTGAGTCACTGAGTCACACATGTGGTTAAATACGTTTTCACTGGAGATCTACAAGTATCTTTACTTCTGAGAATGTTTTAAGCCCACCATCCAAATAATGTTAACATTATTTCCTCACAGGTCAAAAGCAATAATGTTTCAAAATAACGTTAAAACATAATTTCCTACCTATTATACCACGATAATGTTGCTGTGCTCATCAAGAAGAAAAATTAAATAGGGAAAGAGTCCTACAAGTTAAATTGCAATTTACAAGTAAGATACTATTTTATATGAACCAATATGTAAACATTTTATTGAATAAGCATTTGCATTCAACATTCTAATTCAATAAAAACTTATTGTTGGGGTTTGTAGCAGGATACGTGTCACCAATTACATACTTCATGAAACTTTGCTACTTATTTCACCAGTTTTTTTAAGTTAACTTCAATAACTACCATGAATATCAGCAGTACACAAATGTTTACATCAAAGAGTGATAACACCTGACTTCAAAAATAAATTTAATACTTACCAAAAAATAATTTCTTTCTTTTACAAAAGATTTCTTTGAGAACCAGTTGCCAAGATTAGTTTGCAATACTACACGAAATATATTGTAAAGTTGCACAACACATTGCTATAGTTTTTTGAATATATTAAATACTTTTTACAAAATATTTGTGATTATTTCTTACGAAAAGTGGCACATTTTTTTTTAAATTTATTTTTTATTCAAGCATAATTTTTCTTAACCATAGAAAAGTCAATGTAATGATAAATAATTTGACTTCATTAGATTTTATTATGCTTGTTAAACTGCGCTAATACTGGTAAGCTAGCCAGGTAACAGTTTACACACAACTTTAACTATTGGAGGTACTTGGACCACACAAAGCACAAGTGCCCAGTATAACCGCGAACACTGTTTTGTAGTGATAACAGTTTTTTTTTTAATTTAATGTACAAATTTACGAAATATCTGTAATTGAACATAAATGTTTTCATAGCATTTACAAAAAAAAAAATAGTGCGTGATGCTAATAATAACAAAATCACAAATGTTTACATCAAAAAATGCACATTGACAACGCCAGGCCCATGTACGTGAATTTCAACACGTGGCATTGATATCACCAGTCCACGAATGTTGAACTTCAGCAAGTGCCGAAAGCCCTGATGTAGTCATAAAATGATGTTGCAGATAAAGGCATCCCTGAATGTGTGATGTGGCTAAGCAAAGAGAGAGAAGAAGAAGTAGAAGAAGAAGAAAATAAGAAAGAACCAAACACGATGGCAGGGTGTTGACGCGCAAAAAATTTCCTCTACAGGCGACTTACAAAGGGAAGCAGAAATATCGTCCGTTAGAGGATTTTTTTTATTTAATTCTTTTTTTTTTACGGTCGCTAAGACGTGCGCGCTATCTCGCCGAGTCTTGCAAGATACCATCCGTCGCGGCGCAGAAGTGTTAAAAATATAACCAACGGTCAAGAAGAAGACCGAGGGTTCTGAAACGGTTTGGGGTCAAGCAAGGTGGGAAGTGAGGTGCGGGTAAAAGGGGCGGTGGTTGATTAATAGCTTTCCCTCATCTCCGGACCGAGATGTGCTATTAGCGTCCCGAAAGCCCCTTTGATTCGGATGTCGGCGGCAACCTTGCGAGAGAACGGTACAGTTCTCCGACTCTACGGTCGGGGGAAAAGACACCTCGCAACGTTACCGAGCTGTCGAAACGCTTCAACCAACACGCGACGAAACAAGTAGTCGTCGTTTCACTTCTTAAATCCACGTTTACATCCAAAACCTCGGTAACGAGGGAGATGCACGTGTTTACATTTTGACGTGACAACGTCTAATAAATCGATGAGCGCCGGCTGCACGCACGAAAAAGTGTCCCGTTACGCACATTGTCCCGTTAATCTGTGTCCCGTTACGCTCATTGTACGCTTGCGCCGCATCTATCTCTCTTCCAGTCGATTTGGAACAACCATCGATTTGACTTTTTCGAGGCACATTAAACTTGAAACACTCCCATTCGTTTCCTACTTTTCCTATCATCATCCTATCCTTAACAGAATAACACAGATTGGAAGAAGTTAAATAGCAAACATGTATAAAATTTATAGTTAAAATAATCTCTTCGTTAAAGTAATAAACATATTTGAATTAATGAGTGCAAATAAAAGTAAATTTATCAATTAAAGTGTAGATTTCATTTCACTCCTTTGTATCCATACAAAATAGTGATAATTGAATATAAATTATTCAATTTTATTCATAAAAGTATGCAATCATTTCATCAATGTTTTGTTATGATGTTGTCAAGTTAAACTATCGTCTGTAAACCGACTTTACAGACAACCAATTTTTTTTTGCAAACACACTCGTAATGTGAAACTCGCACACGAATTCTTTTTGAAAATAATGCCGAGTGATATAAATGTGTGAGCATATCTTGTTTTCAACTACGATTCTTGACGCGAATCACACGTAGTTTCCACTACCCCATCGCTAGAGTTCGCTGCCGGAGCAGCTACGGCAACTATTGGAATCATTTGGATTCGTAAAGCGAATGTTTTATTTATTTAATGAAACTTCTCTGATAAAAGAGAGAAAAAACTGGAAAATAATACTAAACCCCGGCTTTGGACTTGATTTTCAACAAGTAATTCTTTTGGACATAACCCATTACTGCTCTTTGCTTTTTTTCATAAAAAACCTAATAAATTAGTAACATAGCTTGTTCTCGAAATGTGTGTTTATTTAACTAACATCAGCTGTTGCATGCTTATACCACAAAGAGAATTCCATGGAAGGATATTGGTAAAAAAAAAGGCCAGACAAATGGAAACAATTGGCAAATGTCTCGTCACTATCAGCCGATTGTGTTCGTCTGTACAGTATCTATTTTTTTTGTAACTTGGCATGATGTTAATTATCATGAAATATATTTAAGAAAGCAAATGATTAAAAAAATGCATGATTCTTAATGGCGGGGTATCTTCCCTTTTAAATAAATGTGAACAGATCTAAAACATACCATCTCGGTTTCCGCAGGTTTCCTGCCATAAATGTTTTTAAATATTTCCATTGGGCTTTCATAAGTCATAGTATATCATTTATTGGTATATCTGAACTTGAAAGTGTCTCGGCTACTAATATCTTCCCATGTGAAGTCATTGGCATAGCATAATTGCATTTAGGGGAATGAGGTTAACTGTAATAATATTGAGGATAGAGAGCACGTCACGGTCATTATAAATAAATTTAATTTATGATAGCTTCCTTCACAAATGGCAAAGAGTGTATCGAGTTCATCGAGTTGGTTCGTTAATTTTCTTATTATTATGAAGTGCAGAAACTTTCTGTTAATTTGACCCAAAAGTTTTTTAATTTTTTTTTTGAGTAGCCAATTTTCTCAAAAACATATAAAGGATCTAGAAGGTATTTCCGAGCTGTAAGTAGCCATGTGAGTATTTATCAATATTAGCACTTGCGTGATATTTTTTTTCATCGCAAACACGTATTGAGGATATTTGTGAACCAATCACAAAACTCAAGAGAAGTATCAATTTTTTTTGACGTGATAACGTCTCATAAATCGATGAACGCCGGCTGCACACACGAAAAAGCTTGACTAATTGTCACGTTCCGCCTGAGCCGAGCGTGCAAGAACAGTGCGAGAAAATCTTCAATAATATCAAACAGGTTAAGGCGGGCTTTTAAAAAGCAACAATTTAAAAATTTTGATTTATCTGTCCAATTTCGTCATTCCAAATTAACAATTTATTGACATTGATTTGATTTCAGTTTATTTCTATTACTAATTGTGCGTGTGAGACAGTGCAGTATGACTGGTAAATACACTGTTTTCCTCCCTTAATTTCCAAACACTTTTTTTTTATTGCGTTCTCGTTCGGGTTGCCGCCTCTTGAAGTGGCGGCGTCTAACTGAAACGAGGGTGCTCCTTCTCCTATTCTCACAACCCATCGAACTCCCTCTCCGCGGAATGCAGGCCGGGCGAGAGAGAGAGAGATAGAGAGAGATAGCGAGGTCACACGCCTGTAATTACATATTCACCCGAGGAGACAGACCACAGCCAGGGTGATACTGCTGAGCTCTCAGAACCACCACAACCCCCCATACCCCCTTCCAACCAACACCCCGCCATTTTCCGAAAACCCTGCTCGACCTCAGTCGTTCCTTTCCGACCCCCGAAACCCTCCTCTGCCCTTACATTTCAACGTATTCCCTTTTGTCGTTCAATTCCCTCTCCCTCATCGCCAGACCGCTTGGAGTTCCACAGGGAGGAATTCCCCGACCCCCCCCCCCACCCCTTTTCCCCTTTATAACCTTCCCCCCCCCCCCCAAAAATAATCCTTCCATACTCCCCTTTGATAGCGTGGGGGTCACCGACAAGATGAGACCCGGCTGCGGCAAAGCAGAGTTGTTAATTCGTCTGTGTCTTAACCACGGTGCACGGGGCATTCGAAATAATGGTACACGCCACCACGGGAAGAAATGGTACATTTGTCCAAAGGCTCTCTAAAGAAAAGTAAAAAAAAAAGAAGTCGCTCTCCGCGTCCGTTTGTCTGTTCGCTTACTTCTTATAAACTACAAAGTGGATCTCCATGCGGTGGACACCAACATTTTAGAAAAATTTTTCCGGAAGGTATCTGTGTATAAAAAAAATTCATATCCAATTGAAGGATCTCCGAGAAATCTTTATGTTTTGTAATAAAGTAGTAAAATGACGCTTTTAGAGCGCTTTCATGGCTTACCCTGACGTATATATAGTTAATACATCAAAATTAATGTACTGCATGATTGTAGGTCTTGGAAAAAAATCCAACAGTAAAGTCCGTGATGATTCGTCCATCCTCCAAGTATGACCCAAATTACCCATTATAAATTAAATTACATCACATTAGAAGACTACGTGCGTGTTAGGCCTGTGTGGGTCTCTTAGTAATGGTAAATATTCCACAATACATCCCTTGTAATTCTTTGAACACGATGGTAAATATGGTGACAAATTACATTTTTCAGATATAGTAACGAACGAGTAGGTATTAACTACGATATTGTCGATTTATTTTACAAAGATTCGATTAAAATAACTGAAATCACGCCAGGATTCCTTTGTGATTAAAGCTGCCCAGCCTCAACCTCCTCCCCCCCCCATTAAAAATGGTACCGCACCTTCCTTCCCCGGTACTGTTATCTATCTTTTAGCAGCCTGGGAGTTTCGCTTGGAGTGTCGTAAAATAGCCCTGTTATTCTGGATACTTCGAGCGTCGGGTCGACCCGGCCCAGGTTGACGCGGAACGTCAAAATTACTCCAGTACTCCAGTCGGTCCCAGAAAACTGCCAAAGGTATATAAGCGGTGACGCCGGCCTCCACGAGAATTCCGAGTTAATTGAAGTGCGAGTTTGGTGAGGAGAACGAGAGACCCCCCTTTGCGAGCGCCGCGACGTGGAGCGATAGGACAATTCGAGTGCGACCGAGGCTAAAAGCTCACGAGGTTACACGACCATGAGGCTACAAGTCCACGAGGCTACAAGTCCACGAGGCTACAAGTCCACGAGGCTACAAGTCCACGAGGCTACAATACCACGAGGCTACAAGACCACGGGGCTACAAGTACACGAGGCTACCAGTAAACGAGGCTACAAGTAAACGAGGCTATAAGTCAACGAGGCTACATGACAGTCAACAGGGCTACAAGGCAGTCAACAGGGCTACAAGGCAGTCAACGAGGCTACAAGACAGTCAACGAGGCTAAAAGACAGTCAACGAGGCTAAAAGTCAGTCAACGAGGCTGCTAGTCAGTCAACGAGGCTAAAAGTCTGTCAACGCGGTTACAAGTCTGTCAACGCGGTTACAAGTCAGTCAACGCGGTTACAAGTCAGTCAACGCGGTTACAAGTCTGTCAACGAAGCTACAAGTCTGTCAACGAAGCTACAAGTCTGTCTACGAGAATTCAAGTCTGTCTACGAGAATTCAAGTCTGTCAACGAGGCTACAAGACTACATCGCTCTAACTGCTTTTGACTCCATTCAGCTGTGAGAGTTATCTTACTTATCTCATGCAAAATAACTTGTTGCAAGTAGTCCCGATTTATTGCAACAGTTATTGCCACATGTTGTGTTGTAAATATTTTTATTTTATATTTGGGATGCTGGATGCTCACTCACGATCACAAAATGGGGGCTTCGCTAGGTATCAAGAAGAAGTAAGTTTGTCGTACATCCCAGTGTTTTTCAGCTTTTTCAAGGGATACTATTGGAATAAGTAATGATTTTGTTGTTTGAATTTCACCTGATAAAAATATTGTAAGTGCTGATTTAGTAACAGAAATTCACTAATTAAATGTAGTTCTGAATAAAATACATGTCTCATTAAGTAAAAAAAAATTCATGCAGGGATTGATTTCTCAGAAATAACGAGAATCACTTAGAGATCAGCAGCAGATGTCTCGCTAGTAATAATCAGGAGAAAACAGCTAAAATTAACGCCCTTTTTCTTTCTAAAACGATATCAGTAAAAAAAATAAAAAACACAAAACGTCTGAAATAAATATTAAAAAACTTATAAATTATAAATTACAATTTATAGCCCCTGCCAGAACTAAATCCTTGCTGAACAAAGGAGAAGTCAACTGGCTGAAGTTTATGTACTTCATATTTTATTAAAATTTTATAAATTTAATTTTTATAATATGAAATTTTTTTGAATTTTTTATGTAAAAATTTTGGATTTTTAATACAGTGGGCATGACGTCATAATTTAGAAATTGAGCGAAATATTTTAATATAATTTTACTCAATAAACTTTTTATAATTTTTAAATATTTTCTTTATTTTATAGCATAAAAATAGGGATTTTCAAGATGGCGACCGTAAAGATAATTGCATCGTTTCTTTATAATTCAAGATGGCGTCTTTGAAATCCTAATGGTCGAGAACATGACCTTGGCGGCTTAGGGCGGCTTGCTCATGAGGTATTTAAGCAGCTTTGGGGAATATTAAACCTTTTGAAATTTTTGAGAATTAAAAACGGGAAATTTTTCCATAAAAACTGTAATTTTTACCTCTAAATGGGAATTTTTTTTATTTTCCCGTTATTTGAGATATTTCACTAGATTTTTTTCCAAAAAGATAATGGAAATGTTTTTGTGGATTTTGGCGAATCGTTGGCCAATTTTGAGGAATACTGAGTCATTTTTCGAAATTGCTTTATTTTGAATGTCAAGGTAAAAGGTCAATGTCATTCAAGATGGCCGACGTGATGTCACAATCAAAGTTGGCGTTCGGCTCCACAGGCTCCATCTGCGGACTTCTGGGCTCGGATCGGCCAAGTTGTACTGCTAATATCACAAATTGCACCAAAAAAAAAAATTAAATCATTTCGAGGAGCTCAAGGGCCGAATTAATTCACGGGTGTTTTCTTAAGCTTTACCATCAGCGGTAATGAGGAAAGATTTTTTTGAATGAACGCCGCGGCAAAGGGGAACTTCGCTCAAGAGCCGAAATGTTCCCGAGCGAGCGGGACGGGGTTTCTCTTGATGGTCCCTACTTTCTCTTCCCTGGTGGCACGCCGAATGGCGGCCATTCATTTTCCCCGCGTAAATAACATGCAATGAGGAAGAAAAAACACACACAGAAACATAATATATATAAGCATCGTAAACGGCTCATCGTTAATCATCGCTCGCGGAATCTTCGCAGCACAAAGCAGTTGGTGGTGGGAAAAATAAAAAATTAAAAAAAAAAATAAAAAATAGAAATTTGGTTGAGGCGTTAATTTTCGTTCAGGGACAAAAGCCAGCGCGACCCGGGCGCCATTTTTTTTTCAAGCGCATATCTTCTCCCACCCTTGTGCGCGTAATTAAAATCCTCGCGAAATTTTTAAGCGACGTCTCTGGTGTGCGCGCGCGTGAAACGCTACACTCCCAATTAGCGCGAGTAATTAATAGCGTTTTTGCTTGTTGATGGTGGTGGGGTAAAAAAAAAAGCCCGAAATAGGGTTTGGGTTTGTGGGAAAAAAGGAGGAGAGGGTGAGTGAATTTGAAAAAAAAAAATCGTGTCATATTGTTTGAAACAATTTTAGGCTGATACATCACATACCTAAGGTAATATGTTTTAGGCCCGTCTGATGGGTTTCTTTTATTTGAATATGATTCCCCCTTCATGACTTTTGTGTTGGTAGAAAAGAGAAAATGCATTTTTTTTTTTAATTTTTGTTTGTATTTTATGTCGTTCAGCCTGATAATGTTGTCCATTTAAACAAAACATCTGCAAATCACAGGAATTTTACTCCTAAACGGTTAACATTATATTTTTTTGGCAGAGACGTTTTATTGGGTAGTTTGTTCTTCTTTTGTAAAATTTAACTGACTTGCTTAAGTTTGAAACATTCATTATTACTTTATAAATTGTGCACAATGGAATTTTTCCTCAGCGTACGATTGACCTAAAGAACGATAATGGTTTTGCGAAAAGGACTGTAAAAAAATATAGAGAAATGTTCAATCGGCGGCCAAAAACTCGGGGCAGAAAGCTCCACCGATTTTAATCTCTCGTCCCGAGGCAAATGCTCAATATATCTCCGGTCAGAGATTAATTGTTCTGAGAAAGAAGAAGATTGGAGATATGTGAACTGTTTTGTGACCACCCTAAAAACCCGAATAACGTTCAATAATCCAGCTTTGACCATACTGATAGAAATTAAATTAATTTTTCGGACTTTACAACGAAGAAAGAGGACTTAGAATACACGAAGAAATGTTCGTAGTTTCAGGTAACTGAATTTCCATAGTAAATGAGCCATATTTCGGATTCCGAGTTTTTTGTTTCGTTGAAAAACATGCCAACACACACTTGGGAGAAACAGGAGTAATTTTTTTCTAGACTTAACAAGTTTCTGAACATTTTTTTTTTCCATACCAAGATTGTTCACGTTGATTCAAATTCAAAGTAAATGAACACATAAGCGGAAAATTTGCGATGTTAAAAGTAAATTGAAGAAGATATCTGGATATATTGTAACAAGCATTCTTTGTAAATATGAGATTAACCTTTTTTTACCGTGCATATCTTCTAGTAGTTTTATAGAAGTACTGGTTTTTGCGGCACAGTAAAAAATAATTCATCTTGTACAAAAAATTTGCACACACTTAAGTACAAAATTTAAAAACAAATTCTGTTTGAAAAATTATTTTATTAAGATGCATTTCTTCCAAAATTCACTCTCGCCTCATTGAAGCCTGACTTTTTTTTGCGAATCGTTTATAACCACGAGGATAGCCAACAGAAGTTACATTAATAGCACTCAAATTGAATGAATAGTAAAAAAATGGTCATGAACCATCTGCAGAAGTGTGCCCTTGAAGCACGTCTTAGGAGGCAACTCACTGCCACTAGCTGCAACTGTAACCATGACACACCATGTTGTGACTCCTCAAACAGTTGAATCACAGCGAGAAGTTGGTCAGTCAACGCTTGCACTTGAAACAAACAATTTCATGTTTCTCATGCTTCAGCCATGCCAGAATATTGTTTTTGAATTTGTGTGTGTGCGGAGAATTGGTAGTTTGTGGTTCTTTAATAAAAAATTTCAAGATCTGGGACAAAGTAATTTGGCTATTTTCTTTTAAATTAAATTAGGATTTTATGTAAATAAAATACCAAATGCAAACTTTTCGGTTGACTAACACTGTTTGCAGACGCCTAAACATTGAACCCGCCCGGACAAGTGAAGTACGAAAAAGCCGCAAGTTCATGACTGAGTGTTTGAATCTGGTCACAGCCCGTAACTGGAAGGCGTAGTTGGATTTTTGAAGTGAAAACTTATTTAGCCGCGTTGAGCTATTATTGGTAGGAGCAAAACTTTTATGGGTTCGCGTCACCGACATGCTAGTGACGTATTGCGCCAGACTGGCGAATCGCAGCGGCCTGTGTACATGCATACGCATATATACACTAATATATTGTATATACTCGACTGTATCATGTGCGTGTTGGACTCTTTTTTTGGATGGAAAAAATCTTGAGAGTTCGCATCACAGACATTCTGTAGTAGCAGTAAGTGAAGTTAATTTGACCACGTGAATACATGACCTAGGTCTGACATCACTGGTAAGTCATGGCTAGGTAATGAATTTTTACGTAATTTTGACATACCACTGACATCTGTTGTGACAAAAAAAAATTATGTAAGGATAAAGTATATCATGCTGAGTTCGTACTGATATAATACCAAAATCATTTTTTACGTACATTTGACGTAGAAATGATGTCATATTACACATTTAAAAACAAAGTTTTTAAGTTTTCACTTCTGTTGACAGTCCCCATGACTGGCTAATTTTTTTTGTACGCTGTACAGTTTCCTTCCTCAGACGTAGCCCATATCGCCAGTCAGTAATGCATCTCACTGACCAGTAAAAATTGTATTAAACAACACTGCTTGACCTTCGGCATCGACAAGCTGATATGGTTTGTGTCATATTTAAGGGCGTATGTCCCGTTCCAAGGTCATTTATATATATTTAATTTCCACAAGGTTAAACTTGCCGACATGTTGAGTAGCATAACGTTCACAAAATGAAAAAAAAATTAATATGTATAGCGTACTTTACGCATAATGAGTTGAAAATGTTGCATTTCTAAAGTTTTTGCGCATCACGGATAACCAAAATGAAATGGAATATAAAACTGGAACTGCTTAGGCTGAAAATTAATATAACTGTCTGCTTTGTGATATGATTTAGTTTCTTTCAGAAAAAAAATTATTTAATTTTACCTAGCCTCTTAAAGTATTCAAAAATGTTGAAATTTTAAAAGGCTAAATAAAATAAATGTTTCTAAAAAAAATATTAACAATACCTTCAGCATTGCCTTTAACAACAAACATTTTTATATGTTTATTCCATTTGTTTCTCCTTATCCATAATGTTAAAAAAATTTTGTTTTCCAGCTAATTGTGCAAAACGTTATGCACTGTATTAATTTTATTAGTTTTGTGGAATATCGGCCAGTGAAAACGTCCACAAATTTAACCGTGTTAAACGTTAAAATTAAAATTGTGACCTGGATGAGGACATACACCCTTCAAAGCTCTCGAAAACAAATTCCAACGGTCCAAGTATACTTCTGTCATTGTAGTTACTTTGTTCGTGAACAACTTTACACGACCGGCAATGTTTTTAAACAAGCTATACTTGATGCTTCGCAAATTACGGTCGGGATAATTGGTTTACACTGGTAGACTACTTCATTCGATCCCTGTAAAATAATTTTGAGTCAAGTTACATGACGTGACCTTTTATTTGTGGATCCATCTCTGCTCCGTTGAAACAATTTTAAAGGTTAAAAAAACAAGGTTCAATTACAAGGAATAGAGCTTCAACATGTCGTAGAACTTCGGTCTCAAAGAACGCTATTCCGATGCTGAAAACATCGCACAGTCTAGCTCAAGGTCAAGTGAATTCGCCTCGCGCAAAAAAAAAAAAAAAAACATTTTCTGTGCTTTTTCAAATGGTTCCAGTTTCCAAGAAATAATTGGTAATACCACAATAAAAATTTGTAACTTGTACAACACATGACTGTATTATTTTTGCACATTTGTAATAATAATGAGCATTTACTACGAAAATTGACGCATCATTTTATATATTAATTGATGTTTCATCGATGCAAAATATTTCTAAACCATGGAAATAATATAATTCAATGTTAAAATTATTTTACTTGAATTTGTGTTACTATCCCTATTTATTGGCGTAGTTAATTCTGGAAAGCTATTCAGGGAATGGTTTACTAATGACATTAAAAATTTGAGGTACTGGGACAACACGAAACATAAATGCCTGGGTAATAATCTGAACCCAGTATTACTGTGAACACTTTTTTGTAGTGATACAGTTGTTTTTATCTTAATGTAAAATTTACATATATGTCTGTAATTTAACATAAATAATTATATTTCATTTATAAAATAATATTACTGTGTGGATGCCAGAGTGCTCGAGATGGGATGTTTGGGAATGTTTTGGCGAATTTTTTTTTTGGGGGGGGGGGAGGGGGAGAGTTGGGAGACCCAGTCTTTCGTCTGCCAAACCATCGACCCGAATGCAGCAATGCGCATACGAGCGGTGAAGAAATCAGACGGGTTTATTTGTTTCTAGCTTTTACCCACGGCTTCGCTCGCATTGAAGCCATTAAATAAGTATCAGAGATCATTAAAATAGAAATGAATCAATAAAATAAATTTCTCTGTAATAAAAAATAAATAATTTCGATTTTTGAATTTTGACCGTCGATAATCCAGTGCAACGGTATTCCCGTACTCAGGGTTGGAACTTCATAACGGGTATGCTAGATGGCGTTAAAGTAGCTAGATTTTGAGATTTTTTGACAAACATTTTTTTTTATCTTTCTAAAGATATTTTTTTTTTCAAAAAAAAGTATCCTGTGTTACATCTAATACCTCCAAGAAAATGTGTACAAAGTTTCATGATGATCGGTTAAGTAGTTTTCGCGTGAAAGCGTAACAAACAAACTTACATTCACATTAATTTATAATATTAGTAGGGATTTGCAGCGGTGTTGGTGGCGGGCAACATTAGACTTGCGTCGACGTGATTCGCCAAACACTGCAACTTCTCGTGAACGTTTGCGTCCCGCCCCCCCCCCCCCCCCCCCTCCACCCTCACACCACATCATCATTCTAAGAACTCGACGAGCGAAGATATACGTACGCTCGTCTCAAATCTGTCACCGTCAATTCACGAGAAACTACTGGTTATAAATTATCCGGTCACGTCTGTGAACAAATTTAAGAGTATATATATTTTTTGCTTACCATTTACAGGAGCTCAAAAAGAAAGAAAAATTGATTCGTGCACTAACAAAACCTTAAATTTTTTTTATGTAAAGTCCTCAGTAAGAACTCGCTTCTTCATTACAATTGCAAGTTTATTCTGTAAACAACATAACTCGGAATTCAGAATCAAGCGTAGTTTCAAAGAATTTGTATATATATATACACATAAATGTATGTGTATATGTATATACATATATGTATATATATACATATACACACACATATATATATATATACACACTCAGTGGTGCGCGCGCAGCCAGTACACATAACACAGGTCGACAAGTAATGCCCACGACATACCAATACATATCTTATTAATACGCGTCTTCAGGCCATGTACATCAGAGCTTTGCATATGTGAATCGAATGTGTGTATACAGTGTTCAAATTGTGTTTTTGTTCCATTTTTATTTTAAATCTTTAGTATACGATTACTGTGCAGTAAAAATTTAGTATAAATTATTATTCTCATATAGATATTTAGTTTGAATAACGAAGAAAATGGAGTATTTGTAGCAATATAACATAAAAATTAAGAACATCATTATTTATTTTTTTAATACCTACAATTACTATGCAATGCGTATTTTATAGTAATTTAGTAGTTGTTTTACTAACGATATAATACAAATTTTATGTGTGATATTTTTTCGTAAAAATTGTAAAAAAGTCTCTGATTATTATCAAAAATTAATTTGGATATCCAAAAATAACAGCTGTTTGTTTATAGTTTTAAGTTTTAAGTTTTCACTTCTGTCGGCAGTCCTCATGACAGCTTTGAATTTTTTTAATTTCAGTTGCACTATTTGATGAAAATGGATAATTAAAATGCTATTTGTAACTGTTCAAATAATGGCTTAATTGCTGTATTTTTCATTTTTGGCCAACTCAAGTTACATCCTCGATTACATATACATCGTTACCTCGGGGACATAACACACTATTAGCAGTTAAAGAATTTTTATTAATGACTTACTTATGTACTCGATTATTTTCTTACCAAAATATGTAAGTTTAACGTATAATATATCTAAGCGTTGTATGCCGATTGAAAGAACGTCAAATGGTGGCCAAGTTTGGTTGAAAGTGTATTTTTTCCAAAAATTGGACATAGTGTCTGATACCTCCGAGGCAAAGATTATGTTCTTTAAGGGAACGTACACACGCACAGCTTTATGTTGCAGTATGAAGATGGATTGCGTGGTTAGCATTACTTTCTGTACTGCTTGTTTTGAACGCACGTACTTAAAGAAAAAAAAATTGCACGTGAAGTCCACGCACGGCAGAAGAAAACATCTTGCTTTTTAGGTATGGATAGAGACCGGAAAAATTCGCGGATTCATAAGGCGATAGGCTAGAATTCAAATACATATACCTCTTAGATGATTTTGCTATTGGTAGAGACCGACAAAATTCGCGATTTCGATGGCCTTCAGGATAGACTGCACATTCCCCTGTACACTCGGGAAAATAACGCAAGTTCATTGGCTGCCGACTCGTGAGTCGTCTCGGCTGGTTCGTCTGTGATTCGATCCTTCTTTGGTTGAAGGTTAATAATTGGTTGAGATGTGTCCAAATGAACAGTAAGCTAAATTCTTTCGTATTGAAATCACGTTCGGCATTATTTTAAATAATTATTCATTAAATTTCGTGTCAGAGCACCGTAATGTGTGTATTTTAAACATGAAAATCAAATTAATTTGCTCATTACCAAGGTTAGATGTTTCACATTTCTGGTAAGTACTGAAAAACTTCTTCACATTTTTTTTTGGCAAGAGTTTACTTTAATATGCCCAACAATTTTTCTGTGACGTTTTATTCACATCAAGAAGTCCATACGTAGATGGGTGACGAGGTGATTGCTGTAACGGTGATGCGATGATTCGCGATTTTGACCAGGAAGGGGGGACGGGGGAGGGGGGTGGTAGTAAAATATTCACATCGCTCGCCGCACGCGCGAAGATGATCGGTTCTCGAAACCAAAATTAATTTATCTCTCAACTTAGAAACGTGGCGGACTTTGCCCTTAATTATGCATGTTTTCTCCTGTTGCTCGAGTTGCCACAAATCCATTTATTTCGTCAAATCTAAATTCTCATTTCATTACGTCTCATCATCTCCAATGGCTACTACTTTTTTTTAACGAAACACTGAAACCTTCATTCACTTAACTAGTTATTGGATTTAAAAAAAAATTGACATTTTGGCTTTGAATTGTGAAGAATGTGTACCGGTGGGATATAGCAGAGGCAAACACTGATTATTTAACATAATTAACAAGTATTTTCCTCGAAAAGTTATATCAACATGGAAGACACTGATAGTCACATTCTCTCACAAAATGTTCGGTATGCGACGTAATTCAGGCATTGTAGAATTTAAAATAATTTGGCTTGCTATTTGAACATAAAAATATTTAAAAAAAAACATGCTGTGATTTTGTTGTTTTCGGAACAATTAGAGACATTACTACCCGTGTTTACACATCTAAATATATATATAACTCAAAGGTGACTGACTGACATAGTGATCTATCAACGCACAGCCCAAACCACTGGACGGATCGGGATGAAATTTGGCATGCAGGTAGATGTTATGACGTAGGCATCCGCTACGAAAGGATTTTGATTAATTCTACCCCCAAGGGGATAAAATACCACTCACTGACTCACTCATCACGATATCTCTAAAACTATACACCCGATTGACTTGAAATTTAGCATAGTTACTCATTTTGTAATGTAGGCGCTCACTAAGAACGGATTCTGTGGAAATCCGATCCCAAGGGGAGTTTCGGGGGCGTAATATATCAAAATTTCCAGTTTTTGGTAGGAAATCACCATGGCAACGGCTGTTGCTTTGTTGATGCTTCATTCGTCTCTATGGCAACGACTATTTATTTGTTAGTGCAGTCATCATCACCGTTGAAATTTTGGCGGGTACTTTAAATACAAATTGCCCTTTTTTTTAAGTATATATATTTTACAGACTTGAAACTTCACAGTAATGTACCTTATGTTACGCAGGATGACATTTCCCGAAAATTAGATCCCATTGGTGGTTAAAACCAGGCAACAGTGGGTACTTTGTCTGCATGAGAACAGGATTTTGCATTGTTTATGCCTCCATGACAACGGGCATCGCACGGCAGTGGCGTACCCACAAGGAGGGGCATGTATAATGAGCGGCGCAAGAGTGATCTGCCTGTAGACTGCCATAGCAAAGTACGTGTACATCAGTTGTACGTTGCGTGCACGAGTCGGGAAACCATCGGTGCTATTCATTTTCTCTCCGGTACATTATACAGCATTGTAATAAATTTTCACGGATTTTTTTTTTATTCACCATTACTGTAAATGGGAGATGTGGCTTAATTTTTTCCATTAGTATAGCCGTGCGAAGCCGGGTCGGGCAGCAAGTTTAACATAAAATAATAATAATCAATCATACAGAGTTCTTTGTGATGATTTACTATGTGATACTTCCAGACAATGCAGGTTTCATACCTCCATATCATGTATCGAAACTTAAAAATATGGGAATAATTAATTAAATCTGCTTAGCAATCGAAGTTTTATTATGTTTGTCTTGTGAACCATGGCACTATATGATTATACCTGCCCATGATGTTTGATGTCTGAAAGATATACAAGAAATATGGCCTGCATGCTTTGCATTCCCTGAATTCTGGACACACAATCTTCACATTAGTTATTAGAAAACACCACATTTTTTAAACTGGGAGTACCATAAATAAATATACATATATATATATATATATATATATATATATATATATATATATATATATATATATATTTGCAATAACCCCTCGACATATGCATGCCGACGTGCAGTAAGAGTGGCCCCAGGGCAAGCAAGACGGGAAATACATAGTCCATGGCTTCACGCCTGTGCTTTTAATTTTTCTGGTGTTTTGTTTAAAATATGGACATTAACGGGGAAAAATAAAATAAAATTTTAAACATCTTGTGACTTAATGTGATGATTAGTACTACCTATTTCAGATCATGATTTATATTAGGTTTTATTTCCAAGTATTGAGTTTTTGTAATCCCAAAAAAATTTTATGTTGAGCATTCATAAAACTTTATCAAAAATATCGTAAGATAAATTAGCAAAACCGTTGTCAAAATTTCAGATTTGGATTTAAAATGTTTGAAAGAGAAAATTTTTTTTTTTTTTCAAATTTTCCAGGGGAGGGCATTCCAAAAATGTAAATAGCCCGTAGCGGCGTTAAATCCAGGTCCGTTACTGACGTGTGAGTTCATACGAACTGTGAAATTCACTTTGGTGACAAAATTGGAAAGAGGGGGAGAAAAAAAAGATGACGTGAGATCGCGATCTCCCGTGTTTACCCTGGGCTCTGGGTCGGGCTCCATCTCCGCGCCAGCATCCGAAGCGAGAAGATCGGCTCCAGTGTGCTTCAGGAGCTGTCGGGGCCCGGAAGTGGTTCCCAAGCAGTCCGACGACCGTGGAGTGGGCGGGGATTTCGGCGCGCGCGCCATCTGCAAACCGACTCTCACGAATTATGTTCCCGTCGAATTTCCCCACGGGGTTGTGGCTGACGAGGCGCGAGCGGTCCTGCTGAGATTCTGGACCTCTGGTCGTTGGAAAGGGGGGGGGGTGATGATGATGTCATGGTGCTTGAGAGGGGTTGACTCGATCTAGGAGGAACCTCCAACCAGGAGGTTTCTCCATCCTTCATCCATCTCCAGCTTGGGTTGATTTTATCGCTGGAGATTTTGAATGAATACAGAGTCAGAACTCTGGACAGATGCAATCATCAACGGTTTTATCTACAAGCACGTTATTCACCGTCTTAATTCATCAGCATCAATATAACTCACAGCAGGGGAAAAAAAACGTACATCAAAACACACCCACAGAGACATACAGCAAAATAGCTCGTTCATACATGTGTAAGTAAATCTTGTTAAGTGTAATGGATTTACTGCAAGTTATAATATGGAAATTTACCTCGACTTCTTTAGTGTGTAATTTTGCACAATAAGCAAAACTACAAGTTGTAACCATGTGGTATTTGTGGACCAAAGCCGTCCTGAATGTTGATTTAAAATTGAAAATAATTAAAAATTACATGTGCCAAGGAGTAGTTTAACCTCTTGCTCCATATGCAACTTAGTTGCATGTTGTGAGTAGAGCCCAAGAGTTGCACAAACTACCGATTTCCAGCCTTCCCTTGGATCTACTCCCAAAAATTGTGAGCAGGGAAGCCAGCCTAAGCCGTTCGATGGATTGGAACTTCCCGCTCGCATTGTTTGCACCGCTGGAGGGTAGGAAGTTCGGAATGAAATGTTTGTTGTCTGGGGAGGAAATGGCAAGAGGAGGGCGTGTGTGACCGAGGGGAGGGAAATTTGTCCATAGCAAAACGGGGGAATGTTTTGGACGCAGCCGTATCGATTTCACATTAACCTTTGGGTCCGGGAAAGAACCGTCCAACTTATCCTCGGAGCGATCGTTTGGAATATCGACGTCCAAACAACACTAGTTGAAATAAAAGCTAGACTTAAAGAGAATTCTGCTGTGATGTGTTTGGAAGACACATATTTACGCGAGACTACACAACTAATTTGTGATATTTTTCCGAAAGTAAAATAAAAATCAATGGGTGCACAATAATCCCAAGCACGTAAGTACATAAATTTTAACCACTGCTGGTCTGGACAGATGGTCATATTTAAGAAGTCCAAGGCTTCAATCTAGTGACAACATTCAGTGGTAAAATTGAAAAAAAAAACCAATTCAAGATATGATAAAATAACACACTGGCTAAATTATAAAATTGACAGAACCTAGCAAAATTGAATACATTGGAATCACGTGATGTAAAATAATAGAATGGTAATCACCTTAGCATTAACTTTGTTCATGAATATTTCGATTAGATGTAGCAGAAACTTTTTTAATCCAGTTTGATCATGTGACTCTTATTAGATACATTTTACATTTCTGGGACAAGGATGTTTTCATAAAAAAAAAACACCAATACGTGTTGATATTTTATTACCAAATATAGGTAGGTATCCATCTTAACTATATAATTTCTTTTTTTAATTTCGAGGATGCACCAAATATCACTGTAACTTTTAAACTATCGAGATAAAATACGTACCGAGAAATGTTCACTGTCTTATAACCCGTTTCAGAACTTTCTAGAGCCGTCTTATTTATATTTCAATGTTCCTTGTTTCGAACTCTTGCGTGGGTATTTCTGCCACTGTGGCACAGCTCGGTAGCTGTGGCGCGGTTGCTTGTACTACCTACTACTGGGGTGCTGTCATAACATAACTTAGAAATACTCAAGTTAGAATTTTCTAAGGTATGCCTGTTCTAAGTTGCGTGTTTCTAGTTTACGGCGATTCTAAGTTATGTGGTTTGGCATTGTGTGTTTCTAAGTTACATGTATCTAACTTATGACAGTTCTTAGTTGTGTGTTTATAAATTGTGACAAGCTATTGGCAAAGTGTTTTTTTATTGATTGCGTGTGTCGCTATTAATTTATTATTGCTTGTTAAAGTAGTATTATCTCGTGTGTTGTTACCAACGTTGTTTTTTGTATATATTACCATGATTTATAAGGTAATGTACATTGAAAATATTCTTTTATATTCTCTTTTTGTCGTGAGTCAATTATATATTCTTTGATTATGTCATTAACCTGCATGTAATTATTACTTATTACCACACTTTTATTGGTTGCCTGTATCTACGAATGAATGGACTATGTAATAAATTATTTTCCATTAAAATTTTACCCACTTTTCTACATCTAAATGAGCTTCAATTTTGTATTCATATAAAGAACATCTGACACAATATATTTATAACTTAAGACCTTAGGGTTAAGGTGGGGAGGTGTTGTTCAGAGGGTCAAAAAAATATAATTTCAAGCTATAGGTATACACAATGTCGTGACATGTTGGGAATTTGCCCCGGTGTTAACTGTGTCGCAAGGGTGGAGGGGGAGGGTATGTTGTTAAAGACCCAAAATTTGGATAATTTAAAAACAAAATTATCTTCAATTTTGAGTGTTTCCGATCGAAAAGGACGGGTCATGAGGAAAATGTTCCCGAAGAGGTTTATTGTTTTTTTAATTTATTTTTTTTTTGGGGGGGGGGGGGAGTGAATTGAGGCCCTTAATTTTGAAATTTTAAAAATAAAATATATTCTTTCCGACTTAGAGATTTTCCGCGGTCTGGTTATGGTGGAAGATGTGCCCGGGGTTTGTTAATGGCAATATGGATATTATAGCTGAAATTATCTAGCAATTCTTCAGGCGTGATCAAGTGTATAATGCGGACATTCCGTCAGTCTGAGTGGATTTCACCACAGATTGTGTACATATAATTAAACCAATAGCCCTGCAGTTTCCAGCGAAATACAGCATTGTTACTGATGAAAAAACGAATGTTGCCATTAAAACTGAGTTGGGCATCTACCGTGCATAAAATGCAAAGCTGCACTGTAGATTATGCAGTTGTTATTTTGGTATCGCGTCTCTTTGCTGCCGGACAGGCTTATGTAGCTCTTAGTCGCGTAAAATTACTGGATGGTCTCCAAGTAGAAGAACTTGATTGCTCTAAGATGACAAAAAATTATCAAGTAATGTGGATGAATTAGATCAAATGACTATATTAATGACTAAGTCATATTAATTTAATTGTAACAAATTATAATTTAATGACTCATATTTAATATATTTAATTTGTTTTAATTATTTGTATTTTTTAAATTTTATTTTTGTCTAAAAAGAATAAAATAAAAAGAGTTAAACAAAATAAAACACTTCAATTTTATCGTTAAATGAACTTAACATTAAAAAAATATAATTTAATTTTTTTTATATATTCATAGCTTTTGGCCTAATTTTAAATGATTCTACATTAAAATTCGTGTCCGAGTTTCGTATTGTAAGTTTATTTGCAAAATAAGAATAAAAGTAATTTGCTCGTTACCGTGGTTAGATATTTACACATTACTGGCGAGTACTCAAAGAATTGTTGACTTTTTTCTTTGTAGAAATGTTGGTCGGGCAGAATATCTCTGCCATGCTAGGGGTCAGAATCTTTGGTCATGGGGTCCACATGAAACATTTAAGAGGCTTGGAGCCATAGTTTATTTCAGAGTGGCGATATACTCGAGATTCTGTTTACAAGCATTTAACAGAATAATTTATCTCCTTTCAAGCTTCGCAATGTTTTTTTTTTTTTAATTAAAATATTGGACGGCGTATTAGAAATACAACCGTAAAAACAATGTGTCGGTTTGTACAGTAGTTTTTGTGGCGTTTTTTGAGGTTATCAGCTATCGTTTTACTTTTTTAAATCAAAAATCCAACCCGGTAATATTTTAATTTATTATCAGTGCATATTTAAGGGCTCTACGGCAAATAACTACTTAAAATTCAGTAATTTCAACAAAGGCACGAATTTTTGCAAGTACCGTTTGTGAACGAACTTTCGTGTGAATGTTCACGACAGGTTTATTTTAGTCAAATATGACGACCAATCGTAAAACTATCGTGAAAAGGACCCGTCTGTATTGTACATATAGCTAAATCTACCACTGTGCTGCCGGCATTGTTTGTAAATGTGCGTTGGTTTACTAAGTGGCACTATTGAAAATGGAAACATTTGGTGACCATTTTGACGCTGCAAAATTTTGGACCAGTTGCTAGACACGGACTTAAGAGTCTACAAATAAATATTATATTTTTAATCGGAAATGAAGTATGTTCTCTAAAAGTATAAATGTTTGTTAAATTATGAAAATATATTTCTTTTTGCAATCCTTTGTTTTATGAATTTTCACTAGTTTGTTAACCTAATAAAAGTCGTTGCATTACATTTCACAGTCAGTGTAGCTATGTTATCGATGTATCACGAAAGCTTCTATCTAGCTGCTGGACCCAAAACCACTTAAAAAACTAGGTCTCATTCCCAGCAATTAGAGTTTCTTTCCCATATGAGGATACGCCCTGTGAAGTGGGAGTGGCACTTTTTGGCACATCTTTTAGAGGTTTATTCCCAAGGTGCCTTAGATAATACACCTTATCTGCTCAGCCTTTTTATTATTTTTGGACGTGATATTAAATCACGATCTCGACCTGACTAAATTAAAGAAAAAACACTCCAATCGAAAATAATTACACTTATAATTTCTATTTAACAAGTCAATAAGTACTTTTGTAATTTCGAATCACAGTGTTCACATACCAAAAATAAATTACCTATAAAACTAACCTCTTAAGTCTATACTCCTTTTTACATTTTCAATCACACTATCAAAAGAAAGCAATGATGCTTATAAAGTTGAATTGCATAAATCAAAAACTCTTTTCCAAACGAAATATAAATTGTAGATACTTTAAATAAAATAAGTGATGGATGGTGGTGTCAATTGTTAGCCGTTACGAAAACTGAGAAGTATACAAAACACAAGCAGTCATTTCTACCTCTCCCCTGCCGTCTCCCCTTCCGGCCGTTGCAACTAGCATATAGCATGCTCCGCTACGTACCTATGCCCACTTCCCCCCTCCTGGTGTCTTACCATACGACCACTAGCGCATGCGTTGGAGTGGCGTCGCCGCTGACGCATTCTTCTCTTCTACCGGTTCCCCCACCACGTAGCTAACTATTCCCCTCATGCGATCGGAATTCTCGTAACGCTCAAAAATTGTAGCCCCTCTCCCTTCCCCCCCTCAACAAAACAGTATCACTTCAAAAATTTTTGTTATTGTGCATCCCACCGGGGTATAGAACACCCTTAATCTGTTAACTGAGGTCGCACCCCGAATCGAGCGACGCGATAAAAATTTGTCTAGGGCAGTGTGCCGCTGAGAAAATGCGATACAAGACAAAAGCTATCGCAGAAACCGGGACTAGTGGGTGTGGGTGAGGGATGGAGCTAAAAAGGGTTCGCGACAGAGAGAGAGAGAGAGAAAAAAAAAATAGCGGAATAGAGATGTGGGTGAAAACAGCAACCAGGAGCTAGAGAGAGAGAGAGAGAGAGAGAGAGAGACGGATATATTCACATAACCCACCTACAATGCCGGGTGCAATTTTTTTTTCCCGGCTAGGTCTCTCTCTCTCTCTCTCTCTCTCTCTCTCTCTCTCTCTCTCTCTCTCTCTCTCTCTGTGTCTCATGTTTCTACCCTTGCTGTCCTTGTCTTTCACGCTCTCTTATCATCGCCCCGTCTTTCTCGCGCTCTTTTCGGGCGTCGTGTCTAACCGTCCTCTCCGACGGCTGCTCGTTGCAACAGCAGGGGCCCCCGAGGATCGATAACCCTCCCGCCGTCGCGCGCGGCGTTGCCAATTCGCTCGCGGGGTTTGGGGGTGGGGGGTGGTAAACCCCCGCGCGAAAACTGCGCCTGTACCAGTCGCCCGTCGCCAGGGGCGCCACCGGTCCTCGAACCCACGACCGCCCGACGAATAATCTCCGACGGTGACGTATGTTCAAGGCTGTAGCCAAGGCCTGTGTGAAGGAGAGGGTCCGCTATAACCATTATATATATATATTCTTTTTTTGAAGTGAAACATCCTAAGGCGCGGTGAGAGAAAAATTTCAAGGCCGAATTTCAGTGTAATGTTTTCGTGAAACATTTTTGTGAAACGTTTCCGACGCGAAAAAAGGGCAGATTATAGGCAAATTGTTTACGATCATTGTATAATATGGCATTTCAGTAAATTTTAAGTAGTTTAACCAATTATGATTTTCGGTAAGGTTGGATAGGTGACATTTCATACTTCTATACATTGGTGTAAACAATCGGTTGGGTTAGGTAAGCTACGTTCGAAATATTGTAAACAACGTGTAAAACGGTTGCTAACTTACGTTTCGTAATTTAGTTAGTTACCAGAAAGTTATTATGTTTACTTTATTGTAAGTTTCGAGGAAATAAATTCGAAATTTTAACTGGTATTTTGGCTATTGTGTTTTTTATTTTGATCCATAAAATTCTTTCCTTAAACCTTTTTAAAACTAAAAGTTTTTTTTAGATAATTATCTTCTCGCTCTCTCGCTCTCTCGCTCTCTCGCTCTCTGCCGTTTTACCCCTTACATTATATTTACGATTCGAGGTTTGAATTGCCAAAGAAGTTTCACTTCTATCACGTGTACTGAGTTACACGCGCACAATTTTTTGACGTGACAACGTCTAATAAATCGATGAACGCCGGCTGCACGCACGAAAAAGGATGACTCATTGTCCCGTTACGCACATTGTCCCGTTATGCTGTGTCCGGTTACGCTCATTGTACGCTTGCGCCGCATCTATCTCTCTTACACTCGATTTGAACAAACATCGATTTGACTTTTTCGTGGCACATTAAACTTGAAACACTCCCATTCGTTTCCTACTTTTCCTATCATCGTCCTATCCTTAACATAATATCTGTCTAGTACAGAAAATTCCATGGATGGAATTTTGTCAGGAAATATTACAACGCAGACAAATTCAGTGGGCTGACCACGACGAAACATTTTTAACAAAAAAGAATAAATACAGATAAAATAACAATATTGGACCACACAGCAAGGCCCAGGTGAACGAAGCAATGTAACTTAACATATAATCTGTACAACACAGTGGGTTCTTTCTTGACAAAACACATGTGACGTTTAGGGAACTGAAATTTGTTCTCGTCATCAGGCACAAACAGAACGAAATTTTAAAAAAAAAAACATTTGTTTAAGTGTGATGATATCTTGTTGGAAACAGTTACAAAAGACTCTATTTAATGCCACTGAATGTGTATAAATTCTAGAGTTCAAAATCATCTGACGTGATTAAGCACGATTTTTACAACTTTTTGGATGTTCCAATAAGGTGAATGTGAGGTTAAAAGAGTGACTTTAACTACGAAACAGCATCTTCACCATTAAAAGTTCTATTTCCATTGTTCAAACTTATTAGACTAAAAATACTGTTTTTTTTTCAAACAACATGAACATATTTTATTTTGTGAATTCACTGCAATTATCTTACGTAACTGGCCGGGAAAAAGAACGCGTTGTCAAATTTATCAAAAAAAAAATAACTTTATTGCCGAATGATGTGTCTTGAGTATTTTTATTATGCATTTTTAATATATCATAAATATTTTTGTGCAAAAATATCTGAATTTATTAAAATTACAATTATGAGAGAAAAAGTTAACTTAATAAAAATTTGAAAAATTTCTAGTTTTATGAAATCTGTTTTAAAGACAGGGGAAATATCTGGGGAAATAATATATAAATTAATTTCTCAAATTCAAACATATTTTCCGAAAAATTAAAGGAATACTTAAAATTTTTCAACAAACATTCTAGGTGTATCAACTTGGGGATACAGATATATTTTATATATTTAAGAAACTTTTAACAATAAGGGACATTTTCAATTAAGAATTGTTTAGAATTAATTTAACACCACACATTTCAATTTATTTTTAAGCATTTCTCTACCTTGTTAAGTATTCGGTTGTAAGCACCAATATAATATTTCAGCGACAATATTAAAAATAAAGATATAAAACTGTAAGTTTAAAAGAAAATAAAATATTCGCGTACAATAACTGGTTGTTTTTCATTCCATTGATTTTTTTTTTAGTTTTGGCAATATTTTTGTCTTAACTTTATATTAAAATACTTGTGAAAAAGCGGTTTTTTAATGTTGTTTGGGGATATGTTTACTTAAAATTATGGCAGAGGACAGTAAGGGATTTCCAAAATATTACTGAATGTATTATAGAACATAATATATAACATTTAGATTATTTCTATAATTTCTATTGTGGGGACGTTAACTTAAGAATACCTCTCGTTTTGCTAACGAAAGATATTCAAAATTACCCTCATTAACAGAAAAGGCCAATATCACGTACTAGTATATGACACTGTACTCCCAAGAACTGTTGGCAGAAATTATTGCTACTTAAGATTAATGTGAAATAAAAGAGAAAAGTGTTTTCGGCTAGCCAGAGTTTACTCGTCGTTAACGAAAGATCGTTAAACGCTCCAAACAATTTTTTTTTTTTGTTTTCTTGGAGCGAGGTTTGGTTACCTAGCTTTGTAGCAAACAATTTAATTTCACATTAATTTCCCGCTCTTATTTTAGCATCGTACCTCGTTTGAAAGGAAGATAATATCAGCTCCCGATTTAATAACTGCTATGTTGTTATACTTAATTTTAAACCCAAGTGGAGTAATATCACGAAATTAAATTTTAAGTTGGAGTAAATTTATATTTCGTGTTCTGGGTAAGGCAATTGGCTCAAAACTTACCTGTACAATAATCATCCATTTACTATCGTAGAAGATAGATAATTAGTCTTTTTTTAGTTTTAGGGAGACTGCTGTAGGATCAATTGAAGTTCAGTATGTTACATTAGGCATAAATACACATTATAGTGCACTAAACGATGACCTCGACTAAGAAAATCGCATAAAAGCATAAAAACTGGTGACTATTAACTCAATTCACAGGTTACACGTTATAAATTTAAATCAAAATTCCCTTGAGCTAGGAAAAAAATTGAAGATTACAATTTAAACCAAAATGAAATGCTAATGCTGATAAAATAATTATATATTTTTTAAAAGAAAACCTTTTTACTTAAGTAATAGTAGGTGCCATGTCTATAAAAATGCGTGCTTTAAGTAAATACGCTGTATATATAAAATAAATTAAAATATTTTTGTAAATAAAATAAAATAAAATATAACTAACTTAGAAGAGACTATATTAATAAACATGTAATTGGTAAACACGTGGTTCACAAACCTACATGTTCAATCGCCTTTTGTTAAAAAAATCCCTTGTATCAATTCTTGCTATGGAATTTTAAAAAAAAATAATTTAGATTATCTTTTCTCCTTTTACGCAACAGCTATTCCCCATTACAATTGATCAACTTTTGGCTGAGATAACAAATTCTTAGTCACGGAGACTCTGTCACTGAAAAAAATCTATTTTGCAAATCACACTCGCTAATCGATAATTTATTCCAGATGTTAGAAAATTTTAACTACTGAATGGACAGTGTTGCTAACCGAAAAAAAAAAAATATTGAATTGCATGATATCAATAGGACATCCCTAATAAAAATATTTATATTTCTTAAAAGCCAAATAAAAATTATTGATAAAATACAAATATGTAATGGGTTAAAAAATGGTACATTTCCTTGCTCAGGAGAAATTTCCATTGGTGTTTTACCAACACTTTAATACCATGAAATATAAAAATTTAAATTCTTTACCACTGCTGTACACTGGGAGGTGCAACACAGGACGTTAGTTTTTAATAACGAGCGAGAGAAGTGTTTTTCGTATATATAATTTCATTTTCAAACTTAATTTCAAACATACATAATCATTTAACATTTTCTCTGGTTCATTCACTTTGTCTCGTAGTAGAATCGTACTCATGAACGAATGATTTTCTGTGAACACAAAAAAAAAAAAAACAATTACACACCAGCAAATATAAGATTAAAATATAAATTATTTAAATAAGACTCTAGCTTTAAATATAACTGATTTAAAACATATAATGAAAATGTAATTAAGGCCTTTACTTTAAATATTACTTTGAAAACACATTTACTGAAAGTTTATTTAAGGCTGTACAATATGATATTAAAGTTAACTGGAACTTTAATTAAGAACGAACATTACTGAATACCTCGGCTGTTAAAAATTCATACACAGCACACACGTTAGTGACAGCACAATATTAAATAATTGTCACGAAAATTATTTTTTTTAAAACAATTTTTAAAATTAGAACTTCCAGATTATTTCTCGCAAACTGAGACATATAACATTTAGTTAAAATTTATCCAAAATTGCGATTTCAAAAAATTATAAAATCATTTCTGAGAAAATGATTAACTGTTTATGTAATTATATTTGATTATTACTTTTGTGTGCGACCAGTAGAAAAGGGCCGGTGGTTGCCCCGCAATCAGGGGACAAAGGCAAGAGGATGGCCCACCAACTGGCGACACGGGTAGGCGGGTAGCCCACCACACAGGGGTCACTGGTAGGCGGGTGGCCCACCACACAGGGGACACTGGTAGGCGGGTGGCCTACCACACAGGGGACAATGGCAGGCGGGTGGCCCTACTCCAGGGGACAAATACAGGCATTAAGTTAGGCGGCTAGCCTGCGTCCATGGGCAAAAATTCATACACAACTCACAAATTATTACTACCGAGTAATTTAGTAAATTTCATTCTTTTTAATGTTCAGGAGAACTGTGCTAATTTTTTACAACCTTAAATGGACTTTCAGTAAATGTTTTTTAAAGTAATATTATAGCAAAGATATTATTTATGTTTAATTAAATGTCTTGTGCCAGCAGATTTTAAAACCAAGGTCATATTAAATAATTGCTATGATATTTATGTTAGGTGTGTAATTAGGTAATATTTTGGTTACAGAAAGTCAATTGTTAATGGTTACGACTGTACTACGAGATCAAGTGTATGAACCAGAGAACATGTTATATGTTTATGTTTGTTTGAACTTTAGTTTGAAAATATAATTATATTTACGGAAAACACTTCTCTCACTAGTTAGTAAAAAATACAATCAAGTGTTGCATTTTCCGGGGTACAACACCGGGCAAGAAAATATTTAATCATATATTCAGTCTACAATATATTTATTTGAAATTTCTGAAATAATATATGATTCTTTAAGAGAAATATTAATATTTTTAAAATCCCTAAATAATTTATATTTCCTATATATTTTTAACGAAATGAGTACAGTTTTTTTCATTATTTTAATATTTCCAATTAATTTACAAAATTCTTAAAATTAAATAAATAATCTAATTGTATTGGCGTTGGTTTACCAGACATGGAAATACCACTGTATTCCCATTACATATTGTTATTAAATGTTATAAAACTTAAATAAAATATAAAATATTTTTGTTTTGAGGTAGGTAACAGAATGATAAACATCTAGTTTGTATACGGAAAAAGAAATATTTCACAAAAACGCATTTCGACAATTTTACAATACAAGTCAATTTTAAATTTTTCATATCTATTAAATAAATTAAAGTTGTGTAAATGTGATATAAAATATAAAACAAGTGTCTTTAGGTGATCTCACATATTTTATTGCTGAATCATATTTTTTTTAGCTTCAGTAAATAAATTATTTGCGTTTTACATGGTTAATAATTAAATGTTTGTGAAAACACCACATGTAAAATATCTCATAAACACATAGATTTTTTTTTAAATTTCTAAACTGTTACATTCATTTTTTTAGCTTGGTATTAACGAACTGAGTCATCCTGTAAGAGTAAAACACGGGTTCTTTGATTTATATGTTTTATAAATTATTTCTCTTATCAAAATATTTAATAACTTTTTCTTAGTATCGAATTTTTTTTATTATTATCTTAGTCCTCTGTTCAAAACAAGGCAACACATAACCGTACATAATATATTTTTAATTTGATTCGATAATCATCTTTACTCCTGGTTCGATACAATACGATAGTGTTAAGGTTAAAGTTTTCATCGTGAATAACTCATTTCAATTAAAAATCTATTCCAGTTTGCATAGTGAGGAAAATTCTGCAATAAAAGTTATCCTCTATTAAAAATTATTTTATTTGTGTACGTTTTATGTTATAAATACAATTCATATAAATCAATAAATAAATAAAAACAAACATTCTCTTACAATGTTACAAAGTTTACAAAGTAGGTCCACGTTAATTTATAATATAAGAAAACATATATACAAGAAAATCCTTATTAAAAACTTTTACCCATAAAATGAAAAAAATAATAAATACAGTACGATATGGACCAAATAAACAAATTACTAGCAAATATAATAAATAAAAAAATACAAATACACAAAAAAGTATGTATGATATTTTAAAATATTTTTTTTATAAATGGCATTTATAAAAAATATATACAATTGCTAAGAATCCTTAGATGCGCAAGCGAGCCTAAATTTAGTAATGGGCCTTAAATTCGGTATAAGGACCCAAATCGCATGCAGAAAAATATAATTTTCTTCTCATGAGGAACACAGCTTCCAGTAACTTGCAAATAAATAAAAAAAAATGTACCGAGATACAACCCGCAGTGCCATTTGCCTTTTTTTTTTAATTCTTCTAGTCTTCGTCTCAACAACGCCAGCAAACCCATTACCTACCGACATCTCAGCATCCCTCGCTGTGAGTGGGTGAACTTAAGTGCTCTGCAGTTGAAGTTTGTTTCTGTTTGGTTGTTTTCTTTTTATCGATCGGTCTTTCCGCACCCTACGTCGCGCCTGACGTTCACGAAAAATTGCTCTTCATATCTGAACCAGAAAGTCTTCATATCTGAACCAGAAAGTGTTTGAAAACTCCTGATGTAAAAAAAAAATGTGGCATAGTCTTTCAGCACTCGCAAAATATGTGTACGTCTCACCTCGATAACGAGCATTATCATAAGTTCTCCTGTTGCAAATAGACGTAAAATGAGAAACTCAAGACACAAAAAATATATACACTTATGCCGTTATGAACAAGACGAAAATACAATATTTGGAAACTGCAGGAAGTATCCTCGTTAATTAACTTGACACCTGTCACTTCGCAGACAGGTTCTGATTGAAAGGTCCTTGTTAATATACAGGCAAGCTTTTTGCAAGAACAGTAGAGACTCACGCATTCGTGTTACTGCACGGGAGAATGTTAAAAGAATTAAATAAATATTGAAGTTTAAAATAGCCCGAAATTACACAAAGGCAAGTATGCGGTTTAAATTGTGAATCGTAGTTTTCTATTAATTCCCACAGTGTCTCACAATTCTCACTGATAATTAAGAAACATACTCAGCAAGTATGTTAGTGCACAGCGGTGAACAGAACAAATTTTCTGTGCTCTAACAAAAGAATAAAAGAATACTTTGGAAAGAAGTGGCCGAGAAATATTTTCTAACTCTAAATATATATATTTATATAAATACATACTATAAATTTTGTACATCACATGGCTATGAATATTTTTTCATATATGAAATACATTTTTCAAGACAATGATGACTATTTCTTACGAAAATAGGCGAGAATTTTTATAATTTAATTGATGTTTCATTCATGCTTTATTTTCTGAACCATGGAAAAGATAATTGAATAATAAATAATCGGACATTATTTTGCTTTATTATGAAAATTAATAAGCGCAGGTAATACTGGAAAAGTACCTATGGTACGGTTTACAAATAACTAACTATTAGACGTACTGGAACAAGACAAAGCATAAATGTCCGGATTTGGATAGTATTCCGAATTTCTAGCTAAACACTTATAGCTTTTCTAAATAACGGAATCCAAGATGGCCAACTTCCTGGCAACAAAAGATATCACAGCCTATCATTTTGTTTAGATTATGTACAGCATCGAGTCCATTGAAAGATAATATGTTTTCCCAACCAGCCTGTCAAAAAATATAGCTGACTACATTTAGTTCATTTGAGAGAATGTATATTTTTTAAATATATACTACCTATCATCCAGCTTAACAAAAATATAAACAAAAAATTTTGTTGAAAAAATTACAGATTGGAACGTTAAAAAGTAATAAAATACTTTTAGATTTTTAAATTAATTCTTAATTATAGTAAAATATTAGGTGCAACTGGAATCAGGCATATCAAATTTTATGTCAAGAAACATTATAAATTTACTTTTAATTTCTTCAAATTAACTTACTTACCGAAAGAGGATATAAATATCTTACTTAAAGTCATGCGCTCAATTGTTGAGTAACATTAACAAAAGAGAATTACTTTAAGCTTTATGACAACATACATGATAAAATTTTGCATTTAAACTACAGCCATCATTACAAGGTATAGAGTCTGGTTTTGAATAGATTATTTTTATATAATATGACTTCAAAGAAATGGTTTTCATGTTGGTTGGCATGGGACGAGAGAACTACTTTAAAGAAAAAGCAATCCTCTTAAATATGAGTGAATTCTAAAACAGAACATTACGCTAGCATGCAGCTTAAAATTTTATAAATAAAAATATTTCCACAGCACATTCAAGTTACTTTTATTCTTTTTTTGCTTCTCTTTCAAAACTTTTTACCCTCTTTAATTTACATATAAAAAATTGTACTTTTCCTTTGAGCGTGTACAAAGAAATTGGATAAAAAAAATTTATGCGGGCTATCACAGAAAGATCTCTGGATAATGTACTTAGTCCATTCTTTTTTTCTCACAAAGCACACACTACAATAAAGATACTTATCAGTGTATTTTCCCGCGAACGTTCTTATCGTAGCTCAAAACCTTAATCGAGGCCTGTGAAAGCTAGGCTTCTCAATATTCTTGTGGCTCTATTGTAACAGCTTCTTCAGCCACACTGTTTAAAATTTACCTTAAATTTACGAAGAACGCTTGTTACAAAGTATCCAGATATCTTCGTAAACTAAATGCTTATCTTCAAAAATTTACGATACTGATTTAACTTATTTTGATTACAATTAACCAATAATAATCTTATTATATCAACAAAACTTTTAATATTTAATTTAATAATTGTAAAGCAAAGAAAACGTTTATTTTTCCACGCTTGCGTTTATCTTGGTTACAACCATACACAATCAGATTTCTGAATCAGACGTAGTTTCTTCGAAGAACCAGTTTTCGGCAAATACTAAGAACTCTTCGTTTAAATCAGGTGCGTCCGTTTAAAATTCAGTGAAATATACTGTTATTTCTGACAGTGCAAAGAATCAATTTACGTTTGAAATCGTTAAATTTATTTTATGGAATTTTACTTCACAGTAAAACAATACTTTGTAGGTCACTGTTAACGGTTAAATTGTTGATTTGTTTTCCATTATTCCAAACATATGTAAAAGGTAATGTAATATCCTGATATAGTTATTATCGTGATAAATATTCAGTGAGCCACCGAGTATTTCCCTGACGACTAAACGTAGTAGTGTCTGTAGCCGATTGATAGCACAAGAAGCCGTCTTCACAACGGAACTATAATCTGCAACAAAGGAGCGCTGGAAAAATGCTGGAAGAACAGTTTGTGATCAAGAGTCTTATTTTGAGGTGATTCTACAGCTTGCACGACAGCTATATCTTAATAAATTAATGGAAATTTAAGTAAGTACTTTGTTAATATGTTATTATAATAGATTTAATAACTGAAAGTTGTAGATAATTTTAAATGTTTCAAATCATTTGTTCAGTTTAAAGTTTGTATGAGATAACACTAGCAATTTTGAGAAATATTTAAGGTTTTTGTTGTTTTTGAGGACACGTTTGAATTCAAATAGCAACAACATTTTTTTTTTTAGCAAATTATGTTGCATTTAAATTAAAAATTTAGCAGTTTTGAAGCAGTAGAGTTGTAATGTTTACTCTGTATACAATTTTGCGATTAAAAAAATTAAAATTATCACGATATTACCATTTCATTTATAAAAATAATAGTTTTTTTCTAGCCACCGCTTTGTAAAATGTAATTATCAGCATAAATGACTTATATTCTAATATATTACTTTTTTCAGGTTTATTTCAGTATGGCTCCTACTAAGAAGAGAAAAAATGATTTAGGATAGGAAAATCTTGGTATTGAAGGTAAGAAACCAAGTGAAAAGGCAAAAAATAAATGTCGTCGCCAGCATGAATATAAAGCTTTGTTTGCTGTTGCAAGTACCTAAAGTAAGGGAGCAAAATATTACTTTATATAAAGCCTCCAAAGAATTTGGGGTCCCTTGGTAAACTCTGAAAGATTTTCTGGCCCAAAAAGATGATGTGCAACATTCTCACGCACCTAAACTGGGGCGCCCTTTTGCCCTGACTACTGAAGTAGAGTAACGTGTTTACCACTATGTAATTGGGATGCAGGAATTAGGTTTAGGTCTTACAGTTTTGCAAATAAGAAAATTGGCATATGTCTTAGCCAAAGCCACTGAAAGAGAAAAATACTTAAATCCAGACAACACTCCGTCCCCAAGAGAGGTCTCTGCTGAAGAAAGAGTTGACAGCCTTCTGAAGACCCCGAAAGCTCAGAGAACAAGGCCAGCACGCAAAAGGAAAGGCAATTCTTCAGCAAAATGTCATACACCCTCTAAAGAATCAGTAGCTGGGCCCTCAACAACGAATAAAGACAGTGATAGTGAAGACTGGGTGTGTGGAAATTGCCATAGAAAGTATTCTGCATATGTCAAAAAATTTACAGGTGCTGCTTGGATTCAGTGTTCATTTTGTGTCACCCCATACCATATAAAATGTCAAAATGGTTCAACTGATGACGATGTATATATGTGTGATAATTGTGCTGAAGAGGAATCAGTTCGTGAAAGCGATTAGTCTGATCAATCTTGAGAAACCATGTAAGTTTTTAACACATTTTTTTGTCACGATATTACCTACCTACCTACCCTATCACGGAATTACCTGTCTATTTTGTTCTGTTCTTAATTATTTTTCATTATTATTCCAGTTACAAAAAAAATTATTATTATCTGCTGAATGTTCAAAAAGTATAATATATTGGTAGATATCCTTTAATGCAGGATCTTGTATTTATTTTCATAAGTTTGTAATAAAGATTTTTGTAAACATATCACGATATTACCTTACCTTACCTTATGTTTTACTCTTATAATGTGATTTTTGAAATTTTTTGAATTTCGGTTTAGTCTTTTTAAACTTAGTAACTAGAAAGCCTTGGTAAAAGAACTAATCAGAGAGACAATTCACATTTATTTTTTAGTAGCCGAAATGTTATAAATATAAATTACAAGATAACCGTGAAAAAGTAAAGAAACAATGTACCTAATATACCCCAATAAAGATTTGTCAAAGCATTTTAATTTTTTCTTTCATATATTAACAGATACATAGTAACTAACTTCAAACATAAACTCACATGATTAATCTTAGAGCATTATAACAACATAGAGGACTCAATTGTTAATATTTTACTAAAAATAAATTTGTTTGCCGTGTACTTGTGTTTACCTTGTTAAAAAAAAAAGGAATCAGATCTCGGAAATTGGAATAAGGAGTAACATTTACGACGACCCACTTGTGTGGAACTGCGAATAACTTTATGATTATCTTTGATGCATTATCTTATTTTTTGTTTTAAATTCCGTTTAAAAATATATATAAAATCTCAATGAAAGACCTCTTAAATATTTAATTTTCTTGCAGTTAAGATACTTCTGATGTAAATAATTTATTATTGTTATATCAAAGATAAGAATTAATTTAATATTGACAAATCTAGTTATTATAATTTTTTAAGTGTCTTTTATCATGTGTTTATGTTTGTGTTGTTCCATTTTTATTGTTGTGTTTATTATTGTGTTTTGTGTATGTTATTGTTATTTTTTATGTAATATTTGTTAAGTGCCCACCTGTTAAAGGCTTTAACTGTTGGTAGGCACTCAAATAATAATAATAATAATAATAATAATAAAAATAAATAAAAATATCAAAAAGTTTCAAACAGTGGCAGTTGGAGGTAGGTGGCTGTATTTAAGTAGTTATCTCAGGGTCGTCAAGAACGCCAGACGGCCGTCTTTAAGGCCGCAAAGTGTGGCCAATAATCTCTCTCTCTCTTTCTCTCTCTCTCTCTCTCTCTCTCTCGTTGATAGGACGGGTGTTTATAATGGCCGCCGTTAGCGGCCTGGCATTGCCAACTCGGCGTCGATCTGGTCCGTGTGTTCACCCACGAACAGCGGGTACCTCCAAAAACCCCTGCGCGCCAACCCCCTTCCACCCACCACCCCCCCCCCCCCCCCCCCGCCCGGCTCAAGTATTATCAAATACCATCCCAAATTTATCCCCTCACCATAATTCCAAAAAAGGGGGTCACAGTTGTTATCTGCAGGGCCTGTAGTTGAAAAAGGGGGACTTGCGCAGGCGTTAATTATTTCGGAAAATGGTCAGCGCATGTGTGGTTGTCCTCGCGTTTTTTTTATAAAACAGATCTTTCAACTTAAAAAATATCTTTTTATTTACATTACCAAATTTTGCAGAGAAGAAAAGTAAATTTTTAATTATTTAAATATATATTTTGTAAACTTTATTTGATATTTCTGTTTTTAAAAAATAAATACTTTTTTTGCACTTGTGTGTAAACATTTTGAAAGTAAAATTTTTGATAGGTTACTTCAGTGTCGTGTCAAAATTTCAGAGTTGAGACTTGAAAATTGTATTCAGGAAAATTTAAAAAAAAATGTGAGGGAGTTTTTTTAGAACACACCAAAGATGTGTAAAATCTAACCTCGGTAACGAGCAAATCCACGTGTTCTTATTTTAAAAATACGCCTATAATAATAAAATCGGACACGAAATTTATCGCAGAATTCTTTAAAATAATGAGAACGTGATAAATGTACGCAATTTGTGTTTTCAAAAAAATATTTTTAACGCGAATCAAACGTTTATCTGCACTCGCCGCTTAAATATTCTGCCGGAACAGTGACGTCGACTATCGAATCATTCCATTAGCAGACCGAAATTTAAAACTATAAGAAATGAAACGGCTCCGATATGACCGAAAAAAATACTTGAACAAATATTAAACCCTAGTTTTGCACCTAATTTTCGACAAGGTATTTTATCAAAATTCTGCCCAAATTGATAAAATTTAATAAACCGTTAATACTATAAAGTATTCCTTTGGAATTGTGAATTTTGGTTCGCACATTTCTCTACAGATAGCAGCACCGTGGTTACACATGTCCGTTCCATGCGATTTCCTTTCCATTCAAGAAATTACTTCTACCAAATATGTTACACATAAAAAAAATTATCTCTTCTTTCCTAAAATAGTAGTAGTATAATAAAAGGGCTTCTGGGCCAGGCTTAACGCTGTGAAGTGGTGAGCCGACCCTACCTTAGCCAACTTGGATGACCTTGATATTGAAATTTGACCTTGATCTTTACCTTGAACCCTGGCCTTTTCTTCGACCTCGATCTTGACCCTGGCTGCCATGTTTGATTCCACCATTTTCAGTTCTAAAACATTCCACCATTTTGAGTTCCGCCATCTTGGAATCGATTATCCCACTCTCTAATGTTGCACTTTTCGTTACGGTCACCATCTTGGATTCTAGAAACGTTGCATTTTTTATGGTAGTCAACGTAGATTCTAGAAACCTTGCACTTTTCATTGCGGCCACCATCTTGAAAATCCATCATTTTTAAGCTACAAAATCGGGAAAACTTAAAAATTTTATAAAAATTTCAATAAAAACGCACATTTCAAGTCCTCGGTTCGAATCCGGTAAGGTCAAAAAATTCCGATGGATACTCCTTCTATGGAAGCAACAAGCAGATTGACCTCCCATTACTAATGTCGAGGCAGATATTACATCAGCCAATGTGACATCATGTCGGGCATCTTGAATCCTCCATTTTCTTTTCTTCTGCTAGAGGGCACCACCTCCATGTTAGTTTAATTTTCATCGTCTAGACTGCAGTATTATATATTTACTTGACATCTACCATTTTGCCGGCTGTCTTGGCCACCGTCTTGAATATTCATATTTGTTTAACTAGAAATCCAGGGACAATTCTAAAAATCTTTAAAAAAATCACTCATAAAATATTGAATTATTCAATCGATTCCTGTTCTCGGTTAGATCCTAGCTTAATGCCAATATTTCATTTTATTAAAAATATATATATTTAAATTTAATATTGGGAAAAAATTCTAACAGAGTAATTCTTTATCTACTAGGCTCCTGACATAATGGCCGCCATCTTGGAAGTTCGTAATTATTGACTTAGGAATTCGGGAAAAAAATTTAAGTAATCAAAAAAATCACATATTAATAAATGAATGATTCGAAATATTTTTGTCCGTGGTTTGATACCAGGCAGTACAAAATCAATCAAATTGGTTAAGTATGTATTAAACAGTCTAAGGTCCAGAATACAATAACTTAAAAACATCAATAAAACATTTAAACTGCAGGGTAGAGGAGAAAGGAGTCAGTACACAACAAGTACCAGTCACTCATGTGTTGTATTTTATTTTTGCCTTACATAAAAAATAATTCCAATCCACGTGAAGTTCAAAGTATTCACGTACAACCATTCAAAGTACATAAATACAATATCGTTACCACAATTTTTTTTTTCAAAAACCCTCTACGATAGAGTCAGAGACTGGCCGAGCGAGGCATGCCTACAAGCACCTGCAAGTGAACTATGACCCCTCGCGCGCGGGGAGGGATTCGAAAGCTTGCAGAAGCGTCGGGTGATTGTCCAGCTGCTAGCTCGAGACAAGTATCACTGCTCAACCAACCATCACGCCAAAATAAAAAAAAAATTGTTTGTCTTTAAAGTCGGTTTACGGACGATAGTTTAACGTGACAACGTCATAAAAAACATTGATGAAATGATTGCATACTTTTATGAATAAAATTAATTCATTTTTATTGAATTATCACTATTTTGTATGGATACAAAGTAGGTGTGAAATGAAATCTACAATTTAATTGATAAAATTACTTTTATTTGCACTCATTAATTCAAATATGTTTATTACTTTAACGAAGAGATTATTTTAACTATAACATTTATACATGTTTGTTATTAAACTTCTTCCAATATGTGTTATTCTGTTAAGGATAGGACGATGATATGAAAAGTAGGAAACGAATGGGAGTGTTTCAAGTTTAATGTGCCTCGAAAAAGTCAAATCGATGGTTGTTCCAATCGAGTGGAAGAGAGATAGATGCGGCGCAAGCGTACATTGAGCGTAATGGGACAATGTAACGGGGCAATGTGCGTAACGGAACAATGAGTAATCCTTTTTCGTGCGTGCAGCCAGCGTTCATCGATTTATTAGATGTTGTCACGTCAAAAAATATGTTTGAAATCATAATCCAACACATGGTAAGCCAGATCAAAGTGGACATAAACACAAAAAAAAATCATAATTAAAGTAAGAAACGCAATTTTAGCGTTTTAAGAATTGGTGGACCTACACTCTAGTCTGGGTTTGTTCAGAATGGTTGTCTCTTATCTGAATAAAGTGCCAACTCCCTCCTTTTTTACGTGTATGTATATATATACGTTTTAAATTTTGTCCTTATTTTATTGAATACTTGATCAAGAAACTGCCGGTACCAAAATTAGCTAATGGACGTTCTGTTTCCACATAAATTAAAATTAAATGTTCTTCAAAATAATAAAGTAAAAAATATTTTGATATATTTTTTAAACTTGTTTATAACTTCATTATAATATGAGTACACATTTTCTTGAATAATGAACAATGATATAATACGCACAATATACATTCTACAACCTACACTATAAAATAAAACAATAGTTCAATAATCTCAACAAGTAGCCATTTAAATTTTAACCTGAATTATTTTACTTTTGATTAGTTTATGTCTCTGAATTGTAATGATAATGGAGAGAAGTGAACCGGTGGAGTGAGGATCATACGATTTCTTCTGAATTTTGGCAAATAGCTTGGTATCACAGTAAATGTTAATAAAGTTAATAAATTCACATATTAACTAATAAATGAATATAAATATTTGCGAATACAAAGGTTCGAATACGGAAACTATAATTTCTGTTTTTGCATTCTCTAATATGCGAATACAGACATTCATACGAAAATAAGAATACAATTGTATTCGTATTCGCATCTGAAAATACGAATTTAATCGTATTTATTAAAACAAATTAACTTTTCACGTGTGGCTTCGTATTTGCATTCATGAATGCAAATCTGTTTATCATTTAATACGGGTAGCATATAAGAGTCATAATTCCCTTTACAAGTTTCGTTATCAATGTTTTTTTTATATTATATTTTTTTACACTAAGGAAAATTATAGAATAATGTGTATTCAATGGATTTTGTCGTTTTAATGAATTTTGTGTACATCCAAATTAATGTATTTTCGACCAAGATAAAGGAATAATTCTTCGTAGTTACAGAAAAATATATCTTTGTTGAAAGTATGCAGTATTCGGAGTTCTGATTTCTGGGTCTTTTTTCTCTTGACATAGCTTCTAAAGTTTTTTTATTAATATTCCATGATGATCCTTCTAAGCTCTGGTTTGAAGTTAGTTTAACTCAACAAAAGCGACTTTAGGAACACATCAGTAAAGTTCTGAAGAACCTTGGATAATTTTAAACGATACGTTTTCGCAGATTTAATTTAATTGTTTTTAATAGTTAACACTGCGAAATTAAAAGGGTAACGGGTTCAATTCACATAGAGACTTGTTACCTACGCTAAGTAAGGGGACTGGTGTGTAGAGGCGAAGAAGCGTGTGGTGCGCGAGACTTTGTCACCCTTACTGACCCCGCTACTTTTATATCTCGTGCGCCGAGCCAGGTCGAGACACACTCCTTCGCATTCATTTTCTTTTTACGTTTTATTACCTCCTTCTTGTCGTAAAGTCCCGACTGCACGTCTTGTGCACGGTACGTAAACACCATTCGCAAAAAAAAAGTAAGAAAAAGAAGAAAAACTATACCTAATCCTGATGTACTTAACGAATATGCCGGGGGACAAAAAAAATATCGAACTTTTGTAGTTCGGTTGCTTTCTTGGATGACGATCCCGTATTTACGACAAAATTCCCTTGAAACTTACGTAAGAGAAACTATCCTCACGTTGTTTACGATATAGTGCGTTGTCGCGTCTGCTCTATGGAAGTTTCCAGACTTCAAGTTTCGATTAAACCCCACGCAAGTTTATTTCATTTCAAGAGTATTGATATTTCTTTAGGGCTTTTATCTTAACTTTTGTACCATTTCGTGACCACATTCTCTCTTAATATATTTTTTAAATATCTTGTACATGCGCTATTGCAGGATTACATTATATATGTCATCTATACCAATGAAAATGTAAATGTTATTTCCCTTCAAAATCTTAAATCTCCTAAAGTTACTCACCGATTGCTTTGGAATTTTGACACAACGTTGCATTATAATAAGCACGTATGTTTTATACCTATATCACACCTGTGACAGGTAAAAAGATAGATAAAAATGTATATAGGTAAAAACATATATATTTAATATTTTCATTGCATTAGAGTGACATATATAGATAACAGGTACATAGAGAAGAGACAAAGATAAATATTGAAGTATAGATATAGAGATAGATGTATATATAGAGATATATTGATATAATTATATATGTAGCTAGAGCTACATATATATAGGGAATTAGAGAGAGTGATAAATAAATGCTTTGTTTGTGTGTACCTACTTCAAAATAATTATAAAATAACTATTGAGGCATTTCAATGCATACCGGGAATTCGTTTGTAGAAAAAATACTTGATGAACCATAAAAAATTTATGGAAAGGGGAATCGTTTTACCTTTCTTTACCTATCACTAAAAAAAACTTAAAATATATTTTTTATTACAGCATTGTTTTAAAGCATTCTAGCCTAATATTGTTGTCCGAGTATCGTATTATAAGTGTATTTGTAGCGTGAGAACACATAAATTTACTTATTATCAAGGTTATATATTTACTCATCACTTTCGAGTTATGAAAGAAACGCTAAGAATTTATTATTTAAATTTATTTTAAATATTATATTGGACAAACGCTACAGAACGTTAACTCTATATGTTCATAGACAATAAACCTGAAGGAAAAAGTATTAAATAAAGAATAAAATAAATAAACACTAAACACACAGCAATGATACTTAAATCAGTCAAATGTAAAATGTTAAATGCGCGGACAGCCCAGATAAATACTGGAATGAACAATTTTGAACAGTTTCACACCGCAGACGAACATTGTTGGCTGACAACAAAGAGACATTTGCAACAAGAAAAGTAAATCAAGACGAACGACAACATTTGACAACACAGCGAAAAACAGGAGAACTTAACGATGCACCGAAATACATTTTCTCAAATTTTCAAAAAAAAAAAAATTCCTTTGCAAACCTGTGGCCAGGACATAGTTTGTAATACTACAAGAAGATACTGTAAATTTGCACAACAGATTACTATGGTTAAGTTTTGCATACATGAAAAAGTTTTTTGAGGCAATAATGAGTATTTCTTACAAAAATTGGCACTTTATTTTATATTTTACTTGATGTTCCATCCAAGAAATTTTATTCCAAAGCATGGAAAAAATAATCAATTATTCAACAACTTTACTAAATTTCGATGTATAATGCTTATTATGAGCGCAGTTACAAATAACTTTTAACTATTGGAGGAACTGGGATAACACAAACCATGATTGCCCGGGTAGGTATCCGAACCGAGCATTACTGCGAATATTTTGTAGTGATACAGTTGTTCTTATGTAAATGTAAAATTTACAAAGATCTATTATTTTATGCGTATATTTCTGAACTATTCTGAACCAAATTTCAGTGTGATTCAAAACAGCTTGGAAAGCACAAAGACAATACTGTGAAGCACATGAGAACCTAGCAATGAAATTAAAACAGTCTGCCAACACAGCGATGGACAATGTGGACTTCTTAAGAGACACAACATTTTCCACGTTTCGAGAACTGGGATCTGTTATCGTCATCAGGCAAAGCAGACTGTTAGAGGACACTACAAGAACCGTTGCGAGAATAATTCAAAGAACGTATCAACAGAAGAGTTCGAGACTATTGATTTTTCCCCAAAGATAGCATTTCTATAGTTACAAAGGGGCGTATTTCTCTAAAAACTTCACTCATGTACTTGAAGGCCCTATGGGCATAGTAAGGGGGAGCTATCAGCTTCTCATTACTTTCTCTCTCGGCTACTAAAATCCTTTTTTACATATGTAGTATCACTTCAAATACTGTGCTAACTTCATCTTACTTATTAAGGTGTTTGGCTTAATATGCATAAAATAGTACTCTCTAGGCTTTCAAGTGTGCTCATTGCAAAGAATATTCTTACTGCATCCCTGTTGGGCAAACTGGTAATTTTTCTGAACTAACAATAGTTAAAAATATCCTGAGATCACCGTTACATGTATTTTCGTTATCTAATGGATGGTCACATAACTAAATTTAAACATGAACACAAAAGAATATTTTTTGCGTATGAAGAATTTTTTTTTTTTTTAATTTTGTTAAATCCATAATAAAACGTGATCTCTAGTCTGTTTCCATGTTTACACTGCTTAAAAGGAACACACGGCACGTAATTCAAAACAAATCTTAGTTTCTAAAAAAAACAACATAAATCCGGACTAAAAAAAAAAAATTCACTTATTAACAGGTAAATTCTTCGTTGAAATGTTTACAACTAAACTGACAATTTTAATAGCTCAGGACTAAGAGGTATGACACATTCTAATTTAGAAATGTAATGTTGAATGTTCCTTTCGTTTAGTACTACAAAAATAACAAGCTGTAATACATATTACTTAATTCGATCCTGTCCACGTGAAAGAGGATGAGAGGAATATTATCGGACTTGAAATAAAGAACAAATGTTACAGTAAAGGGGGTCGAGCGATGGTTTCGGTCTGCCCCATGTATCTTGTCTCCTTGATACTTTAGAGACATTTGTCTTCAACACAATTGCTCTTCCCTAACTTATATACCCCTTTTTTATCACCATCATTAGTAGAAAGACGAAGTCGAAGAAGGGAAAGACAGGGAAAAAAGAGGTATGTGAGGAAGATGTCCTTTCGAATTGCTTATATACTTACTTATTTTTTTGTGTGATGCAATTAACTTTAACGAATGGAACCTATCTAGTGAAGTCACGTCGGCATGAGGGTCATACCGATCACCTCCAGACCGGAAAAAAAAGACCCGAATTCGATCAAACTGGCTCATCAATTCCCGAATTTACACCAGTGGGGAAAAGTCTACCCAACGATTTAGTCGGGAGGTAATTTTTTATTTCAATGTTGTACCATTTTCCCAAACCCATTTTCTAAACTTCTCATTTTGAGAATTTGCAGAGATGACAGATATCTTAATTATTTTTTTTCAGCTCGATAGTCCATTATTTAATTTTAAGTGAAATTATTGTACTTGAGAATGCATGTTATTTTTATTAATTATATATTTTTGTGTATTTATTAATAAGTTAACTTCGATTTCAAGTTGTTTTAACGATGATTATGAGTTGATACGTTCGGGGGTTGTTTTAGATACTCAAGCCTATATTCCAAGACAAAAAAATATATGTTTTTATGTGATGAATATGCTACACCTCTACTGACAACAATGATTTGTTCTCAACTTTAAAACTTTCAGTGATGATTTGAATTTAGTTTTTCTAATAAGTAGGTTCCCAATTATAAAGAAAAAAAACGAACCATGCAAATAAATTTGTATTTTTATTAAATTATGTATCTTTAAAGTCTTAAAACTTAACAGAATGAAAAAAAAAATGGTAATGCCATGGATGTTACTAACCTATACAATTGATTGTGAGGAAAGTTAATAGTACAAAAGCTGTATAATTCACATGTATTATATTTTTACTTGCAAAAAGTAAGAAAGTTAGTAAATATCCATGCTAAATTTTCAATACAACTGTGTGTATAAAATTTTATAAAATATTTTATAGTAGCGTGTAAACGATGGCTTAAAACTTCATACTTTGTGACACATGAATAGGGGTGTCTTTGCTTGCGGCTTGAGTGGAAAAACCGACAACGTAGAAGAATGACGAACCCTAAAAATTTTTTGCTCCCTACATTCGTCCAATGAAAATTCACTCTTCGAGCGACGTGCTCAGAGGATGTAAAAACCGTGCTTTAGAGCTCTGAAATAGTGACAAAAAAAAATTCTTTTTTTTTTTTGCTCAAATTTCGTAATGAGGACGCGACTCGCTGGAAAGCCTTTACCCGGCTGAAACTTCAAGATGGCTTGTCGCGAGAGCAGCTTACTTTTACGACTGTCACTTTCAACTTGGTTCCGCCAGCTTTGCGCTTTCTCCGCGCGTACATTCAGTCAGTCCCTTCCCTTGCAAGGCCATCCCTGGTTATGTGAAGTTTCTCCTCGTGATGTTTGCGCGCCATGCAAAATAAAAAAATAAAAAAATAAAAACATAAAAACATAACGTATTCCCTTTTAACCCTGGGTAGAAAAAAAAGTTGGTTTGGGTGGAGGTGGGGGGTTGGAAGACATGAAAAGTATATACACAGGTTATTGCGAATGGAAAATAAAAAATTCTGCGGAAATGTGCGTTACGTTAAGCGGAATTTTTTTTCCACTCTGCTGAGAATTTTTTCGCGTGCGTCTCTTTGGTAGAAAAAAAAAAGCTTTCTATTTTGATGTTTCCTCAACTCTTCTGTTTTCATTGGAGCGGTAGGCAACCAAACATGAATAGGAGGACGTAGTTTCAAATATTTGTCAAGCGTAAATGACTTGAAAACAAAGTGGTAATAATATTTTCAGAAATTATATGCACGTCTGTAACCTGATACGAAAGCAGTAAAGGTTGTTAAAAAAAATCATATTTACTGTGAAATTATCACGTTTTTGGTTAAAAGTGAGCCAATCATAAATTAAGGTAGCTTCTTAAGAGTTTTCTTGGATTAAGAGTGAAAATTTTTAATATTTATTTCGTTTTAACATTTATTATACTACCGTTTAAAAAATTATTTTATTTTCAATAAAGTTAACAATAAATATAAGGATTTGAATCATAACTGATATTTACAAACTTTGAAAATAAACGGTTTTTCCACGATTTCAGTAAGTATTTAGCAAAATACACAAAAAAATCGCTTGGGTGTAACAGAAATATTACTTAAGCCAGCTTTAAGTTTTATAATTGCAATCATAGTGAACGTAAGCAAAAGAGAAAAATTTTAAATATTGTTTCTAAGTATTTGATAGTCAAGAAAACTTTAAAGCATTAAGCTACTTGTCCTTATACCTGTATTCTGAATTTTGAACTGCGTATATTATATTATAAAATTTTCAGTAGGGATAAAATGCAGTATAAGATGACAATGTACATGGCTACACATGGAAAGAAGTTGATGAAACATTAAAGATTACAGTCAACCATCACCTACAATTGTTTGAAAAGAATTGTTAAATTAATACTATACTTACCCTACGTGTATGGTAGATTTTTCATGGTATTCTAAAGTTTAATAACTTTCATTTTACTCTCAAAAACATCACCAAATTCTATTTCAAAGTTTAAAGTGAACTCAAAACCAAGTGTATGCAAAACTTCTGTGCTAATAATTTGATTCACTCTGAATTTTGTGTTCCAAACAATGCCGGGCCAAAGCCAAAAGTGACCATGGTTATCAAGGAAAACACATGTTAATAATATTGGATGGATTTTTAAATAATTAAATGTAATTTTTTACTTTATAATTTACATATAATTTAATTTAGTATTAACGTTGACTTGCCCTTGCTGCTTTTAATAAAATGAGTTTTAAACTCGAAATAACCATAAATTCAAAATTATTTTTAAATTTTATTTTAGACTCGGTATCACAGTATAGTCATGTGATTTCACCCCGAGACAAGGTCCACGTGGTGGAAACAGGGCTGAAAATCCTGGAAGCCCTACACAAAGAAAGCGTGAGGTTATATGATGTGAAGTATAGATCAGCAGTGGAATGATTTGGTGAGGGAAACAGGAGTATCCCGAAAAAAAAAACATACAGGTTACGGCAACGTCTGTCACGTTATCCCACTTACGAAAAATCCGGGTTAGACCCCGCCGAGAATAAATCCCTGATCGCCTTGGTGAGAAGTGAGTGTGATGACCACTCAGCCAACACGCCTCCAATGGTTAAATAGATAATGCTCAAGAAATGAAGCGGAGTTTGGTAGATTCAATTTTACACAAAGTCTCAAATAATGTATTATTAACGGCTTTAGTAAAATTCTCGTTAGTTTATTTTATTAGAATTATTTCGTGGCAAATGGAACTCTTGGCTTTAAAGAAAATTAAAATTGTTTCATCTAAGAACTTAATCTGCTTCACATTGTATCTTTTAACAGTTGGTTTATACTAGTTGAACACGAAAACCCACTTTGGCGTCTTTCGTAAAAATTCCAACTACCACATTTTTCTTTTCGGTTTTCGTAAACCAAAAGATATTTTGCTTTTACATGGATAGAATGAAAAGGCCTTTTTTTTTTGCCGGAAAGTTTCTTTAAGTAAGCATTTAGGTTGGTTAAGATCATTTTCCTGTATTAAATCAAATGTAATCTAATCATTTTAAAAGCCAAAAGCACTAGGGGGTCTGCATAAAATTTAAGTGTTTAAATTGAGTTTGTATTTGTAAAAATATATTATTCAATCCACCACACATCCTAAAGTTTGTTCAAATAAAACATTTTTAAAAGTTATCATAACATAAAAAGTCCCTTTCACTTTATTCTACCAAATATATTTTTGATCAGTGTGTAAGTACAAAAATGGCATTTCAGAATATGTATTGGAAAAAATTACATGTACCACTTATTAGTCTTTAGTCTATAACGGTAGAGCCATTACCCTACACACAGTGTGTTGTTAATAATGCTAAGAAGCAGACCACCAGCCCGGACATGATGCTTTGGGAATAAAAAAACCATGCCATTTCCCCTATTGCAGGAGTCTGCAGACATTCCAGTAAGACGAGCCAAAATATTACGTAAACAGGTTATCTATTTTCCAGAGAACAGCAACGTGTATTTTCTCTGTATTTGCATGGAATTTTAAGACGAACAAAAATATTAATAAAATCCAAATATTTAATTTACAAATTCAACATAAAGTCTTAAGAATAAAGTATACTTAGGAAAAAAACACAAATGTAAAAAAAAAGTGGGTTGTCTGTAAAGTCGGTTTACGGACGATAATTTTACGTGATAAGTGATAAAGTCATAAGAAAACATTGATGCAAAATTGAATACTTTTTAATTTTCAAATATTATTTACAGTTTTTGCAAATTTAATTTAAATAATTTGTTTAATTATAATCACGAACAATTAGTTAAAAAGCCCGCCTTAACCTGTTTGATATTATAGAAGATTTTCTCGCACGGTGGTCGGCCGGTTTCTTGCACGCTCCGCTCAGGCGGGGAAGTGACAATGAGTCATGCTTTTTCGTGCGTGCAGCCGGCGTTCATCAATTTATAAGGCGTTATCACGTCAAAAAATAATCATTAGTAGATGAATTCTGATAAAAAAAAAACTAGATTAAATTTAAGAAAGCAATTTGGCGAGTGTAGGATCTCACAGGATAAGGACATGCATTGTGCTGGATGGCGAACTTGATTTCATAATTTATAAACGGCAAAACATTTTATCACACAAAAATATTTTTAATATTTTGAAATTTTTTCTCCCGATTTTAAAGCATCAAAAATTAGGATTTTTCAAGATGTCGGGCGTAGTGAAAATTGCAACGGTTACGTAACGATTCTAGGCTAAATAGCGGTCATTGCTTCGTAATCGTCAAGGTCATGACTTCAGCGGCTTAGGGCGGTGTGTGTAGTGAGGACTTTAAGCCGCTTTGAGAGCATTTTTTTTTTAATGCAAACGTCTTTTGAAGTTTTTCGAATCTATTATTTTATAAAGAAGTTTAAATTTGTCCTTATTATTAAGCTGAAAATTTTCAAAACACATAAGTTAACACTAAGTTTAAATTTGTGTATTTGTTTTTACCAACGACTAAATGAGTCTGTAAATACTTCTTACAATCAATTATATACCATATTGAGCTGATACAACATTTAAGACTTAATAGTAAAACTTTCCTCCTAAAATTATTTTATTTTTCATGTTCGTCGTATATATGTTAGTTAATTTGTTTTGTCTTTACAATATGAAAAGCGCTCCACTATCGCTACATTACAATATTAGCCAACGGTTTTCCAACTTGTTATGCCAGGATTCTAAAGTATTTTTGAAATTGACATTATTCCTTTTTATGATTAAAAATGACTATGTAAGGTTTTAAACGATAGTTGTGACTTTTATAAAGTTTTATTTTTTGTATATATGTGCGCTGTTCACGAAAGCAATACATACGTATGAATCACGTGGTTTCGCCATGTTTCCGAGATTTCAATGCTATTCCCCACAGAGGCAGCACAATTCCGTTTCATGTGACTTCCGTTCCATTTGCGAAATCATTCCAACCAAATCCATATACCAAGAGCTAAGTTGTTACACATCTAAAGTTTCTTTGAACTCCTTTTCACGTTTTTCCCGATAAGTTGGAGTCAACATTTTTTTTATTATCTTTTTCCTATTCGCTATACTCAACAACCCGAGTGGAAAAAAAAATAAAACTTTTTACAAACTTCTTTGCGTTACTAAGATTTTGATATTAAGTATTTTTAAATTACTTGTTTTGAACTAAATGTTTGCTACAAAATTGACTTCAAAATTTTGTCGACTGTACTCCTTTCTTTCCGACGTTTATTATTTATAAGTGAGGGTTTGATGTTGTTCTCGGTTGTTCGTGCAAGGAGTTAACCGTCTTTCAGCTATAGCGGAGGAAAGCAAGACCCGTGAAGGATTAGTTGATAGGGTTTGGGGATCAGGAAATTGCTAAATTAACCGCAAATTTCTCCGCTCTAGAGAAGCTAATGCGTGAAACAATATCGTTTAAATTTTCCCCCTTCATCAGCGCGTTGGTATTTCCACCTTAACACAAACATACCTGCTCCTTCAGCCGTGTAACATTAACACTCTGCTATGTTCATTTCGGGCAAAAATTTAGATCCCTTTCTACCAAGTGGTTTCTTATGTGTTATTTATTAAATAAGATACGTTTTCTTCGTTTTTAAAATATTTAAAGAAGATAAGGTATCGTCCGTTAAGTGTCGCATATTTAAATGGTAGCATGCAGTAAAATAGTCACATGTACTTTTTCAATTAATTAATAGGCAGCAATCCGATAAATCCATAAATTTTGAAGTATGTTCATCACTTATAATTCTCTGAAATAGCACAAAACGTTTATCACAAAAATAAGAAGACGTTTGAAGAGAACTTATACAGAAAACATCAATTTTTTTAACCAGACCTCAAAACGAATCCGTAATATATCCGAGTGTCTGTATTATTTCATAGACCTAGTCATTCCTGTGCTTTGGACACCGACCTTTTAAATATTAAACAAACCGCTAAAAGTGTCTGGTTTTGATAACGTCACACGCGTACACAACCAGTTATTTGAAAACATGTTCATAATTGTTAAACATGTAGCTGCAAAGTTACATGGCTAAAGTAAAATAGGCGGGAGTGGACCTGACCCTGCGGGGAAGGTTATTGTTGCCTGAGGTGTCGGAGCAGTTGCCGGCTCTAGTATCCGAGACATGATCCAACAGGTTCACGGAATGGTTGAAGGATGCGAATACATAGCTTCTCCGCACCAAGTGGCAATCCTCTGCCTCCACGTGGGCGCCGCTGTTGTTGAGGACGAATCGTGGTGACTATGCTGGGATGGGTAGCCTCAGCGTCTAGTCATAGCATCGCCTTAACTGAAGAGGACTATGCCGGGCATAACCCTGCCGCAACGCATCCTCAATTGCATGTATGGGACCAGCAATGGTGGATTGGCTGAATCTGCGGGCAACAGCAGATGCGATTGAAAACCTTTCCGGGGGGTTCGACTGCCGAGCCCCGGCGTATCGGCCCCAAAGGGCCCCATTGTGAATGGATCAGGCCTATTGTAATGGAAGGACCTTGAAAGGCGCCCCTGTGTTCGGGTGCACCTGGGCTTAAAAAGGAGCTGTAAACCGCTCGACTAGGTGTGATACGTTCCCCTAGTCCAGAGGTCGGGGGAGGTACGGAGGCAACCCCGAGGCCCTCCAGCGCACGCACCGTGGTTGTCATGTCTAGCCAGGGCTTCTTGCGATCGCCGCCGGATGAGTTCAGGCACTTCCGGGCCTTAATCGGCTGTGAATCTGCCGGGCCGAGGTACGGCAGGTCGGAGGGTAATCCGAGGAGACGAGGACATCCTGTGGAGTAACTCTGAAGAATGGCAGTCGGTTAGCAGCTGGCGAATAGTCTGCCGGATCAACGCCAAGTTGGTAGTAGTACGGGAAGAATCCATGAAAGATTGAACGGTGTCCCGCTGATGTTTCCTACAAGGCCCTGGATTCTGATTGGGTAGTACTCGTACTTGGTGGTGGTGCTCCGATCGCTTGGAGCAGGCTCCAAGGGTTCCCTAGCCTGATGCGGAGTCGACGTGGTGAGCGACGACACAGCTCCGGTGCTAGTCTGGACAGTTAGCAGAGGTTGGATAGGCCTCCACCGGACCACGGGTTCACTGGGTGTTTTGAGGGGTCCCAGTGTGATGTGGGAGATCGGGGAAGGCGCCAGCAGTGCTGATAAAGTCTCGGGGCTCAGAACACAGTCAACTGTCTGGTCAGCTGAGTGAGGTACAGGACTGAGGCGGTGACTATGCTGGGTTGGTGGTCCCAGCCGCTGGTCATTGCCGAAGCTCTAATACCCTCCCGATCAAACAACAGGGAGTGATCCTTAGCAGTTATGCATATTAAAAAAGCTCTGGAAGGATTCTAAAACTGAACTGGAAGTTACTCCCACACTATCCTTTAAGGGCGCATATTGGGAGGGAAACGTTGAGAAATGCCGGCCGCAAGGTCGGAATATATCTATCTATCTAAAGTAATGTCTCGTCAACACAAAGTTATATTTGGCAAAACGTTTTTTTTTTTGGTAAACGAGAAGTAATTACAATATATACTTTGAGAAAATGCCTGTAATTATTTTACTACAAAAATATTTCAAGTATCTTACTTTAGACTCTTATGTAAAAGATTTCGTAAAAATGTTTCAATTAAGAATAATTTTTTTTTGCTTTAAATTTAGGGCTAATGACGGACCTAGATACAAGCAAATTTTTTAATGCTGAAAAATCATTTCAGTGTTTCATTTCTGACATTTATTTGAATATTGTGTGCTGTAGAGCCACCTATTTGTTTTAGGAAGTTCTACATGTATTTTACTAGACTCTACTCTTTATTTATCCAGACTGGCACACTTGTACGATTTTGCCTTCGAATATAAAAATTCCTAAGAAAAAAAATTCTTCCAAAAAAATTTCTCTTAGCTGTTAGAGGAATGTGAAGAACAATGACATTATTCAAACAAAATACATCATGACCAGCCAGATAAGCCGGCTACAGCTAGGAGTGTGGGAACGTGTAACCACGGTGCTGCCATCTGTGGCAGATGGTACAAACCAAAGATCACAAATCCATAGGAAAAAATTTATAGTATCAACTTTTTAATGAATTTTCACAAGACGGACAATATTTTAATAAAAATTTTTGTAGAAACTCAGAACCAAAGCTAAGGTTGGTTATTTTTTCCAAGTCTTTTTCGCTTTTAGCGGAGCCGTTTTATTACATAGTTTAACCTTTTTCTCTACAAATATAATGATTCAATAGTCGACGTAGCTGCTCTAGCAGCGTGTATCACGCGGCGGGTGCGTAAATTACGCGCGATTCGCGTCCAGGAATGTAGTTGAAAACACATTTTGCGTATATTTATCACATTCAGCATTTCATCATGTTAAAATTTCGTGTCTGAATTATGTATTTTAAGTGTATTTGAAACATGGGAACACATTAATTCGCTTGTTATCTAGGCTATATGTTACACATCACGGGCGAGTACTTAAAGACATTGTAATATAAATATAAATATATATTTACAATATTTCAGGCTCTTATATATTAGCTTGATCATGCATGGATGATTTTTGGTCTCCGTGCTATTGCGATGACAACAGTCACTCATCAGGCATTAACCAGAAACTGACTTGTAGTACAAACCTTTATAACAAAATAATTTTTAAAGGATTAGTTACTGCACCTACTTGGGTGGTTATGAATTTTTAACACCATGTTTTCCCAAGTGTTTGAGCTCAAAGTTGGTGTTATCGAAAAACATTTGAATAAACACATTATTTTAACATTTTTGTAAACGATTTGTTGTTCTTCAATTTTGTAATTAAGCTTTCGCATTTCTACACGTTTGGTCCAAATATTACCATCGAAGTTCCTGAACCAGATTTTTCATAGCTTTTTTATGTTTATCAGTCCATAAGATTTTTGTTCGTAAAATCATGGGATTTATTGTATTCATAAGAAAATTGATTCAGTTATGTATTCATCTACATTGAGTAGTCGATGATTTTGGGCTCTAAGCATCATCAAACTACAATTTATTTTTATTTTGGACTACGGTAACTAATGCACTAAGTTGTCTTTCTTCAAAAAATCTACCTTAAACATGAGGCCCTATAAACTTGAATTTTTTCACGTACATAGCTAATGTTTTGAATATTTCTCGTTAAACTCACGGAATTTCTGCGCGCATCTGATGCATGCAAGGGATGTGATGCATGTTATTATTTAAATGAAATAATTTATTGTGAAAATAGTTGACAAAGCGGTCAATTATAATATTTATTACACTATATACTAATTAAGACCATATTATTATGTTTAAAAAAATTGGTTTCACTTTTCAAGATTATCATAGTTGAAATATGGCCTTTCTAATATTTTTAAACGTAGCTTTTATTATATACATAGTTTGTACAAATAAAATCAAAAATCATCAATGCTTCGTCACTGCAGATGAGAATAATATTCTTTAATTAAACATACGATTTGATAGTTTCACATACGTAATTACATTACTCATATTTCGAATTACACATTTTAAAATCTTTTAGCCACTTGTTTCCCTAACTAGAAATTAAAGTTTGTCAATACAAACTGTACTTTTTATTTGCAAAACAAAATAAAACTATGGTAACATCCTTAAGTTTATCAGCATTATAAGTGACTTGCAAAGAACGAATGAATAACTGTTAATGAAACACACAACATGTTCATCAGTTGAAACTCTTTTAAAACGCGTTTGCAATTTGGCATGGAAGGCGCAATTTTTCACAATTTATTAATCTCGACTCTATATGTCCATTAACTGCTTACACATTTTAACTTCTGTCAAGGTAGCAAGTCATTCTACCGTGCGTTTCTTAAGTTTTTTTTTTCATTTGGCTTCCATTAAACTGAAAGGTATCAACTTAACCTTGTTTCAATCATAAATAAAATTTGAATTGTTAATTTTATGTAGGCTGGCATGCCACCAACCATTATAACAAATTTTTCTGTTTTTTTTTATTTATAAGTAAAAAAATTATGAAATTAAAGGCTAAAATAATGGTTTAAATTGTTAAGAAACTAAAAAAAAAAAATCTTAAATTAACATCGTAGTCTTCATAAATAACAATTTACTTTGATAAAAAAAATTTTTGTCAAAAAAAATAACAAATAAAAAAATTCAAAAAACCCTAAACGTGGATGTGGAAGACAAGCTGTCAGTTTTCCCACGAGGGAACGTCAGAAGGAAAATCTTCCCGGGAAGACATTATGCAATTACTTCAGGAAAATGGGAAACCGAGCTGAATGCTTCTTCGCCTTCTGGAACGAAATACTGGCGGGCGGGGGGAAAACGCGATTCCCGAGGAGGCGTCCTGAATAAACGAACTTCGTTTTAAGACGAGGCGCAGACATCTTCGAGGCGGCTCCGGGGAGGGGGGGGGAGAAGGGAAGGGAGGGGTTAGGGGGGTGTGGAAAGAGAGTCGGTGTGGTTGGCTGCAGACGTCCAGGCCGAGGTCTGACGCGGCATCGAAGCGACGCGAGAAACTCCCCGGGAAAACTTCGAGAGGGAATCACAAATGCGGTAATTAGCGCGCGTGGGGGGCGCTGACGACTGACGAACGGTCTCCTGCAGTTATGTCTTCCGCCTCTCCCTTGCAACAAACCCCCCTTCCCCACCCCCCTACACCCCCCCCCAAACATTAATTCAACCAAGCCTGTTTGCTGTGCCCGGAAGGCTCTCTCCAATTATCTCATTAAGGAGCGCCGGCACATCAAAACCCCTTTTTACATTTGTCGAACGCAACCCCTCCCGCCGAAAAAGGGGGTGCGATCGGTAATTAAGGGGTGTTAAAAAAAAAGAGTAAGAGAAAGGTTCGGCAAAGACACGTAACTATATATATATTTTTTTTCTTTCTCTCTCTCTCATTCTTCATTGGGCCTACTGGGGCGGACTCCGCATAGCTAAAGCCCATAACGCCCACTACCCCACCCCCTTCTTCAACCAGGAACATCATTTCCCCACCAACCCCCTTTAATTTTTTTTTTCGGTGCGAGATAATTAAATATCTCTCCCGAGAAGTCTCTCCGTGCCGGGAATAATCTACCAGCGGGGGCCGGCGGGAGTCCATTACAAAAGAACTCTGCTGCTCCGCCGCGCAGAAATACCAATCCCCTTCCCTCCAACCCTTCCACGACGTGATGTCCCCTACCATTGTGTGCCGTCACCACTTCGTCACGAACACCGCGCGATACACAAGATAATTATGAGTTTCTTTTATTGACTTGACAACGTCTAATAAATCGATGAGCGCCGGCTGCACGCACGAAAAAAAAAAAGTCATTGTCCCGTTACGCAAATTATCCCGTTACGCAAATTATCCCGTTACGCTAATTTTACGCTTGCGCCGCATCTGTCTCTCTCCACTCGATTGGAACAACCATCGATTTGACTTTTTCGAGGCACATTAAACTTGGAACACTCCAATTCGTTTCCTACTTTTCCTATCATCGTCCTATCCTTAAGAGAAAATAACACAGATTGGAAGAAGTTAAATAGCAAACATGTATAAAAGTTATAGTTAAAATAATCTCTTCGTTCAAGTAATACACAACATATTTGAATTAATGAGTGCAAATAAAAGTAAATTTATCAATTAAATTGTAGATTTTATTTCACTCCTTCTTTGTATCCATACAAGATAGTGATAATTCAATAAAAATGATTAAATTTTATTCATAAAAGTATGCAATCATTTCATCAATGGTTTGTTATGACGTGGTCACGTTAAACTATCGTCCGTAAACCGACTTTACAGACAACCAATTTTTTTTAGATTCTTTGGATGATTCTTTCAATGGTCGAAATTGATTTTTCAAGTGAAAACTTCTTTAGCCGCATTGAGCGATTTTTTTTATAGGGGCAAAACTTATGGGTTTGCGTCACACCGGCATGCTAGTGACGTGTTGCGCCAGACTGGCGAATCGCAGCGGCCTGTGTACATGTATACATAAGCATATATACACTAATACATTGTATATACTCGACTGTATCATGTGCGTGTTGGACTCTTTTTAAGATGGGTAAAATCTTGTGAGTTCGCATCACCGACATGCTGTAGTAGCAGTAAGTGAAGTTAATTTGACCACGTGAATACATGACCTAGGTCTGACATCACTGGTAAGTCATAGCTAGGTAATTAATTTTTACGTAATTTTGACATACCACTGACTTCTGTTGTGACTAAAAATGATGGAAGGATAAATGATATCATGCTGACATCGCACTTATATAATACCAAAATCATTTTTTTACGTACATTTGACGTAGAAATGATGTCATATTACACATTCAAAAACAAAGTTTTATGTTTTCACTTCTGTTAGTCCCCATGACTGGCTATTTTTTTACGTACGCAATCTACTTAATTAAAACCCTTACACCGACTGACAGACAAGACAACGCACACCTTAAACCGGTGGACCTAACGATTTAAAATTTTGGAGGAAATATCTCGAGTGCCCAATGGCTGAAAAAATAGGATGGTTATTTTTGGAAATTTTAACCCTAAAAGGGTTTAACAAAGGTGGTAAAATTTGTATTAAGCGGATATTTCTGTGGTGTTATGGAAGAAAGGGTTAAGTCAAAAACATCAAATTTTAGGAGAGGTGGAAGTAAGTCAAGGATTATTTGATGGATATGCCTTTTGACACCTTATATGGTTTGTAGTTTTGTGTTGCCTGTATAAGATATCAATAACTAATAATAAAACAACAATATTTCATCGTGAAAATAATATTAGACTTTCTTCCACCTTTCTTAAAATTTGATGTTTTTGATCTCTTCCATTACACCAGAGATTTATTCAATGACTGACTCATCGCAAATTCTCATAAACTGAAAGACCCACAGTTTTTAAATCAAGCAAGCTTGATTAAGCTTTTGCTACGTAGACATCCGATACGAAATGATTATATGAAAATCAACTCCCAAGAAGGGTTAGAGATCAAAACTTCCCTTTATTTTCAATGCTGTTGCATTGTTGGTGCTTTCTTCGTTTCCATGGCTACGGCTGTTATTGCATGGTTGTTGCCTTCTGCGTCCCCTGGCGAATTTACAAAATTTCAATTCTTTACTCGAGGGATCTTAATCAACTACCAAAGTGTCTTACGGGGGCATTATAGATCCCAATTTCCCATCTCTCAAATACATGTCTTACAGACGACCTGATATGCCATTAATTGTAAGGCCTTGGCTGTGCCGGTCATATTGATGAACCTAAATAACGGACAAAACTATAAGCACGCAAACACACAAATAAAACTATCCAAAATCAGACGATGTGTAAGATTTATATGTTTTGACTGCACGTAGAATTCCGTGGAAATAAAAATCTTAAAACAAATTGTCACAAAACAGACAACACAGTCTGTAATTGAGGTTTATCAGTGACTTACAGGGAAAATGTTGTATGTGAGGAAGCCTACTGTTTTTTTCAACTGTACTGTCGTCAATGTGGTGTCCAGAATATATGTTTAATTCTCTGGGTTAAACTTTGCTTCTCTGTGTTGTGTTCAGATTATCTGTTAAATATCATCGTTGGGTTCGACTATTTTTCACTGTGCTGCCCTTCGTTCGATTTAATCTTTATTTACTGTTTTTGTTTTGCAACTGACTCGTGTTTGTCAGCTCACTGAGTAGGTCTGTGCTGTGACATTTTTACGACCATCTCCTTTCACGGATTTCTGTTTGCAGTCTATGCATGTAAATTTTGTAATCAGATGATTTTTCCCTGTTTTCTGTGTGTTTCCATGTTAATATCCTGTGTCCATCATTATTATTGTTTATGTTTATGGCAAAGTGTAACAATTAATGTTATTTGAATTTAAAAATTTTAAATGGGAATATTGTATAAGCTTCTTTTAGAGACCTTCTGTCGAAGCGGAGAAATCAAATATATTTAAACTTATAACATGCTTTGTAATGTTTCAACCCCACAACGAACAAATATGTATATTTCTTTTCTTACTTCAACTTTGAAATTTTGCGTAACACGTTTTCAAATTTATAGGTTCCTTTGAACAATCCTTTTTTGCCAGTTATATTCAGATATATTTATATAGGTACGGCTCAGAGGTGAATACAATAATTACCGTTCCATTGCTATACATAGACATATATAACACTGAAGTTCCTAGATTACAATTTTTTTCCACAACACCAATGAATAATTGAGTCACGCAATGTAGTTAGCCACAGGAACATTTACCCACAAGAAATATTCATTGAGAATTAAAAAGGTTTAATAAAAACAATAAAAATATATATTATATAAAATACCTAATCATATATATTTTTTAAAGCTATAAAAACGAAAAAATTAATATAAAACGTCTTCAAAACATAAATTAAATTATAAAGCCTTATATTGAGTGTTGTAGTAGGTAACAAGGGTCATGGTAAAATACTCTGAGATATAATTTAATTATTTTGTGTAATTATTTAATTTTTTTGTGTTTTAATACTGGCATGAAAACTAATACTGTATTAAATTGATTTGTAGGCTTAAAATATTTATTCTTGCGTTTTGGTCGTATAATTATTTAGTTTTAGGATATCAATTACTAGTAAAAATAATTATGTTTTCACAATTTCCGCAAAAATAATTTTGCAGGTTATCATTAAACAAAATTTAGAGGTTTATTAATTGAACCATGAAAATCAAATTTGTTAACGTTAAAAATGGTTTATTAATAATTATTAACATATAAATACGAGCTTTTAGCTGATGCTCTATATCAAATATAAATTTTTCTTTAACTTTTTTAAAACCGATGTACTAACACATTAAGTCCACTTATATTACAACTAGCTGTTGTGTCCGTCTTTCGACGAGCATATTTTAATTCAAAACAAAGGAAGTTTTATTTAAAAATCACCATAAAACTGATACTAAAATAGTAACAATTTATTCAGTGTAAATAAAGAATGCAGTTTATTTGGTCGTTTTACTCAGATTTTAGATATTGGTGTTGTCATTCACTTCGCAAAGATAGTTTTATTCTTAAATAAAACATTGCTGGTCTCTATCTAAAATAATGTAGCTTTAGAAAGAGTAGATGAATTATTGATAATGTTTATGTAATTTCGTATTTACGTTTTACAAACATTCAAACTGATTCACACACGCTCTTAAAAATGTTAGTATTTGATTAACAGAAATATAGTACTACTGTTAAAAAAAAAAGTTTTTTTTTTTCCTATCATTTGGTAAAAGGTATCATGCATGGGTCCTACCCAACTCTAAAATGCTAAGTGAGCCAATTAGAGGTAAAGAAAGACAAACTGTATTTTCATTTCCATATTTTTTTGTAAAAAATATATCGTATTCACTTGCGTGTTTCTGTAAAACTATAAATCGGTACCAAAACATTTCTGCTAAATTACTGGAAAATATTAACAAAAATACACGGTGTTCATAAGAATATTCCGTTTTCAATAGCATACTATAAAAGTTTAGTAGAAACTATTTATGACAAATCATACCTCAAACTGAAGGCAATATAACCTAGTTTATCTTTAAATTGTTCACTATGTACACCAATATTTATATGGCACACATACAACTTAAAGTTAAATTCTTCCCACACTTTGACCAACACGTCCGGAGAAATGGAAGCAATAGCCTCTTCAGTTCTGTGTCTCGACTCTGGCAAATCATTAGGTAGCGGTGGAACGTAGACACGATATTATATAAAACTCTAAAGAAAAAAACATATCATGGCATTATGTCAGGTGAACGCGGAGGCCAGTAAAAAATAACTCTGTCATCTCAACCATTACGACCAATTCAACGGTCAGGGACTACGACGTTCAACTACTCTTGTACAAAGACATGCCAATGGGGAGGGGCTACATCCTGTTGCCAAAAATAAATTTTACAATTTGGGGAAAAAGCGATTGTTTCGCGCTGCAGGCAATAAAACAACAAAAAGCATTCGCGCATGCCCTTATCTACCACTTTTTTGAGTTACTCTCCAATAATTGTGACCTCGAACGAAACCTCTAAAACCCTTACAGTTGATACTATTAAATTTTAAACCTGGTATATTCTCTTGTGGACACGATGTACATTTCCGGGAAACAAAAAGCTATTACTACTATAATTTCAAGTATTAATTATTTTATTATTAAAATAAAAAGCGGGTTGCCTGTAAAGTTGGTTTACGGACGATAGTTTAACGTGACAACGTCGTAACAAAACATTGATAAAATTATTGCATACTTTATGAATACAATTGAATCATTTTTATTTTAATAATAAAATAATAAATACTTGAAATTATACTAGTAATCAGATTTTTAAAATGCAAGAATAATTAACCTTTATTGCCGAAATTGTTGTTGTAATAAGCAATGAAAACCACATTTACTTTTCACTTCACTTTATAAACAGTCGAGTGGAAGAGAGATAGATGCGGCGCAAGCGTACAATGAGCGTAACGGGACAAAGCGTAACGGGGTACAATGTGCGTAACGGGACACTTTTTCGTGCGTGCAGCCGGCGTTCGTCGATTTGATTAGACGTATTCACGTCAAAAACTTTGAGACTTGGTGGTAGCCAACTCCTTACTGTGTGATAGGACCATTGCATAGGGAGTGTGAAGGAGATGGGCACGAAGACATGAGGAGTTGCGGAAGGCACAAAGGGAACAACTATGTCGCCTGAGAGGTTTGGGTTCGCCTCAGAAATGTCGTGGCTTCCGGACGCGTGGTCCTTCCCCAAACACCCCCCTCCCCTTTCCAACCCTCCACAAAAAGTTCCGAGGCGCAAAACTCAAGAAACTCTGCCTTATCTGCCGCAGCCGCGCTTTCGGCAAACGTCCCGCGCTATCGGGTGTCGTGACGTCATCTCTGTCTTCTCTGTCCTTGTCTCTCGTGAGACAGTCCGCTCTGTACCCCGTTCGAGACACACGTCCTGTTCCCAACACGCAGCACTGCCGTCGAACTGAAACCGAAACTGATTTCACAGCTGGCCAGTCGAGCCGATGACTTGTTCGATAGAATTTATCTTTAGGTTGTATGTGTGCCGCATAACAATTGGTGCACATAGTGAACATTTTAAAGATAAACTAGGTTATATTACCTTCAGTTTGATGTATGATTTGTCGTTAATAGTTTTTACTAAACTGTTTTAGTACGCTATTGGAACTGGAATATTCTTCTATGAACATCCTGTATTTTTGGTAATATTTTTATAGTAATTTCGACGCTCGCGGGGCAGCGGGGGAAAATTTTCAACGATCAAGATTGCATGCTTGCATTGTAGCAAGCTTGCACGTTTACGGTCTTGCTTGCGTGCGTACAAGTACCCATTGCACACTCGCATATGCTTCCACAAATTCATTTTACGTTCTTAAATACATCCCAGTACTAACGTGTGTGTAGTATCCCAAGAACTTAATTCTAAATTACTAGTTATATTTTGATATTAATTTACGATGTTTGGCAATTTCTCAAGGCTAGTTCGTCATTTCAAATACAGTAATTATTAACATCAGAATGAGTGCTGTCCTTATAAAGTTACTACACGTACAGAAATGTTTTTGATTTGTGATTGTCACAAATTTACAATCATTAACCAAATAATATTCTACACAAAAAGTCATATTTCAGAGACAGGTAAAATAATATTATTACGACCCATTTGGTGGGGAGAACTGGGTTCGTATGGGAAAGCCCAATTAGGTTTTCCAATTACAGTTTTATCGATTACTAACATTAAGATTAATAAATAATTGTACTTCAAAATGTCATCACAAATCACTGGCACTCAATGACTATCAAGTTCCGCAGTTCGCACTCCTCACTGGAGCTAGGCTCAACAGTGGTTCCCCCCTTACCCCACGTTTTTCCACACACTGTCTCGCGCCACTCATTCGCCGCACTTTGAAGATCCAGTCGAATTCCGCGTCGTACCACCTTCAGGGTGCGGTGGGGGGGGGGGGGGGGGGTCTCTCGCTCTCTTCACCGATGCCGCACTTCCCTTCGCTCTGAATCCACTCGGAACTGTCGAGGCACTCTCGCGGCACTCTCGCGGCACTCTCGCTGCACTCTCGCTGCACTCTCGCTGCACTCTCACTGCACTCTCACGGCACTGAACCCGATGCTGAACTAGTCACTCAACACGCTCCGCTGAACTCCCGCGGAGGCCGGCGTCGCTGCTTAAGTACCTGTTGCACCCTTCTCGAACCGACGAGAGCGGCCGTGACGAGACGCGTCATCCCGGGCCAACCTGACGCCCGAACCGACAAGATATTTTCTTTGAAAGATTTGTGCAATGGGAGTGCATGACTTGATGTAGGCTTTTGGACATACGCCATTGCTATGCTCATGTATGTCTGTAGAAGAAAACTACAAAAAACACAAATGACAAAAACACAAATTAAGCATAAAATTGCTGTTGTCAGGATATAAACACCACACAATACTCCACAAAAAGAATATGGTCAACAAACAAAGAAAAACAAAGAAAAATGGACTAACAAAAAAGAAAAAACCCACAAATTTCGTTTTTGTTAGTCCATTTTTCTTTGTTTTTCTTTGTTTGTTGACCATATTCCTGTTGTGGAGTATTGAGTAGTGTTAATATTCTGACAACAGAAATGTTTTGCTTAATTTGTGGTTTTTGTAGTTTTCTTCTACATACATACATGAGCATAGCAATGGCGTATGTCCAAAAGCCTACATCAAGTCGAACAGTCAAGAGTAGCGTCGCTTACTCACGCCACTCCGCGCGGTGGCCTCGCGGAATTCCCAAGGCCGCTCAGTTATGGATAACGGCGCCGAGGCAAGACGATGCGTGGGGAGAGAAGAGAGGGGAGGGTGTTAGCGCCGACCCTTGTAATCCGGCCAGGCGCGCGTGGCATGCCTTACGTCAGTGGACCGAACGTGGCCTTGAAGGGCCGCCAGCCAGCTCCGAACTTGGCATCGCGGTCTGGTCGCTCGCGTTCGTAACAATATTTAATGTTTATTTATTCATTAATACTCAATTTTAAATTAGCATTTACACTTTCCCATTTGGCTAAATACACTCACAATGCAAAGAATAATGTACCTCGCTTTTGAAATTTTTAACTAAATACAAGAAAATGAAACACTTAATAACATACTTATGCGTAAATATTAGATAGACAAAACAAATATTACAAATATGCCGTAGAGTAATAAAATAAATTAAAAGGCAGCACCACATATTTGTTCATTATCTCCATGAAACTATGCGTATTAAGTAACCTGTTTGTGGTTTTGTAATCATCGGTATTATCTTACAATTCATTTTACAACTAAGATTTCTAAACTTGAGTGTCTTTTATTGAACCATTGCATTTTCATTTCTATTATTTTAAATGTATTTTATACTTGTTTTCGAGCTACAATTGTGTTAATCTATTCAACCCAAATAATTAGACCATGCTATATTTATTTCAACAAAACTAAAAAAAAACAGTAATTTAGTTTTATTTCATAACTCATTTCATCAGGAAACTATAAACGCATTGCGGTCTACCTTTGACTCGCTGCAAAAAAAAATAAAAAAAAAAATCTGCGGTATATTTCCTCGGAACGCGCCTGCGCCTAGGCAACCGCGGACGCAGCCAAGCGGCGCTCTGGTGCGCTGCGGGTTTGCCTACCCTAGTCACGCAGGCGTCCACCAAATGATTCAATGCCCCAAGGGAGCAGGGGTTGAGAAGGGGAATGGGGGTTGAAAGTGGGGTGGAGAAGAAGGGTGGTGGGGATTGGTCTGCCCCCCACGTTGGGCCGCCCAAAACTGCGTCACTGGCTCTCGTCCAAACTGCGCCGCGCGCGCCTGTGCCAACTCCTCGAGGCCAGACCCAATATTATTCATACCGCGCCGTAAAGTGCGACGGTACGCGTTTCAAACCGAGCTAGATGGTGGGGGGAAAAAAGGGGAAAAGGGGAGGGGGTGCGAGGTAGATATCTGACGCGGAGGTAATTAAACATATCCGCGAATATCGCATAACCGGCCATAAAACTTTCCTCCTCCTACCCGGAGAAGGCAAACGTGTCCCGAATACGGGACTGGGCAACGTTTTGCCCCCACTGAGATTTTCTTTACGGTAAAAAGTCGTGTAGACCGCCCGTTCTTTACAATGAGAAATGTCTGCCGTTCGTTTTCTTGGAATTGCTACCAGTAATGCTACGGGCGCGTTTAATTTTCACGTCTTGAAAGCTCTCTTCGTAATTTTTAAGTTACGGGAAAAAAAATATTCATAAACTATACTTACATTTGCACCAATTTTTAATATAATATTAGGTTATCTACAACCAACAATTTGAGGTGTTTTTAGTGGTTCATGTGACCAGGTTATTTAACCAAGAACTATAATAACTATTTAAAATGAAAATACCACGAATAAAATACTATTTTAGAGAATTATGGAAAATATATTGCATCATAATAGTTGAGATTATCATGTTCTGCATAAATGATTTAACCAAAATAAATAAATAAAATTATTTTTAAAACTAATGAATCCTTTTTTTAATATCAAAAAATTTTAAGTTCCATTTCACTTTACGAGTGACTAATAAAAAAATGACGAGTATTTGTTTTCAAAACGTTTTACATGAGTAAATATCAATATTAGCTTCAAGTTAATCGTAATAAAATTCAATAAAACGTACAATTGTTGGAGTGACGAGGATACTACGTATTAGTGAGGCAAACCGAGTATTTGTAGAATGTCATTCTCTCACAGCAACGTCTACCGCATTTTCCAATAAATTGTGAACTCTATTAAGTTTATCCCACCAAGAAACGAACCTTGATATTTTAGGTGGTTTGCGAATAATATGACCACTTAGCCAACTTCTTTCATAATGAAGGAATAATATTTTATACACTAGACGAACTTAAAAATTTATAAATGGATCCAGCTTTATCTTATAACAATTAATTATGTTTTATATCTTTAAAATTAATATCAAAGTAATATTTGAAATCACTAATTTTATATAACATTTTATTTACAATAAAAAAGATTAGCAAAATAAATAATAATTTGAGGTTCATGTGTCAAATATTGTTATGTTGGTATCTTGTAAAACTTGTGGAGGTTAATACAAATATTTTATGAAAATGATGGTAAATTCTCATAAAAGCCACTGACGGGTATCTGGCTTATTTTTAAAGCTGGCCAAATGTGTTTGTAAACGGCCAAATTTTTTGTTTCTGAATACATTTTAAAACTCACCATGTCAAATGCATTTAACACTTTTCTTTTTCTCTTACATGTACATAATAGAAATCGGCGTTATTTATATTGAAACAAACCGTTTGGCTAAAGGTTTTTAAATAAATAAAAAAAAATTTAATTTTTTTTAATTTTGAGACAAACGTGTTTTTACTCTAAATTTTCTTCTGCAGTGTTAGTTTTTTTTAAATAAACTATTTAAAAATAAAGTCCTTACATACATCTTTCAGACAAATTGCGAAATAAATGGATCTGAAAAATACAGATTAACTTGCTTAAAAACAATTAAATAGTTCCTTTCTTTCTATATACATACATATATAGTTTAAAATGATCCCAACGACCTGTACTGTCGCATGAGGAGCAACCAACTAAAGTCGACGTAGCTAATTACCCGCGTTCCCTTTAATCCTCACAGTCACACCAACGCACATGAATATTTAACGAAGCAAAGTCTGTTCGCATCGCTGCACTTTCCCGCCCGCTATTGACGCGGTAACCTCATCGCAAGGAAGTACCAAGTCGTTTAGGAACGAAGCCTATCTCTACAGCAGCCGGCACTCGATTAAGAGGCTGCGAATATAACCGGAGATGAACGAAGTTAATTTATTACCTCTCTTACCTACTTGATTAATTTATTGAAGTGAAAATTCTTCGTTGAGAGGGGTGTTATGAGCGTTACGAAAGTTCTGATCGCATGAGGGGAATATTTGGGTGAGTGGTGGGGGGACCCGGTAAAGGAGAGTGCGTCAGTGGCGACGCCACTCTAATGCATGCGCTACCGGTCGAATGGGGATAACTACGTAGGGGGATAGGTACGTAGCGTAGCATGCTATATACCAGTTGTAACGGCCAGAAGGGGAGACGGCAGGGGAGAGGTATAAATGACGCAGCAGTGATGCTACGGAGTTCTAGTAACGTTGCTTGTGTTTGTCTACTCCTCAGTTTTCATAATGGCTAACGATTGACGCTACCATATTTCTTTTGTTTTATTTATAGTAGGTATATAACATTTATTTATTCGCGTGGGAAAGAGTAATTAAGTGATTTTTGCATTTAACTTTTTAAGTAACATTATTTTTTTATGTTATTAGTGTGATTTTAAAATGTAAAAAAGACGTATGGACTTAAAAGGCGACTTTATAAGTGTAATTTATTTTTGGAATGTGAGCACTGTGATTTAAAATGTCAAAAGGAGTTATAGACTTGTGAGACAGCCTTTATTAGTGTAATTTATGTTCGATCGGAGGTTTTTCTTGTTATTTTATTTTATTCAGCTGGATGTCGTGACATCATGCCCAGAAATAATAAAAAATACAGAAGCAGATAAGAGCTATTATCCAAAGCAACGTGGGAATAAACTACTGGCGAATCGCAGCGGCCTGTGTACATGTATACGCATATATACACTAATACATTGTATATACTCGATTGCATCGTGTGCGTGTTGGACTCTTTTTTGGATGGGTAAAATCTTGTGAGTTCGCATCACCGACATGCTGTAGTAGCAGTAAGTGATTTTAATTTGACCACGTGAATACATAACCTAGGTCTGACATCACTGGTAAGTAATAGCTAGGTAATGAATTTTTACATACCACTGACATCTGCTTGGACTAAAAAATTATGTAAGGATAAATAATATCATGCTGACATCGTACTGATATAATACCAAAATCATTTTCTTACGTACATTTGACGTAGAAATGATATCATATTACATATTTAAAAACAAAGTTTTAAGTTTTCACTTCTGTTGACAGTACTCATGACTGGCTATTTTTTTTTTTTTTTAGATGATACCCTCATCATTACTGTTCTCAATGTCAATAAAAAATACTGATAATTTTTCTCTATTTATACCTTTTTTCAGTCAAAGTGGATCGTACATCCAGCGTTTTATTTTAAGGAAAGACGTGCATTAGTCATTCACTGTCAATATTACATGCGATAGAGGGCTGAAAAATATCGGTGTTAGGTATGTTAATTTTTGATTGTACTGATAGAAAATTCTAAAGGGATAGATTTTGTTAATTTTAGTTCTGTTAATTTTAATATAAATATTTTAATCGAAATAAATTAATCTACTAACATAAAAAACTGTTATCCCAGCTTTTAAACTTCGTTGCAGCCTAGACACCTTGTAATTACTATCATTTAGCTGACTAATAACAGGTATCAAATAACTTGGTAACTCACGGAAGAAACTTAAGTTGTCATATTTTTGAATGTTAACAGCAAAAGATGCCCAAGTTTATGTCCGGCCGTGCACAGACATAAAATTCATTACGGATGCCATACTGCAAGCTGTGACTTGGTGGGTCCTAAGCCCCGTTAGTATAAAAAAATACTCGATTATTTTAGGTTACATTTAGGGATGGGACAGTCAAAAACTCGATCCTCAGACACCATCAAATTCTTAGTCGTTGAAGGATTCGATTGTCGAGGAAAATGATTTGAAGAAAGTTATTAAAGAAAAAAAAAATTAAAAATATCTTTGATAACATTTGCAGTTTGCTATTTATATTTTTTCTTCATATCTATCCTGTTATCATTCTCCAATAAAGTATACTTTAAAAAGAAAACTTTATTAATAAAACTACAATATATATTGATTCTGAAAACTTAGTTTGTGAAAAAAATATTTAATGCGTTAAATGTTACAACAAAATAGTTATAGTAGAAGAAATTAAAAGTATTATATTATTTTTACTTTTAAGAACTAGATTCGGATTCAAAGAGTGTAGAGTATTTTAGATACTCCTTGTGATTCAAATTAAATATGCGGATTTGATAAAATTGAGATTCTATCCATCACTAGTTCCAGTATACAGACATATGATTTAATTTGAATTTGCACAACTTAACAAAATTCCCTATATTTGGACTTCAGAGTTTTTTAGAATAAATTCCCACTGCATACGGTGTACAAATGATTTGTAAGGAAAGTGTTTGTAAAATCGCATTTTTTAACTAGCGTTACATACTAAGTAATGTTTGTTAACTTCATTAAATCTTAGTTTTTAGTGGAAGTTTTTCGTTGCCAGAGTCCTTAACATTTCTTGTATACTGAGTTGACGTCAATTTTTAGGAAATTAAGTTTCTCCGGCGTTTCGGCATGCCTTACCATGGCCGTCTTCAAATATCCTATACAAATGAAGGTTTTGCGTTCTGCAACAGTATTCATGTATGATTTAAAGACGTTCTGTTTTTGGTCCCCAGTGGGTCGTTATTATTGGAGAAGGGTCAAAACAATCAGAAAGTGTCTGTTTATATTCTGCGGCACCCTTGCCACAGACACTAAAAAGTGTAACTACCAAATCTGAAAAAAAAAAATTGAAAGAATCATTCAGTACTTGCCAGTGATGTATTAACATTTAACATCAGTAGGTAACTCACTTTGCAAATACGCTTATAACACGAAACTAGGACACGAAATTTAACGTAGAATTCTTTAAAGTAATGACAAGCGTGTTAAATTTATGAAAATTTTGGTTTTCAACAACATTTCTGGACGCGAATCACACGTAATTTCCGCGCCCGCTGCTAGAATTCGCTGCCGGGGCAGCTACGTCATTCGATTTGCATAGCGAAAAGTTAAACTGTATAATGAAACAGCTCCGAAAAAAAATTCGGCTTTTGACTTGATTATCAACAAAGAATGATTTCTTAATGCTGCCCAACAGGTAAAAATTAATTTAAAAGTTGACACTATAAAGTTTCCCTTTGTGTTTGTGAACTTTGTTTAGCGCCATCCTCCACAGATGGCAGCAACGTTGTTACTCAATTCCGTTCCATGTGACTTCCGTTCCAATGCGACTTCCGTTCCAATGTGACTTCCGTTCTAATGCGACTTCCGTTATAATGCGACTTCCGTTCTAATGCGACTTCCGTTCTAATGCGACTTCCGTTCTAATGCGACTTCCGTTCTAATGCGACTTCCATTCCATGCGTCTTCCTTTCCATGCGCCTTCCTTTCCATGCGACTTCCATTCCAGTGCGACTTCCGTTCCAATGCGACTTCCGTTCCAATGCGACTTCCGTTCCAATGCGACTTCCGTTCCAATGCGACTTCCGTTCCATGCGTCTTCCGTTCCATGCGTCTTCCGTTCCATGCGACTTCCGTTCTATTGCGACTTCCGTTCTATTGCGACTTCCGTTCTATTGCGACTTCCGTTCTATTACTACTTCTGTTCTGTTGCAACTTTTCGTTCTATTGCACCTTCCGTTCCATGCGACTTTTTTTCCATGCGACTTTTTTTCCATGCGACTTTTTTTCCATGCGACTTCCGTTCCATGCGACTTCCGTTCCATGCGACTTCCGTTCCATGCGACTTCCGTTCCAATCACGAAGCCCCTCCTACGAGATGCCGCATGCCCAGATGAAATAATACGTGTACACCTCCAGAGTTGATTGATTTGAACCGCGTAGCTTTCAACATTCGGGTTCTATAGCGTGACGTCAGTGCTCAGGTGAAGGTTAATTGCGCTGGGTAGCCTACCTGTGCAGAGAGACACGGGCTGATAGCGGGATTAAGGTGAGCCCTGAACTATCCCTCAGACTCCCCTTAAGTCAACTACGTCGCCGTTGCAAGGTCCAGGGGACCGCACGACGCCTCTATTGATTAATTACGGTAAGCCCCTGACGGGCTAATCCCATCGGACAAACTGTGTGGATTGTTCTCGGGGTAATGTTTACGTTCCTGGATGCTGACCAAGTCTTCACACTGTTAAAAAAAAAATTCACCTTAACTTTACGAAGAATGTTGGTTACAAATTATCCATGGTTCTTTGTAAATTTACCGTTATCTCCGTATGTTTACAGGTATTACGTTCACTTACGTCTAACACGAATCTACATAAATTATCTTAGAAAATTATAAAACATTAAAAAAACAATATTAATCCTGCATGAACAGCCATATTTCTTCCACGTGTGATTTTACTTTTAAAACAAAACTCGGAAGTCAAAATTAGGTGTGTTTCTACACTTTTTTAAAATTTTCACCTTTTATTTACGAAAAACGCTTGCTGAAATTTATACCAGGGATCTTCGTAAATTTCCGCCTATCTTCGTAAATTTACGGACACTGAGTTCACTTACTTTGAACATGAATCCCAAAGATCATTCTTGGTATATTAACAAAAAATTTAAAAATATGGTTACGTCCACAATAAGAACATCCCTATTTTGTCCATTTGTGTGTTTGCCTTTGTTCAGAACTTAACTTAAATACTTGGAAGTTGAAAACGGCATACTTTCTGCGAAGGTTTAGTTATTTGAAATTACGAAGAACTCTTTGTTTATTTTTGTTAAATTTTTGTACTAAAGTCCGTAAATTTACTGTAATTTCTAAAAGTATATTCAAAAATTTAGATATTTCATACATTTTGCATAAAAATTGTTTTGGGGTTTTTTCCTTATAAACATACGCCATTGTTTGGTTATGCTGTATGTCATAGCGAAACCGCAATAACGGACAAAAAATTATGAAAACCTAAACAATGCTCTTGTTACACTGTATTTCTTTATGACATACAGTATAACAAGAAATGTCGTATGTCCAAAATAACATTTTAATTCAATCTTTTCCATTCCAAGATTCACCCAAAGAACATATAAAAAAAATGGGAAAACTTAAAAGTACTTGTTAATGTATACAATATTTTTATTATATTTATTAAAAATTAATTCTTGTTGGCTGTGACAAACCACAAACAAGAATCTTGTCAAATTTATTCTGTCACAAAAACCTGACTAGCAAATAGAGGTCAGATATGTCGGGAGTGCGTCGTTTGCCCTACAGGCGTTTGCCCTAAACGCATTTTCGAAGCATATTCTCGCATTCCTCATTCCAAACAGGCGTTTGCCCTAAAAGCGTTTGCCCTACAGGCGTTTGTCCTAATTTCGTTTGCCCTACAGGCGTTTGCCCTACAGGCGTTTGACCTAAAGGCGTTTGCACAAAATGTTTGATAATCACATTCGGACCAAGCACCGGCATTTGCCCTAAAGGCGTTTGCCCTAAAAGAAGTTTTTCGACAGTCGTTTGCCCTACAGGCGTTTGCCCTACAGGCGTTTGCCCTAAAAGTTTGCGAATTTTCAATAATCCGAAAATGAATGCTTGCCGGCGTTTGCCCTACAGTTGTTTGCCCTACAGGCATTTGCCCTAAAGTCGTTTGCCCTACAGGTGTTTGCCCTACGAATCTTTTCGAAGATAGATGTCGTTACGTGTGTCGCCCCTGTTGACAAATGTTGGAACCATTCTCCAAATGAGTACAAAGTACAAAATTCACAAATTAGATGGCAGCACATACGGTTTGCTTTCCTAACGTTGAAGTCTAAGAATGCAGCTGGTGATTGAACCTTACAACAGATAGTGCGCCAATCTCAGTGACTGGATTGTATTTTTTAAATCATTTTTTAACAGAGAGGTTGATGATGTAATATTTTCCAAGATGGGGGGGGATTAACTAGCGAACGAATTAACTTAATTTAATATTGCTGCTATATATAAAAACAAGCGTTAACAAAAGGAGCTTACAAAATTTTATTATCCTTGCCTGTTGGAATTTTCACTTAAAGTCGTGTTAAAAACGATGACCCTAAAATAATTTAAGGCAGAAGATTATACATATGCATTTATAAAAACAATTTCAGTGTTTAAAAGTTACTGTTAAAATAGCCTCCGAGACCTTCATGCCTATTTTCAATTTTTATATACCATGTGTCCAACTGAATCTGTCGATTTATTAATATGTTTGTAGAATGCGGTGAAAATACTTCCATCGAGAGTGTGCATATTTTGCTAATTCGCCCAGCCCATTTATAGCTTAACCCCTTATAAGTTTTATGGGAACAAGTGAACTATAATAAAAGACTGATTTTATGTGAGACAGCCAATGAAATGTACAACTTTTCAAAATGCATTTAATCATATCATCCATATTGCCACAATATTTGAATGAATGTCATAGGTATGAGTGTAAACTAGGAACTATTTTGATATGTCGTGGAATGTACAATAATGAATTACGTAAAAGTATAATACACAAAGAAATATCATTAAATATAACTCTGTTTCAGATGCTAATGAATCAGAAAAAAAAAGTGCAATTTTAGTTAATATATTTAAAAAAAAAAAATTAGTTTCAAAATTGCTATGATCTTGTTTTTAAACACTGAATCAACTTCTCTATATTTTTCGTAAGTGAAGCAAAATAAATATTTAAAAAAATAATTCACCGAATCACATAATTTTCAATATAAACCGTTGCAATTTTAGTTAATTACATATTTGTTACATGCCCATAATCTTACGACTTTAACAGTGGGCACGATATATATATATATATATATATATATATATATATATATATACTAGCTGCAGTACCCGGCTTTGCCCGGGCTGAACACCGGGTGATATATTGTCCGCGAAATACAGCAAAATGGATAGCGATATGTCTAGTGTGTTGGACATTAAGAAATGACACATAATTACTGTTTGTGTATCTGTGACCTATGATTTTCTGTTTACCCATGGCGATCAGTTGAAAGGATTAGAAGTTAATGCGCTACAGCGCCATCTAGCGGCGAGTTACAAAAAAAATGGATAGCATAAAAACCTTCTTCATGATAAAAACACTTCGATGTGCCAACTTTCATGACGATCGGTCAAACGGTGAAATTATCGAAATTTAGGGGCTTTGTCCCCAGAGGGGGAGGGGTGATTTTGAGGACCCTGAATGGCTGGGAAACAATAAAAATCGAAATAATGATATTTGAAATTTTTTAAATTTTGGGGTTTTGACCCCTGTGGGGGGGGGAGGGGGAGGTGTGATGTTGAGGTCCCCGAATGGCTCGTAAACACTCCAAATAGTAAAAAAGTATACTTAAATTTAAGAAATTTTAGAAATTTTTCATAATTTTGGGGTTTTACACTTCCCCCCCCCCCCCACCCCCTCCCATAAAATAGGGTGCGAAGTCGACTTTGGGTAAAAGTTCCAACATGCCCCGGACACTTTAGTTCGTAATGAATTAATTGTAATACAATTTCCTCCAATTTTTCGAAATTTTGTGGCTTTCCCTTTTATTGAAAAGGGCGGGGGGGGGGGGGGGGGGGTGGAGGTTCAGGACCTCGAATGTTTCGGAACACTCCATCTCGAAAGAATAGATATTTGAGATTCCCTAAAATTATCGAAATTTTGGGGCTTTTTCCCAGAGGGATCGGGGGGTTTGAGGACCCTGAATGGCTCAAAAACGCTTAAAATCGAAAGAGAAAGATTTTTAAAAAATTTTAAACTTTCGAAATTTTGGGGCTTTAACCACCTGGGGGGGGGGGAGAGGTGGTAATTTTGAGGACCCCGAATGGCTCGGAAACACTTCAAATCGAAAGAGATATAAAGGAAAACTTATTACCTACCTATGAATAATTTTCTAAATAAATTAATAAATAACTCTATGTTTAAGAATTTACGTACATACATAATATTAAACTTCAAACTATACACACCAAACAAAACTAAGGATGTTTGTGAAACTATTTTCTATTTGTCATAATGTTTAAAACATTTGTAGGATTTGTTTATATGTAAAACTGTGATGGCCATATTCCGCTTATCCAAAGGAGTATAGAAATAAATAGAGATATCACTCCATGTACACACCATAAATCTTTGAATTAAGTAAAAAATGGTTGTCTATAAAGTCGGTTTACGGACGATAGTTTAACGTGACAACGTCATAACAAAACATTGATGAAATGATTGATCCAGAAGAAAAGGAAATATCATATTCGGCCTGAGACTGAGCCGTAATAGGTTTTTGCAACCAAACCATTTAGGCATTAAAAATGTTATATTCTTTGAGGAAGAATTTTTTTTTTAATTTTTCTATCTTTTGTATGATAAAATCTACCTCTGCATACTTTTATGAATAAAATTGAATAATTTTTATTGAATTATCACTATTTTGTATGGATACAAAGTAGTGAAATGAAATGTACAATTTAATTAATAAATTTACTTTTATTTGCAATCATTATTCAAATATATTTATTACTTTTGAAATGTTACGTGCACCGTATTTATTTTTCAAGTTCAAAAAAAAATTTTTAACACCTGCCGGAATTCGAACCAACAACCTTAAAATTAGAAAATAGCGCCGCTGACCGCTCATCCACGAAGCCGTATTTAGTATTTGATAGTTTCAGATGTTTTATATACCTTTATAAATATTTTGTTCATGGTAGGGGAATAATATTATTTCGTTTTAAAACCTCGATTTTATAACAAATACGCATCCCAAATACACCAAACTTATTTATAAGGTGTTACAATATTTTTTTTAAAAAATTGTGCAAAAGATTCCGGTTGTAATTTGAATTATTATGTGTAACTGTAAAGCACCATTGTTGGTTCAAAACGTATTTGAATATTCAACATTACTTTTAAATAACCGTACCGATTGTGCTGAAAATCGGTGGACGATCGTTAAATTACATAATATTAATAATTCAAACGACGAAAATATGATTGAAAAGTCAAATCGATGGTCATTCCAATCGAGTGGAAGAGAGATGCCACGCATACGTACAATGAGCATGAAGAGAGATGCCACGCATGCGTACAATGAGCAAACAGGAACATCCGTAGTGGGACATCCGTAGTGGGACACTTTTTCGTGCGTGCAGCCGGCGTTCATCGATTTATTAGACGTTGTCACGTCAAAAAACATATTCCAAAATGAAACAAAAAGTATAAATAACAACTAATTTGTCAAAAAAAATTATTCAACTGGAATGACAATGTTAACATCCACCTGAAATTTAATAGAAGTAGGTAAGAATATATATAGATAATGCCCGGCATGCGTTGCAATGCCTCAATCAATTTTTTAATTTTTTAAACGTATACTAAGCATCTCTCTTTATCTCTCTAAATCTCTATCCCTCTATGTATATCTCTATAACTCTATCTTTCTATTTATATCTCTATCTACATATCTTTCTACATATATATCTCTATATACCTTTCTAGCGGACCCGACAGACATTGTCCTGCCCAAATGTACTTTTTGTGAGATATGGATATGGCGGTAAGTATTTCTACGCTGGACATTTTGTATCTTCTCATTATACATACCCCTCCTCTTGGGCACGCCACTGCCGTTACCAAAAACCTTTCCCATGGTTACGCAGAAGGCAACAACAATGCAAAAGCCCGTTGCCATGGAGGCTAATTATCAACAATGCTTAGCTTTTTTTGCTTTTAAAGCGTGTTTTTTTTTAGTTTTTTCTTAACTCAGAATCGAGATAAAATATCCAATTGTGAATCGAAACCATCCTCGAATCCCCGTGAACTCACACAAAAAATTTCATCGAAATCGGTCCAGCCGTCTAGGAGGAGTTCAGTGACATACACACGCACACAAGAAATATATATATAAAGATATATATATTCAGTATTTGGTTAAATGTACGCAATAGGTTTATCCAACCCGACTTGCTAGCCTTGGTCGGCAAATATGTTGGCTGTTTTCTCTGTTAGAACTTTGGGTATCTTGTGTATGGAGTAATGAATTCTTTCTTCACTTCTGCTAATGAAATTTTAATACCCACTTTTATACCCATGGGTATAATAGAATATAAAGCAGAAATTGGGCGTCGTGTGGGGCGGGCTTACAGGACAGCAAACCATAACAAAAACTGTTAGCATAACAATCATGTATCAAAAATAGTATTGGTTGTGCACGCGCAGTTCATCTCCATAAATTAAGTTTGTACGCGACTATAATTTTTTTTTCTCCTGAGATCGTTTTTAGGTAGATTTTGCAGAGTGACTTACAGAAAATTTCACGATATTTTCTCCGATCTAGGTCCTATGAATTTCAGAATTTCTAATTGAGTTAAATATGAATGTCTATGTATTGTTGGATTGGATTTATATCCCATACATATTGTTGAGCCAACAATTAATTTGCAATTTATTGTTACATTGGATATTCTAGAAATATTCATAATATTTTACATAGTTATTGAAACTTATGGAATTTTTCAGAAAGTTTATTTTTATATTGGTAGGCCGCACGGCGAAATCTACCTTTCCGACTGGCTGCCATCGGGGATTTTTCATTTATAATCATGGGATATATGATTTCACACTATTATGCACACAGACGCTTCATATCTAAAACAATCTTGTTCAAACGAAAGGTTTTTAATTTTTTTAATAAGACATTTTTTTTGTGACAGATATCTCAAAGAAAACAAAAACAGTAATCCGGCAGAATTCTATACGAGCCTCGTTGCCAAATTTAATGGACGCAAAATAATAAATTACCTACACACAGACACAGCGAGGCTCTTTTCAGCGTAAATGTTACATGGCAGGACAAGATTCAAAAAAGATTTAGCTTGTGAGAAGAGTCCTTTCAAAAAAATGTCAGGTAGGAGCCCTGGTTCAATAAACAAGAAAGTCATTCGTAAAAAGATTCGACACGGCACAACTCGGTGTAAACTGGCTTACCAAGAAGATAGTCGGTTGAAACTAAAACGGCGTGAACCCCAATCGACTAAACCAAATGTTGACTATGGATCCTCATCAGGGCAAGTTACTGATGTACAAGGGTGTGATCTTCCTGAAAATGAACTATTAAGTAAGTGTGAACATTACATCGCGTCACTGCAAGTCACTTTGGAAGAAGGAAGGAATATTGTGGAACAAAAAATATGCATACAATCCCGCAAGGAAAGTCGTTCTGTGTGCGGTGGGCTAAAGTCACATTATTATTACTGAGAAATACCATTACGTATCTTATTTATTTTATTTTGGGAATATAAGTGGAATCCACTATGGAAATATGGGAAATATTATGGATATATTTAAATATATATTATATTACGGATATAGCTTATTTTAAGAATCATGCCAACCAATGACTATTATCGGCCAACTCTTATAACTGAACGTCAATATGATCTAACACAAACATTACAAACTAAATGTAAATTATGGAAAACCCAGAACAAAACGAACTGGAATAGGTACTTCTTCATTGTGTACTTCAGCTGTATGTTGTGTATACAATCCAGAATAAAATAGTATGAACAATATGTAGGAGTTTAACTTCATTAGTACTATTATGCTAATGAACAGCTAGCATTCGCATTATTTACCTATATGCTCGTAATATTTTAAGTAATCATAGCGTAATGCGCGTCTGACAGCTGAAATTGAAATAAGAAAAGCCCCGGAAAAAAAGTTGAACCTTTTCCCAGCGATATTTTTGTTAATTCTCCAATACTGTTTTTTTATTATACGATTTTTTTTTGGTCGAAGACCTTACATCACCTAATGTTCCGAAATATTTTACAGAAAAAATATTCGATAACATTGAACTTAGCGCAGGGAACCATCTGTTGGTAAATCTAGGAAGTTCATACCACATGAATTCCAACCAAACCTCGATATAGGCTTACATAAGTGCCATCTAGCGACGGTTTTGTAAACTTTGCATTCAGAGGGAAAACATTTATTTAGGTACTGCTCCCTGCGGATGAAATACAAACTACAAGAACACTGTTTGAATCGATACATAATTGAAAAAACCTACATTTCCCAAAATAACCTAAACTTCGTTTACCCTAAAGTCATTTGCCCTACAGGCGTTTGCCCTAAAGGCATTTGCCCTACAGGCGTTTGCCCTACAGGCATTTGCCCTAAAGGCGTTTGCACAAAATGTTTGATAATCCCATTCGGACCAAGCTTTGGCATTTGCCCTAAAGGCATTTGCCCTAAAATAAGTTTTTCGACAGTCGTTTGCCCTACAGGCATTTGCCCTACACGCGTCTGCCCTAAAAGTTGGCGTGGTTTCGTTAATCCAAAACATAAGTGCTTGCCGGCGTTTGCCCTACAGTCGTTTGCACTAAAAGGCATTTGCCCTAAAGTCGTTTGCCCTACAGGCATTTGCCCTACGTTTAGGGCAAACGCCTGTAGGGCAAACGATGTGTACCCGATATGTCACAATACATTACATATTGCTTAGGTAAATTCATGGAGGTAATGAGTCCAAGGTGTGGGTGTAAGTTCTGAAGTTTATTTCACTCTGGTATTCGATTCGTTACCAAAATAAACCATAGCTCTATACACGTACAAGGGCTTATGCTAGCAGATCGTTTAATAGCTTAAAAAAATGTAATAGCATTGAAAAAAGTATCTTTCTAAAGTTAGTGTCGTTAAATAAAGAATTAATCCACTATTCAAATAGAAATAAGTAATACATTGTGACCTAAAAATGTGTTATCGAGATGCATGGATATGGGAAAAAGGTGGATAGTTTTTCTTACTTATTTAATGATTGCCAAGATAAACATTAAGCACACAAGATCCCCTACATATTACATCTGTGAAAAAAATTAACCTTTTAAAAGTTAAATTAAAACATTTTTTTTTTAAAAAAACTTGGTTACATTTAGGTAGTAAAATAACATGTAATGTTTGGTGGTGTAAAAAAGCAATAAAGATTAAAATATTTCATAAGAGAAATAAAATTTGATGAAACGTAAAACAAATTCCTGCAAATGGGATTAGAGGAAATCAAGAAAATAATATAGTTCTAAAATTATATAAAAAAATTTATTCAAAACTTGCCAATAAAAGTATTATTGATGCAGCTCATTTAAAGAAGCAAATAAATAGAATCGACATTAAGCTAAGGAAAGGCCCAAATTCATGTCCATTTGCGAGAGTTAAGTAACCATTAGAATTTTGACGTCCAGAGAAAAGTTCCAGTTGACACCAAAATGCGTAAAAAATAAATAACGTACTGAAACTTAAGTATAAAACTACTTCAGTAAAAAAAGAGATGTTTAGAATGATTACGAAATCTTTTATATAAAAAGTTTCCAAAGGTAATAAAAAACGATCAGACATAAACCATTTTATCGCATATATATTTTTTTATCACAAACCTGAATGTAATAAAACCCTGGACTCTCAAAGTCCAACAAGTGCTCAAACTTTTTTTCAGTATACTCATAAATGACATTGATCCTGTAATGAAAATATTTCAAAAGAAGGATTTTTAGATGGAGCCCAACGTAAGAGCATTTTTTTGTTCGAATAATAGTGCCTTTAATTCTATGTCTGTATTAATTTCACAGTGATAATGTTAAGTGACCATTAGTGTTGCACGTATGTACGTGCAAGGGAACTTAGTTATATTGTCACATATCGAATGAGAATAAAGCTATGGTACTTTTCATCAAATAATTTAAATAATATTATCTATACGTAGACCAAATTGTTGATGGGTAACATCTTCGCTTTCAGTATTTATAAGGGAGTAATTTCGGGATTGGAAAGGAATTCGCATGGATTGGAAATCGCATGGAACATAAATGTGCAACCACGGCGCTGCCATCTATGGAAGAAGGCGGGAACCAAAGTTCACAAAGCCAAAGATAACCTTTATAGTATTAACCGTTGTATTAATTTTAACCAGATGTGCAGTATTTTAAAAACATCCTTTGTCGAAAATCAGGTCCAAAGCCGGGGCTAAGTATTTGTTTAAAGTATTTTATATCGGGTCCGTTTCATTACATATTTTAAAATTTCGGTCTGCAAATGGAATGATTCGATATTTGACGTAGCTGCTCCGGCAGCGAATTCTAGCGGCGGGTGCGGAAACTACGTGTTTTTTGCGTCAAGAAATGAAGTTGAAAACACAATTTGCGTTTATCACGTTCGGCATTATTTAAAAAAAAAAAAGTATAAACGTTAAATTTTGTGTCCGAGTTAGGTATTATAAGTGTATTTGCAAGATGATGAACACCTAAATTCGCTCGTTACTGTCATTCAATGTTACACATCACTTGCAAGAACTAAAAGATTAGCTCGATATTTTTTTTGCGTGAGCTTAAATATAAAATTTTTGGAAACTCTTGAAAGTTTAAAATTTAAAAACATGATTTTTTAAACATTTAAATAATTAAAATCAAAATCGTAACTATACTCAACATATAAGAATACGTTTTACTTAGTATTCTCTCAAAACTTTGAAAATGTTTTAATGAAAATATATGTTTATTAATTTTAATGGCTATTATTATCTACGTAACAAATGTTAAACAATATTTTTTTATTATTATTATAAAGAAAACACACTCTCAGTCAAGATAACGTGTATTTCAAAAGGTTAATAATCTACTTACCAATTTTTTAAAAGCATTGCACATTTATAAACTTACTTCATTTCTCCTACTTATTTTAACACTGGACCTCTATTAGATTTATTTCAATCACCAAACATTTATTTAATTTATTTCGTATATTTTACTTTGGCAATGTAAATATAATAAAATATTTCACAAATAGCCTACTTGAATAAAATAAATTTTATAACACCGTGGAGGTGACCAAATTAAAATAAGTTATTTTGGAAGGTACTTGCGTTGTTTTGTTAATATAATAGACAGCATGTGGAAATTTTATCGTAAAATTGTTACAAATAATTTTTTTTAAATAATGGTATTTTTTATTTAGATTTTATTTTGAAAACTCTAGCAACTAAAGGCAGAAGATTATTATATTTAAAAGACGTTTACCAGAAACCTGTTGGTAATTGATATCAAAAAAAGGTCTTTGTGTCAATACCCATGCAAAAGCTGTTTCGTTTAGTCAGTGACAATTATTTTCTTTGTAAGTGAAAAACTTTTTTTTTCCAAGGACAACACAAATTTTTTCTTCTTCCTTCAAGAGTACTATACGTGTTTCAGCAAGTTCGTGAATTTTTGTCGCCTCTCTAGCCGACGCGACGTCACGGAAGTCTCATGTCCATCTGTCCGACTTCCCCTTCTTTCCGCTTCTTTCCATCCCCTCTTCGCTTCGTTCGTCCCCCCCCCTCTCCCAACCATCCGGGAAGTCTTCTTGCGACCAAGAGGAACCCCTCGGCCTAAAAAAAAAAAAAAAAAAAAAAAAAAACGACCGCCTGTTCCAATAACCCCTTGCAACCCTTCTCCGCCACAGCGGCCTGTTCCCTTTCGCCTCGTCCATCGGGCTTCCTATTGCCTTTCTTCAGGGCGTGCCATGCCACCGCCTCGGACTTCCAGCCCTGCAGGAAGAAGTCCCCTGGGAGAGGGAGAGGGGGGAGGACTTGGGGAAAATAAAAGACCTTACATCCAGCGGCTGGCGAGGCAGATCCCCTCCAGAGCCTCTGGGGACAGGGCAATGTGCGCCTCAAGGTACGTGCACACGTGGTCCAGGAAAATCAAAAGTCAGAAAAACTCAAACCTGTAAAAAAAAAAGGGAGTTGTTGTCTGTAAAGTCGGTTTACGGACGATAATTTTACGTGATAACGTCATAACAAAACATTGATGAAAAATTGCACACTTTTTTTTTTAATTTTTCAAATATTATTTACAGTTTTTTTTTGCAAAATTTAAATTTAAATAATTTTTGTTTAAATATGATCACGAACAATTAGTTTTAAAAAAACCCGCCTTAACCTGCTTGATATTATAGAAGATTTTCTCGCATTGTGGTTTTGCCGGTTCTTGCACGCTCGGCTCAGGCAGAACGTCACAATTTTTTTTTCGTGCGTGCAGCCGGCGTTCATCGATTTATAAGACGTTATCACGTCAAAAAAAATTGTTTATAGCTGAATTTTTGGACAGGGGTACAGTCGACCATGCTTAACAACGCGTCAAAATTTCACCGCTGTAGACCTTGTGAGAACCACCGAAAACGTGCAGTTAAGTCCTAGATGACAACGACTTACAGCAGTCAAATAAAATGCTTCCCTTAATTATTATTTTTTTTTTAAAGTAAATTCTCCACAAACAAACCAAAATAATCTAGAAACATTAACACACACATACATTTTGAAAAAAATATTTCGAATATTTATGAAAATATTTTACGAAATGAGTTTTTTTCTCTCTCTCTTTGACGTCCAGATAAAAATACGATTTACACAAATCTGAAGAGGTTTAATGAGAAAAGTTTATTGTTAATTTTTTTTTTTTTTGCGTTTTCTTTAAGCTTTGAGAATGTTCGTATAAATAAAAAGTCTGACGTAATAAGTTGGCTCACTAGACCGGCCCGAGCGTCGCAGGGTGTGTCGTACTGCGTAGGTTCTAAGCTCTCACGGCCGGCGCGACATTGCGTCACTTGCGACACTCATTACACTTGGTCTCATTTAGGCATGAATAGAAATAATTATATCTTATTGATATGATAAGAGTATAATTAAGTGGCATCTATCGATAGTTATATTCATCGATTTTCTTAAATCAACGATTTTTGATTCGCCATAAAAATTTAACACTAAATTATTTGTATTTTGGAATTTATAAAATCGAATAAAGACACCTTCGGTTCTCTATCTGTAAATATCGCTACGAACGCGAGAGACAAGACCGCGACGCGCGCCATGTTTGGAGCGGGGCTGGCGGCCACTGACGTCATGCGCCGGCCACTGACGTCACTCGTGCTCGGCCGGATTACAATGGGCTTCGCTACCCTCCTCCCCTCCGCTCCCCACGCACGGTCCTGCCTCGGGCTATCGTCACGTTTCAGTGGCCCTGGGAAATTCCGGGCTTACTGAGGCCGCCGCGTGGAGTGGCGTCAATAAGCGTCGCTGTTCTGGATGGTTCGGGCGTCGTGTCGGGCCCGGGATGACGCGACACGTCACAGCCACTCTCGTCCCTTCGAGAAGGACGCGACGGGTATATAAGCGACGACGCTGACCTCCGCGGGAGTTTTGAAGGTTCGGAGAGTTTCTGAGAATAAGGGGAGAGAGTTTCCCCTGGTGCGATCAGCGAGAGGTGAAGAGGGCAAGTGGCCCTTTGCTGAGCGAACAAGGATCTATCGGAAGGCGATACCTGAGAGTGTATGCCTGGCGAGCGATAGTCAGGGACTGCACTGCGGCGCGGAGTGGGTGAGTGTACGAAGGAAGCGGACAAGAGGCGGCCAGAAGAGCGAGCCACTGTTGAGCCAAGCTCCAGTGGAAAGTGTTAACGTTTCAATGACCAGTGTAGGACTACATGTTATGGACAGAAATATTGAGTTCAGTGATTAAAATTATTGTGTAGACATTAGTAATACATAAAACTGTAGTTATTAAATTGGGCTAGCCCTTACGAACCCAGTAGTTCTCCCTGCATAAATCGTAGTTTTATTTATTTTGTTACAAAAATTGTATTTTTTTTTAAATATTTAAATAACAAATATTAATTCTTTATATTTCTTATCCGTTATTTTAATTTCGATAAGACAGTGCAAAATTCTAACTAAGCCTTTATTGTAAAATATTTTAAGAAAATTTAATTCTCCAAAATCAGTTCATGAATACATCAAAGATGACGAAAACGATACATCGTGAAGTATTAAGTCTGAATTTTTTTTCACTTGCATAATATTATTGGGGTACTATAATAAAATAATTTTAAAAAATACGTAAAACCGGAGTTGTATGCTAAAGTATTTAGCATGAATAATTTTAAGCTATTTTTTTATGTTGATATATTTGTGTGCTGGCTAGTTGACTTCGTTTGATCTCTGAGTGGTATTGAGTGGTGGTGGGTGTATTGGCAAGTGTTTGAATGTCGGGTACGACCTTACCAGTGAGAGGGTGTCTGTCCCAGAAATATTAACGGTTAAGAAAACTAGAATTTCTCTTTAGTCACGTGCGGGTCTTCTACTCGCGAAATAGCATTTCGTTAGTTTGTCAAAAACTTTTCCGGGATTTCAGTCATTTCTCAATTAGCTCTGGTGTCGCCATTGTAAACAGAACAAAAATTTGTTAGTAGGCACTTGAGTATAATTAAAAAAAATAACCAATAATAAATTTTCAAAATATTTTACTTGCCTGGAAAATTTTCAAACACATTTTAAGTTTTTTATTTCTTTTTCTCCTATTTAACCATGTTTGGTTTGGATGTAACCGCGGAGACGAAATATATATTTCCCATTTCAAAGCATCCAGCATGATGCAAAATATGGTCTAAATTCTAAATAAAATCAATAACCACAAAAAAGTACATTTTTACGTTAAAAAAAATTATACCACTCCACTTGAAACAAAGCTTATCTCGAGTGCATTTCTGTGGCTACAGCATGAGTCTGAAACTGACCGACAAACAAACATTGATTGTCGGTACATCACGTTAAAATTAACCGAAAACCACAAAAAAGAAACCAAAATTATAAACATGCTGCATAGAGATTTTACAAAATTTCGTCATAACGAGTAAACAATCCTTTTTTTCCAACGAAAATATGAAGACATGAACGAATAGTTAACAAACGTGCTCTTAGCAGTTCTGATTGTTACAGCCATCATATTTGTTCAAAAATACCAAATATTCCTTGACAAATGGAATGAAATACAAGAGTCCTTTTCCCAGAAACAAAGCCCCATAAATTTAAACTAAGCGTGCAACCAATGAAACGACCAAAACAAATCATTCGCTTATTTTACGTACAGGCGTAACAAACATAGACCGCACTTTGGGGACCATAAATTACTTTCGTTTAAAATTTGTTTCCAAGACTTTATGGCTTCTCGGAGAGACAGTTTATTTCGGTGAGTTACTGCCGATGCATATTCGACATCTGACAATGTAAACAAAAAAAAAATAAAAAAGTAACGTTTCGACCGACGTGGAGTTTCAAGATCTACGAAGAGGCCGTAAAACACACGCACATATACATGAATATATATATCTTGTTTCCTGGGGAGTTTGGAAACACCTCCGTAACACAAGAAAAGAAGGAGCGGTGGGGGGAAGGTTGTCCAAAAACCCGAAACAAAAAGTGTCAAAAAGTTGACAAAACCTAAGTCGCGCGAAGGAATTGTTCACTTTAAGAGATATCGTCTCCCTGGGACGGGACTTCTGTGCGGGAAAGAAAAAAAAAACAGTCGGGGGAAGAAACGAATGAGTGTGTCGCGTAAAGTTATTGTGGTTTGGTTGGAAAAAGGGAGGGGGGGGGGGAGGTTATAAAAAAACGGGAAGGGGTTAAGCGAGATGAATGCACGTACATTTTTTTTCTTCCCTGTCGCGCCCTTTTTTTTTCTCTTTTTTGGCAACAGGAAATAAAAAAAATAGGGAATGTCGAGACGTGAAGAGGAAAGAAAAGAAACACAAGGAGATGTCAGTGCGTCAGATGCACACTCCAGACGTGAAACATCGCCCTTATGCATATTGCAGGACGGTCGACACCCTCGCCCGTATGCCGACCGGGTCGACTTTCTTCCCGTCCGGGTTTGACGAATGGACAGAAGAGATTTCCCTCTGGAATACGAGAATGAAAAAAGACCTTTGGTGGCCTCTCCTCCAAAAATTTGTTCCTTTAGAGCAACCGATGGCTTGAATCCCCAACAGGTTCACAACAGATACCGAAAATAAAGGACATATAACGTTTCTGGTGGCTAATAGGTTTTTTTCTCATTTCATCTCTAAAAAAATCTAAGGATCGCTTAGGGCGACACTTGCTCGCGCATCACACGCATCTTCACCTCTAATCGCAATGCGCCATAAAGGGTGAAACGATGATGAAAATGATTTTAAGATCAATTTTAAACGTCGAAATTAATCAAGCACAATAAAAATATTGGATACGAATAATAAAAATAACCAGAAAATACCAACCACTGTTTTACCATTTTGTTTTATCCAAACTCTAAGGTTGGTAAAAGATGTAGGGGTATTTTCAACAAAACATGGAAAACTTGGAATTCAATTAGATCTAGCAGTAAGATACCAAAAAGGCTTTCTTCTAAAGTTACGTATTTTTTTCACGTTTATTATAATTCATATTTAAATGAGGTAATAATGGGGTGAGTTTTCATTTATTTTAAAAAATCGTATATCCAAAAAAATTAAGTTTTACGTAAATAAAATTGCAAATATAATAAACTAATAATTATTTTAATTTATCACAAGATTCATCTCCTAAGTGGTGAAAAGGGGTCACGTTTGCTGTACAATAATAAATGCATATTTCCTAATCTACTAGATCTAAAGGTTAGAAATTTAGAACGAACAACAAGCACATGCAGTTACGAATTTTTTTTCCTTCAGTTTTTCCTGATTCCATTTTTAATGGTGGGAAAAGGGATTAAGTTATGTTTTATCATAAAAATTTAATCATCACCATAGTAAATAAAGCTTTATCTAAGAAACCTAGCAAAAATAGTGTAAATAATTAATTACGTAGATTTCTCTGATATTTTTATCGATATTTGAACCTAAAGACAGTGAAAAGGGGGCACGTTAGTTTTTATAGTAGATAATTAACATCCAAGCAAATTATGAAGAAGGTAAAAAAAAACTGAGCGAGAATATGGTACAAAATTATGATATAATATGAGTTTTAACCTTTACCATGTTTCTAAATTCGATCACAAAAATGGACGAAAAGGTCGTTTATTCTTTTCATTATAAAAATTGTATCTTTGAAAATAATCAAGCTTGATGTAAGCTATGTGGTATTATTTACAGACATGTAACATCTATCATCTCTTTCTTACAACATGATGAAGTTCTTCTTCTTAAAGGATGGAATTTTGTAAGTAGTGTTTTGACATAAAAAAATAATATCTGATCAAATCAATCCTAATTTAAGATATAAGACATTTTAACTAAACATACGTTAACCGACATTCTTTTATTAAACATTCTCCGAAATATCGCTTCTTAAGTTGTAATAGGGGTTAATATTCTTTAAAAAAAAATTATATGGAATCTTTTAAATTAGTAATGGCAAATTTAATTTAACTTAATATAAATAAATTGTATTATTGTTTTGAAGTTTACATCTGCGGCTAAAAGAAAAAAAATAGTTGAGTTTGGTTAATAGATAGTGCATTATTTACTAAGTTTTAATTTTACATTGGCATCCCTTTGGGAAAAGAGGTGAGGGGTAAAAAATTTGGGGTTTTATTTAAGTAATACCAAGCCAACTAAAAGCATACTAATACGCTGTATTATAAATTTTATATCTGTATTTTACATTTCAAATAAAGATGTGATTGTACAAATATCCTTAAATAATGGGAGGTATTTGTAAAAAGGTGAAATTTTTTAATAATTCTAAGAATATCTTTAACCATAGTGAATGAAATTCAGTGTAAACGATTGTATAAGCTATGTTAAAATATTTAAGGTGCAGGTTTGAAATTTTTTATTAATTGTCTACCTCATGAAATGAAAAGGAAGTAAGTGTGATTTCATCAAGGTATGTAGCCTATAACATATTTTCGAACACTCTGAAACAGAAGTTTTAAAATCCGATAGTTAATCCATACTAAATTTAAAAATTTAAAAATTATTATTCTTCAACCGTTATGTTAGGAAATAAATATTCAATGCCTTTGACCATTTATTTTATATATTTATTCAGTAAAATATATTTGGAATTGATCTTTTTTTAATGGCAAGATTTTAGCAATACTTAGAAATTGCGTGGGCGAAGTCGCGGGGTATTATCTTGTACTACTATAAAACTAATTAGTTAAAAGTATCTCGTTAAACCAACTAAACATATTTAGTAGTCCATGTGTAAAGAAATACACGTCTTTTCAGAATCACACACATGCATGTTATGTTCGACATTATCTTTTCAGCAGACTTCTGTGCGTACAAACACTGATTTATTCCCCTGCATAGTGTTTTTAATTCGAACCATGAAACATTTAGGCACCTTTCACATCTGATTCCATCAATAAATTCCGGTTTTTGGAGACCGGCCAACCACCTTAATGAAGTGTCTACCGAAACAATTCAGCGTCGGTAATGGGAGTAAACGTGATTTATGGTTTATATTAAAAATATATATATACAAGCGCCTTCATAATGATTTGTAATGGAGATATATTTATATTCTGCGATGTTCTGAGCTATATTTAATATAAAATTGTTTACGGAACTGCATGAAACACCTTATTTAATTATAAGCATTAACGTGTATTCTACATTATAAATTATTTATTATAATCTTCTATCTCTAGATTATTATATAATTTTTCTTTTCACAATCGAAATATGAACTTTCCTGTTATGTTTATATATATATGAATAAAATAAGACAAAATAACAATTTTATACACTGTTAAAAAGAGTCCAATTAAATGTATGATGACCATTTGTTACAAATTAGGTATTCAGAGATGGTCAATATTTAGATATATCTTCGTAACATTTAGAGGAAAAAAGTCAACCTAATTTGAACTTCAATTCACATGAATTATCTTGTAGTAAAAACAAAAATTTCAAAGCAATTTTAGGTTTACAGAAAAACATTTTTCTTCCTTTCACGTGCAATTTAATTCTGTAAGAAACAGACAAAAAAATGGGGGGAGTCGGAATAATTAGACTAAACAAAACAAAAAGGTCCTATTAGAAAACTGTTCTTGGAAACCAGATGCAATATTTTTATTGTAACACAAAATTAAATATAATGTAGCGTAGTACAACACATTAATATGGTTATTTTTGCATTTATGAAATAGGTTTTTTTCTGAATAAAACTGAGTATTTATTACGAAAATTGGCGCATAAATATTTATTTTAATTAATTTCTCATTTAAGCATATTGTTTTACTAAACATGGAAATGGTAACCAAATATTTAGTACATTCGGTTTATTATGCTAGCAAATATGTACAGTTAATAGTATAAAAAAATATTCAGGGAACGGCTTACAAATATTAGAGGTAATGAGACAACTTAAATGCCCGTGTAAGAATCCGATCCCAATATTAATGCGAACACTATTTTGTAATAATACAGTTGTTTTTATCTAAAAGTGCAAATTCACAAATATGTCTAATTTTACATTTCATTTATAAATAAAATATTAACAGTGTAGCAGTTTCTTAGAAGATTCAGATTTTTGTAACAAGCAATAGCACTTTGTTTTTCCATATTAATCTTTTATTGATAAGATTGTGCATTTAATGTATTTTCTTACCTTTTGAAGGTGGTTTGGAGAGATCTAATTAAAATACCTACTAATATTATAAATACGAATGTGTGTTTGTTTGATGGTTTGTCTTATTTTCACTCAGCAAAGGAACAACGGATCGGAATGAATTTTTGCATAGAGAGAGTTTGTGGGCGGGAAAGTAAAACAGACTACTTACTTTTCCGGAAAAGGTGCATGGTTCATATAGGAAATATCTGGAGCGTAATTCAGTAACTACCTTTTCATGTCAAAATTGCTGAACCAAGTGAAATGAAAACAGTGAGTGTTTCTCTACGTCCGCCACACGGTCATATAGCAAGATCTGGTAACTTCTTAACCTTTCCTCGGTAAGATCCGTCAATTTAACGGAGCTCGCGAAGGCTAGCGAACTAACGGAGCGAATGACGGTTTGGTTTTGAATTTTCCCAATAGATGGCTTTTCCTTGAATCTGAAACGTGCTATCGTTTGGAGCGTCCTTCAAGTCTTGTCTAGGGTGTTACCTGCCTTCCCATAAACTGGAGCTGAATGTTATCGTTTCAGTTGTTCTGCTGTTATAAAACATAATGCAGCGGAATAGCTAAACGAAAGAACGTCTCGATTACCCGCATCCCAATAATTCCCATTAAATTGCCATCAAAACTTAAAAGGCAGAAATTCCTGCTAAAGTTAGTATTTGCAAAGACAATAACATTGAAAGTGGCAGGAATCCTTTTGGGCAATCCATGCTTCTCCCATATCAGCTCTTTGATAGTTGTTCAAGTACATAGCCCAAAATTTATACACACTGGCGGAAAATCATGAATCATATAATGCTGTCTACAGAAACTGTAATTTTGGACATTAGGAGTTTGTCCTTTTTTTTTTTTAAGGATTTTTCACAATGTTTTTTTAAAGAAGTATATTTTGACTAAAATAAACAGCTTCAATCAATGTTTTAACAAGCAAAATTTTTAATGAATTTTGGAATGTTTTCTGTATGTCTAGTTAAAAATTTATAGAGTTTCTGGATGGCAGACAAATTTCAAGGCGGTGGGGTGTCCTGGAAATAAATAATTACTGCACTCTAGCGGGTAAAAATTAAACTCTCGTGGCGGCGGACTAAAATAATATGAGAGCTTTAAGATGGTGGCCTCCAGAAGACGAAAACATGATGGCGAACTTGACGTCGTACTATCTGGCGATATATAAATACCCTGGCATTAGTGGTGGGAGGAAAGTCTACCAGTGGCTTCCATGGAGAAAGGAGCCGTCGCCATTTTTTTTAAACAAATGACCTCGCCAGCTTCATGCTGAGGAATCTGAACCTTATTATATAAGTCGATTTTTTATTAAATTTTATTAAAATTATTTTTAATAATAATTTTATTAAATTCTCCCTCCCCCTCCCGAATTAATAGCTAAATAATAACGGATTTTTCACTATGGCGGACATGATCTAATAATTTTAAAATGGCGAAGTTTTTTAATTTAATTTTTAACAATTTTTATAAACTTTTTTTTTTGGATGAAAATTACGAATTTTAAAGATAGCTGACGTAACGTCATCGACATTCATATACTAATCTGGGTTTTGTTTTATGGGCATTCTGTATATATTAGGTTCAGATTTAAGGGCCCACGGAACGAGGCTCTGCAAAGCATGCACGTGCTGCTGTACATTCCTTTGTGTTGGTAACGCTATCTCCCTCCATGCCGTCCCTGCCGGCGGTGGAAGATGGCTGCGGCTATGAACGCTTCTGAGCGGATTTGGGCGTCGCGACTCCGGCTTCACGGATGCGACGGTTATTCCGGAGGGGAAATGCGGGTGTTCGGGGCCGCGTTATCAGGGTGAAGGATACGACAGGCACCAAACAGCCAACAGGGTGGGGAGGGGAGGGGTGTTCGCAAAGCTAATCAGAAGTTGTGAGAGGCAGTGAGCTACACGTTGAACGACGCAAAACCAGGGTGAGCCTGAAATTCTACCAACTAACCTTAGCTGCAGGTTCATCACGACCAGATGAGTTATAAACGTCTGTACAACTTACAGTATAAAGTTCTTCTCAAGGCTGTTGTATGCTTTTTAAGTTGGGTCCGAACAGTCTTTTTACTGTAAATAATAGAGAAAGTATTTAATATGAAACACAAGAGTGTCTTGATTATTTTTAATTGAAAGTAGCTTGGCTTCTGGGTTGTAGCCGTGTCCTTGGCGAATAATTCAATTTCGGTCGAAATTGCAGTCGCCATCATCAGGGAGCAGTTACCTATTGCAATGTCGACCAAAACGTCGGTGAATTATTCGCCAAGGACACGGCTACAACCCAGAAGTCAAGATACTTCAGACAATGGTCATGAAAGCCTGCGTACATTATTATTTTTAGTTTAATTACGTTCTACAATCACCGCTGATTGTGTGGCTGTAGTAAAATTATTCAATCGAAATAATTGGTTGTATGAAGACGCCACATAAGTATGAGAAGAATGAAGGTGTAACCCTTAATTATTTCAATTAAGTAATTTTGCGACAGCGTCAATATTCGCGGTGGTTTTAGAACGTAATTCAATCAAATGTAATCAGCACGATCAGTGTTTAATTTCATTCACTTTCTCTATTATCTACAGAAATAACAATGTAAATGTTATTTTATTCAAGATCATAAATCACCAAAAGTTCTTCACCGATTGCTTTGAAATTTTGACACAACGTTGTATGCGAATACGCGCGTGTTTTTATATACCTACGTAACACCTTAAAAAGATGAATAAAAAAAAACAGGTCAAAATTAATTTTTAACATTTTCATTGAAATATTTATAGATAGGTATATATATATATATATGATTTAGAGTTAGACATATAGATAGATAGAGTGATGCTTTGTATGTATATGTGTAACTACTTAAAAACTAATTACAAAAACAAATTGATTGAGGCATTATAACTCATGCCTGGTATTAGCTAGTTTACGATAAAAATGTTGTTCAGCTCCAACTTCAAAGACGAATAACAGCTTTGAGAAGCACTTTAGACCCTGAGTCGTTATAGAAGTTTTCAACTTATTTTTTTGGTCGAATTCAGACTCATCCTGTAGGTCCCCTCGACGTTGGAAGGGCTGAGAGCGCGTGGCACATCTGACGCGAACTAAGCCGCAGCTGCACAGCTGCGTCGTTGGTTAAAGGAGGGAGGAAGTGCCACGTCATTGGGCGCCACAACCAATCAGCGCTTGAGCTCAACTTCCATTGGTTATTGGGAGGGGCGACAGGGGTGACTCACAAGTCCCTTCGCATGTTCACTGCCCTGTGTGTTGTCTTTGCGCTTTGTCGGTGAGGGGGGAGGGGGGAGTTGGCAGGCGGTAGCTGAGAGCTTGAAGGCTGGATGTCCACACATGAAGCGTTAGTTGTTGGACTTCAGTCATAACAGGAACCCAGAACGATGATTATGGAAGAGCGTGGAGGGAGCGGGGTGTTTCTCTCGCAGTTATGTCTTTGTCTACCGCCACTTGATTGATGAAGATGAATCTCTCCGAGAGATAGGCAAATCACGACCTGTCCCTCCACATAAAAGTTTAATTTTTCATCTTCTTTCCAAAACTTGATAGGGGGATATAGTAGTGTAGGCGTCAGACCTCTTGGCTTTCACCAAACCCTTTTTTTTTCCTTTGAATCCCAAAATTAATTAATCTTCTACTAGCTAGCTGCGAACCTTTTTGAACACGTTCGTGAACTAATGGATTTTAAGTCGGACAGTTTTATTTCTTTTCTACCGTCGGAAATTTTAAGTACAACTGCGTAGTACCAATTATGTATTTGAATTGCAATTTATGTAGTTCGCAAACACAATTTTCCTTATTTAGAGTTATCGTTTTGTTCTGGACAATCCTTTCAAGATATATATAAATTTAAGAATCTGGTCAATGTAAGGATAATAATTTTCACTTAATGTGTATCTGATATTGCCTCGCGTGTTTTATTGCTTGTGTCCTATCACATAATTATGGTTGTTGGTTTTGTATTTTTTAGCCTTTGTGCTAAGTTCTGGCGTTTTCAGTATCAGGTTGAGTGAAGAACATAAACTTTCGAAAGAATTCTTCCGTTATTTACAAGTTTTCAAAAAGCATATCAGTGAAGCATTTCTGTGGTTTATATCGATAAGAAACAGTGTCTTATTACTTTTAGTTTTACTTTCAAAATAAACAATTGTCTTAGACAATGCGTGAAAATCCGTAAGCAGTTGTTTTAAGTTACAGACCATACAAACTATATTGTTTTAAAACTTATAAAATTTAAATAAAAACTCTCCATTTAATTTTACCTTGCTGTGTACCTTTCATATGGTATGTAATACTATATAACATTAGTTCGTTCATCGTAAATGTTTTGAGATTAAATTTTTGATTTTTCTTTCGTTTTTCTATATTTAATAGACTATCAGACATGTTATTAAGCAATAAGATATTTCTGTTATTAGCTTTTGAGAAAAACTGCTAAATTAAAAAAAAATTATTTATAGTTGTTGATTGAGTGAGATTTTCTACAACAGGTCTTTTTTGACTCCAAGAGGACTCATTCATTACAAATTATTACATATGCAAAAATTATGCCGATGTTTTTTTGATACATGCAAAACAGAACAATAAAACTTGACACATAATTCACAGAGTATTTGTCACTTTAGCTAACAGCATCCACGGCCGTAGATCCTATGAGAAAGAAGGGGGAGGGGGCAGAGGTGATCATCCCCAACCCCCCACCCCCCACCCCAAATCCAGGGAATTAAGAAGCCCCTTACTGAGGGGACATGCACTTGCAAAATCGAAAATTTGAAACGGGGTTTAAAGCTAAAGGTTAAAAACTATATTTTATGGAAAACCTACATACTGTAAATTTTAAAGTTTACTGCTCTTTGCATGCATATATGCCAACATATGGACATAAATAAAACATACAAGCACCACATCCAGAGATGACTAGTGTCTTTTAAAACCCACGCATAAAACTCTTGGGGCACGCCGTACTCACAAACAACCCTCCCCCCCCCCCCCAACCCAAAAAAAAAAAAACCTTTCTTAGAATTTCCGCGGGTCACCCCTTGTCAATTCTACAGATTTGAAAACATTAATCTTACGTCACCGAATGCACACGACTGGTTAATCTTTTTTTCTGATTTGATGTTTTATTTTAACGATGTATCGTTATTCATATAGGCTTGAAGTGACGAGACCTCAGAATACTTGCTAAATGAAGCAACCCCCAGCAGTCGTTGCTGACTGGCTGACAGTGATCTCATCATCGCCTCGTTGGGCCTAAAGGCCGAGTGCCTGGACTTGGCATCGAACCCAAGTTTACAAAGCCAAAGGGGAAACTTTATAGTATTGACTTTTGGGATGAATCTAAAAAATACAGGCAGAATTTATATAAAATGCCTTGTCGAAAATCAGGGCTTAAGCCGTGGTTTAGTATGTTTTCAAGTCTTTTCGTTTATCAGATCCATTTAATTAAATATTTTAAAACTTCCATCTGCAAATCGAATGAGACGATAGTCGACGTAGCTGCTCCGGCAGTGAACTCTAGCGGTGGAAGCGGAAACTACGTGTGATTCGCGCCAAGAAATGTAGTAGAAACACAATTTGCGTATGTATTTTTATAACACTCGGCACTATTTTAAAGAAATATTGGTCAAATGTCGTGTCTGAGTTTCGTATGTATGTATTTCCAACTTGAGAACACGTGTATTTCCTCGCTACTAAGGTTAGATGTTACACATCTCTGACGAGTACTTAAAAACTCTCTCACCTGTTTGTTTTGTAACCAACCTACAAACAAAAATAATCAAAGAAGTATTTTAATCTTTCTTGCCATTACACATGCACCAAAAATAAGAATGTTATCATCACAACACTCGCATATTTTCTTGATAAACATGACCCTGAATAAAACATTTCAAAGTTTTCATAAGTAAATTTAGCAAACCTTAAAAAATTAACTTTCATTAATAATGTTACGATTGGAACAATTTGAGCCACGACGAAATAGAAGTGTGTACCAACGTTTAACTCGACACTGAAGCATGCATCTTCAGGTTGAAAAAAAAATCATTAAGTTTACCCATTAAACGAAAAAAAAAAAATCGACACGCATTTCGTGACGCGATGGAAATTTCAAATTTTTCCAATCTTTAAAGTCCGTTGCATCCACGAATATTTCGACGGATCCGATGAGACAGATGTGTCGAACACTAGAGGCTAGAAAACATTTTTTTTTTTTTCGTGTCACGTGAATCGCGTTCACACAATTACGTGGTCCAAATAATATAAACAAGAACAAGAAGGTTGAGCGAGGGTGAAAGCTGGCATGCAGAGTTTCCGATGATCAAGAAAGAAGGGTAATGGTGCGATTTTTTATATCTTTCCCCACTTCTCCTACTTTTTCAACCTTCTTACCATCTTCTCATCTTCCCAAACCCACCCCTTACCCCTTCAACCCTTTTTTCCGTGCACAAAACTTTTCCCTTCTTGGATGTGCCTTCGTGGGCTACAATTCCTTATCTGGGGCATTCTCTGGCGAAGTTCGCCATCCCTTGAAGTACAAGTCTATATCCTGACGTATAGCAAATCTTTTTTTTTTCCCCTCCCTCCTCTCGCCATGCCTGTTTTGCAGACTCGATACTGCGATATATCGGGATTATACACATCAATGTTTTTTTTTTTTTTTTTGTTTTTTTGGCGCTTGTGAGATCCGCGGCTATTAGATTACTCCCAAAGCAAAAATAATAAAAAAATTGCTGCATTTATTTATTATATATAATACTTTTAGATGCACCCGCGCCTCGCCACGGCATGCAGTACACACGCACAAAACACTCTCAAGACTAAAAGGCCCGCTTCGAATGAAAAAAAAAAAAAAAAAAACACCGTTGCCATGGAGACACGCAGAAGATATCAACAATTCAGAAGCCCGTTACCACCGATTCACGTAAAGCTTCAAAAATGCAATACATTTTCCGATACGACTCGAGCGCCACATAGTGTACGTTCATGGTACTATGTCATAAACTTTCTTATAAGTGCCAACAACAAATGTGGTAAAATTCAACTCAGTCGGATGAATGATGCGCTAACGCATAGAAGACGAACTCACATACATTAATTTGCGTGTACATATATATATATATATATATATATATATATATATATAAGAAAAAGAAAACGACATAATGCCCCGCTGCACGGCATGCGTTTCTATGCCTCTTTCAATTTTTTTTGTATCTGTTTTAATAAGGTATACTTATACAAAGCATGTCTCGCTATCTCTATATATCTGTACTTCTCATATATCTCACTTTATTTCTCTATACATAAATATATCTCTATCGCCATCTATATATATATATATTTCTCCTAATGTCTATACATCTCTGTCTACATATCTCTATATCACTTCTATGTAGCTAAATATCTATCGATATCTCAATCTATCTCCCTATTTTTATCTTTCTACATATCTCCATTTTTATAATGTATCCCTCGCTCTATATATAGGTTTACTTCTTCCTCTCTACAACTCTCTATACCTCTCTATACGTACCTCTATATTTCTTTCTTTCTTCCCTAAATCCTCCTGTCTATATTTTTATCTTTAAAATCGGAAGACGGACACACAGGCATTTACTTGCATATTTATTTTAACTATAATTTTTATCTATCTTTTTACCTGTCACAGGTGTGACATAGGCCTATGAAAAAAACACGTTAATTCAAATGCAACGTTGTGTCAAAATTTCAAAGCATTCGGTGAAATATTTTTGGAGATTTAAAATGTTTAAAGAACCAATATGTAATATTTATTTAAGTAGATAATTTGAAAGAAGAATCATATAACGGGGGAAAATTTCATACATCCTAGTTTTATGAAAAAGCTAATTAAAAAACTCATCTTTCGAATGATTTCTAAAATTTCATACAGACATGGAATACTGCCTTTGATTTTCCAAACACTAAGTAGGCGTGTTCTTTGAACGAGCCTTGCAATGGAGACGATTGATTAAAAACATTTTTTTTGAAACACGCCAATTTTTGTTTTTCCTGTACGTCATAGATATGAGGGATCGTCCATTAATCACGTGAGGCTCTAAAGGGATGGGGGGGGGGGTTGTCGGCAAAAATCACGAAATATCACAAGGGGGAGGGGGGGTGTAGAGAGATATCACGTGTATTTATTTTTTCGCGCGATTTCTAATAAACCGAAAAGCGATGCGTGACCTTGACTCGCCGTAGCCAGGCAACAATATCCCCGCCCGCCGCAACATGAACCACCCGGCTCGGCTTGCCAGTCGCCAGTAAGACTGTGATTTTGGCGCCGAATACATGCGTAAATCACATATAAGCCTTTCCTTTATTATTTTTATGCCAGTGAGAATAAACCTGCAACCTTAATGTGTGTCTGGACATTTTTATCAGTGTGCTTAATTTTCCAGAATTAAATTAGATTATACCTATTTTTAAATGTAATATGTAATATTCTGAAATTTTTAAAAAATATTTTGTACCAAAAAAATACACGTGATTTTTTGGGGGGGAGGGGGTTTAGTCTGAAACCTCACCACAAATCACTAGGGGTGAGGGGGGGTTAAAAATTTGCTAAAAAAACATCACGTGATTAATGGACGACCCCTAATCTGAAGAATGAAAAAAGACAAAATTGAATACCCAAACGAATAGAAAATAAGGCAAATACAGACGATGCTAAGTGATAAATACGTAGAGATAACTGAGAAATCCGAGAACTTATCTTAAGAAGCTTTTAATGTTGTACTGTGGTGTGATATATTTTCTGTCTTACGATGGGGGGGGGGGGGGGAACCACAAAAGAACCGGAAAATTTGCACTTGGTGTACTCGTAGCACCAGTTTTCGCCGCCAGGGTACTGTTTTAGGACCTACCCAGAGTCTGTCTGCCATGCGGCGTCACCAGAACACAACCAATGAGGTTTCTCTGACAGTTCTGTGTGTGTCTTCAGTGCTCTCGTGACATGAAAAAAAAATTGAGTGTGGCTGTGTCATGGACACGGCCGTATGTTGTACGTGAATACGTGCACGTTACAGGTGATTTTTCCATACAACATATTAAATACGCTATTTTTTTTATTTTAACACCATATAGGTATATTCACTGCAACTATTTTACACCAAGATTTTATATATGCAATCGATATATTTTGACGAGAGCTGACGATTAAAACTCATAACAACGTCGTAGCCTCTCAGAGTCAAAAGTTATACAAAATGGAAATCTCTGAAACGCAGCAAAATGACCTCAAAATGGCGGCGCTTTCCTCTCCAACGCGCGCGATGCGTCACAGTCCTCACTTAGCGTAACGAATTCTTTGATCCTTTGGCCATCCAATGGTGTAATTAAATCTGGGATGGAGATGATAGATATGTAGCTGCAAAACTAAACTGTATCTCCCGGTTATTGTTATCATTCGTTTTTTTATTACCTCCCACTATGGATGCAATTTTAAAGACGTGTTCACGTCAAAATGGCTGATTCTCATGAGCAATGAGTGGCTGCGAAGCCATTTTTTTTTGTGTCACGAGTGCGCTAAAGATACACACACACACACACACACACAGAGAAATGCCAGAGAAACCTCACTCGTGGTTTCCTTGTGACGTCACTTGGCAGACTGATTCAGGAGAGGTCATACAACAGCGGTGAAAATTGGTGATACAAGAAAATGCACGAGGCGTAACATTACAAATACGGTTATTTTCTGGTCACACCTCGCATTCCTTACAAGTAATTCTCTGTTCTTCCGTTACATTTAACATCTTACGTTGGCTGAATATGGCTTGTTTTATATTTGTTTGTATGTTAATTTATTTCTTCGTCTATTTATCTTTTTTTTTCTCTTGACATACAGTGTAACTAGCTACGGCGTATATCAAAAAAAATATATATATATTTTTTAACTTTGTAGGCATGTCCCCAGTTTAAATATCTAAGCGGTCTTTTAGAGCGACAACTTTGAGCACAAACGAATATACACTTATTGTCATTGGAAAACACGAGTTACTGTAATAGAATAGTCTGAAGTGTTATGAAACAAATATCGATATATAGATATATTTACACTTTTACAAAATATTCCGTTGTGAATCAGTTTCCAAGAAATATTTTGTAATGATACAAGAAAGGTATTGTAACTTTTTATTACATATAATAAAGCTATGGTTATTTTTGAATATATGAAATAAGATTTTCTAGATAACTCTAAGTATTTCTTACCAAAATCGGCGCATTCTTTTTTATTTTAATTGATGTTTCATTCAAGAATAATTTAACTAAACCATGAAAAGGATAATCAAATATTCAAAATATGACTTTATTTTTTTCTAATGCTTAATAATCTACACAGTTAATAATGGAAAGCTATTCAGATAACGGTTTACAAATATCTTTTAACTGTTGTAGGTACTGTAACAACACAAAGCATCAATGTCCGGTTAATAATTCAAACTCAGTATATTACTGAGAACACTATTTTGTGAAATTATTATTTTTATGCAAACTTTAAAGTTTCTGTAATTTTACATGAATATTTCTGTTCCCTTTACGAAACAAATATCTTTTAAGAAGTTTTGTTATTGATAATTTCTTCGAGAAAACGGAATCTTCCGTAAAATTCTTAACATGTTGGTGCTAAAAATAAGTATCTTAAAAAGAACTTTCCATGCATTAGGCAGGAGGATCAGTTTTTTGTTTACGTGCATCCGTTCGTAGTTGGTTGATCACATGACCTGGCCATGAACATTCACGACTTTTGTATGAACCAAGTTCAAGAAAAGACCAAGTGATCTCGTTGTTAAAAAAATAAAACTTTTCGTGTCATTCATAAAATTACCTATTTTCTAGACACTGAAATACAAACAAACTAGATTATTCATGTAGGAGTTTGGGGAAGTAATGTAAAGTTAATGTAAGTTATCTACGGTGTTTCTTAAATATGTACTTGGAAGAAACACTAAAATAAACTGATCAAACACATTAAGCTATACAGATTAATAAAAACTTATGACGTAATGATGCTATGTGCAAGCTTGATTATAACTTAATTCCATGAGCATATCTTACGATTAAATAATTTTTATAGAGGATTGTCAAACAAGAGATCCAGAAGCAAACTTTTAAATAAGTTTTAATAAAGGTATGTTACTCTATAACAAACTCACAAGAAAGCGTAAAATAACTCGTTGTTTAGCACTTACGTAACATTTGCATTAAAAAAATTTAATATGTCTGACATATCTGTACTTATAAATCGTACATATTTCCTTGATTTAAAAGGTTTTTATATAGCACACAATGCTACTATTGAAATGGAAGATACATTAGTTAAAATTCCTTCTATGTTTATTTCGCCCTAAAAGTTACATAAATTCCATCCTCAGTTCGGCTTTGTAATAATCCAAAAAAATTTAATGCAATATTGTTTGTGCGATAGTTTTGTAAATACAACACATTATTCAGAATTTTTTTTTTAAATTTCCATATTTTTGGCTGCCACTTTTTCCAAGATTTTTTTTATTTTAATATAACATATGGCAAAAATAAAAAACAATGAGGATTTTCATACAATAAATTAAAAGAAGAATTCATATCATTAACTTATTTTTACTCTGAAAAATAATTTTGTTATGATATTACACATATATCAAACAAAATTAAAAACATAAACTAATTAAAAACACTTTACGGATCAATAAACAAATATAACATAAGACACTCTGAATATTATATTTAATAAAAACTTCCTCTAAAAAGATTAAATACGAAACAAGTATTATTAAACTAGCCAAATGTGAGGGAGGAAAAATTTAAATCAATAGTTTTGTACTAATTACATGTTTTCATATAAAATTTAAATATAATCTATTTAAGTAAGTTTCTCTGGATTTTTTTTTTAAATATTCCACAAATTAATACCCTATACCAACTTCAGAGTTCATACAATCACTTTATCGCATACCACTGAGTTATAGTACAAACGCAATTGAACGAAATCTGTTTGCACTTTTGTACCTCAATAATTAATTTGACGGTATGAAAATTACCATCTTTATATATCTCAACTTATTTATCTTTATTCGCTTTAAGATTTAACGTGAAAATCAGTTTGTAAGCTAAAATATTTCCGATGGCTTTAATTAGCATAAGCAGTTGGGCTTACCCAATCCAATATGGCTTTTTTCACCAAAAGGTTTATTCACTGAAGATATAAATCAGAACCCAATTGAAATACAGTATTGCCAGACACTTATCTACTGAATACTGATCATAACATCTGGCTTAGGTTGCTAACATTAACCAAGTGCTAGAAAATATTCTGCAGCTATAATAATTATATCTTGATCAGCACATATAACCGGTTCTGTGCTACTATAAGCCTCAAATAATCTTTTTCTTATTGTAAATACTATAATGTACTCTAAAATTTTCAAACCTCAACAATTCGTTTTGTACAATCCAAAATTTTTAAAAGGTCTGACTGAATAATTAATAAAAACTACAATAAAGACTTAAATTTAAACACCTAAATCAAGAGAAACATTAAAAATTTTATATTTTAAAATTTAATAATTGCAAACATGTCTTTCAGTTGTCTTTCTGGACATGTAAAATATTTTAAATCGTAATAACTTTAAATAACAGTTGTTGCCAACCTCATTTATTGTTAAAAAAAAAAAGAAATTTCTCCATACATGATCAAACTTAAATAAATTGACTAACTTACAAATAAATACAAACATATGTGAGGCAAGCTTAAAAACAGTTTTTTTTACAAAGTTCCAGATAATTCAATCTGGCAAATTTAATATTTCACAAATCAGCCACACAAAAAAAAAATATTTATAATCTTAGAGATGGAGAGATATTTTAGGATGAATGTTTCAAAAAATCTCCGCTTTGTGGTGTTTATCAGATTATTTCTAATGGTGAAGAAAAAATAATACAAATATGAAAATAAATATTTAAAGCCGAATGAACAAATGAAAAGTAGCGTTATTAAAGCAACAATAATTTATTTTTGTCTGCATAAAAATGTTTTATGACAAAATCACATTTTTTTTTTTGCTACTCTCCGATTTGGTTCGTTTGACGGTCGTTTATTTTATTTTCCACTCGTTGGCCTCAACGATTTTTCAGATCTATTAGGTAGCGTGGGTACTTTAGTAACATTTTCTTTTTATGTTCACAAAAAAAAATACCGAATTCACATCTTTCCTAAAACCACCATATCAAAATTGAAAGGAACGTTATTGTTTCACAAGACGATGTGTCAATATACAATGGTCAAATAAATGGCGTTTAACTTGAATTTTTTCTAGAATGCACAAAGTGGAAACTTTCTGTGAATAACAAAGTATGCTCTTTAATGTGCACTGAAAACCATTGAGGAACTGAGTAATTTAAAGAACTTTCGGTGTTCATGTTCAGCGAACGGGTTTTTTAATTAGCCGCGAATAATAATAGGTTATAAACATATACTGGAGAGATGTTTTAAAAGGGTGTGCTAAAAATATTAAGTGCAATGTAGAATCTAAATTATAATTAAAATCTTCATTATGTATAAAACATATTTTACTGTTAATACTTTTTATCATTCATTAAAATTTCATTTTTATATTAGTAACACAAGTAATTTTCATTAAAACTTTTTTCCCGTTTAGATAAATCTATTTTTCTCCTTAGTCTGGCTCTGTGATAACATTTCAAACGTTTTAGCAGTGTTTCTATACTTAAAAAGACCTAAAAGTAGTAATAACAGTATTTTATATTTATAGCCTGTAAAAATTTAAGTCTGGTATGTAAAAACAATTAGTAAAATTTTTCATTTTTGTAAAGAAAAATATATCATTAAATTATTGCCTATTGTTATATCAGATAACAATATATAGTTATTATATTAAGAATTATTATTAATTAAAAAACTATATTCTACTGTATGCTTTTAATATACTTATAGATCACCTTACCAACTCAAGTCATGGATGTTTATAAAAAATTAAATGTTAAACAATACAATGTAAAATTTGTAAATATTTTTTCTATAGTTTAAAAGAATTGAAAATTATAAATTTTTAATGCAAACGTACTCAAAATATTTTATGAATCAAGCAAATAACACACAAATAAAAACAACACTTTTGAATGATAATATGCGCCTCAAAATCTAAATTAAAAATATGAAGGAAAACAATAATTTTATATAAAGTCGAAAAAAAATACATTTTATTTTCGAAAACAAAATATTTTTTATTTTTTATTTTTTATCAGTTAACGCTAAGAATATACTTATTTATAACATTCCTTTATTCAGAAACAAAGCTTTTATCCTAGGTAAACATAACTAATGGAAATATTATTTTATTATTGAGGAAAGATTTTAAAACATATAAAAAAGCAATGAATCATACCACATTTAAATATAAAACATAATTTTTATATTTACCCCAGATCCGCTTACTCAAGTTGAAAAACTTATTTATTTGTTGTTAAAAGGTTTTCTCTTTCAATACAATTTTTATCAAAATAGTATGCCGTTGCAATGATTAAATAAGTAAAATGCTCTTATGCAAGATTTTCAAACTATGTTTTGTATTGTTTAGAGTATCATATTCGAAATTTCTGTTTGTATCCTAACTTTGATGTACATATTTAAACTGCAAGTTTACTCATTTTTGCCAATTACGTCATTAGATTCAGTTAATTAATAGACAATTCAAATGTGTTTATCCTTATCATATTTAGTCATATCTGTAGAAATTTGTAGGATTAAACTTGTTTTTAACAGCTTTGCTAGAAACGGATGGCGTAGTATAAAGAGACAGTAGCCCACCCAGGCAAATAAATTAAATAAATAACTTTTTTTTGGTTCGCTTAATGTTGTCTCCGGGAATCCGCTACATATTTTAATCTGTTTGCTCCTTGGTTGTATTCCCCTTTACTTTCTTCTCGTTCTTTCCCGTCTTCGTGACTTTCTGCGGCGCATTATAAAAAAATAAGGAAAATTAAATAAAGGAAACCTCTTGGGGAGGTAGAAAATTTGAACGAGTGGTGGGGGGAAAAAGTTTGTTGAAATAAAAAAGATAAAAAATAAAAACACTTTTTGCTGAAAAAAATAAGTCCCTGATAAGTTGTCTCACCGAAACCAGAAAAACCAAACCAGAAATACAGTTACATAGCACACTTAAAACATATTTTACAATGAAGTCGTATCTGTGCCTGGAATATAAATATAAAAATTTTTGAAGCCCTCCCGTATCAACCAAACAATACCTATTTTCATGAAATGAAGAAAGCATTAACAACGCAAAAGTGAAAAATTCATCAAGATCTACTGAAATTCTGATTTCAGGAAGTGGGGTAAGGACTACTGGAATGATTTCAAAATCTTGCGTAGACAACGACTGACTACCCTCTTGTTTAGAAGGTCAAGTATGCAAAATTCCATCAAGATTGGAATAAAACTGTATATTTTTATAACAATCAAACAAACAAAGGAAAAGATTTTTATACTTTAAAGGAAAACAATTATTATTTTATTGACTTATCTGAAAATATTTAAAACAGAAAAATTTGGTTAGTCTTACTTACTATAATATGATATTTTGTTAACTTAGCAATTTAGATGAAAATAATTATAATTAAAGTGAATAACCTGCTTAGTGGCTAAAATTATTTTTGCAGCGTGAATAGTCAAAATTACCTGAATAAAAATGTTGCAGCATAGGTACCGTGCAAAGAAATGTTTTTCCTAAAGAAATATAGCATATTTTTTTAAATTTGGAATTGTAAATAATGATTTTTATTTATGATTGCTTATCAATGATTTTTAGTCAACAGAATCTAGTAACTTGGTTTTGTGTGTTATTCAAATCTTTTAAAGAAAAAATAATAATTTTTACTTGAAAACTTACTACACTTATTGAATATTGTTTTGTTTTTTTCAGAACAGTAATTAGCTGTTCTATCTACTGTTCTCAGATTGACTGAGTTTCGGGAAATTCTCTCTATAACATTACCAAAACCTGCAACATTTCTGGAGTGTAAAGAAATATGATGTTAATTCACCAACGCTTGAATACAGATTACTAAAAATACCATTTTCCTTTCTAAATTTAACAAATATGAGAAACGTACCCTATATTAAAAGCAGCGGAGCAAATAGTTTGCATCAATATTTTTTGGAGGAATTCTAAATTACTATGATGATAAATTCCTGGCTTAGCAAATAACCTGTACCCGGTGTTGGAAAGGAAGTCATGTTGAAATTAGACTTGCAAAACAGGGAAAAAAACAAATGTTACACGAAAGGAAATTCAGACATTAAATATGCACGAAGGTAGGAGTAGAACATGGAGACACTGTGTTTGGTATTAATGATTCTTTAAGAAGCTGCCCAAAAGAATAAAGCTTTAAAAAGTAATTAAAATATAAAAAACATATTTTCTTAGAAAGTTTTTTAAACTTTACAAAGAAACAAAATGAGGCAAAAAAGTGGAAAAACAATTTCTGCTAAATGAGTTGCGACAAAAAGAGAAAAATTATATGTTTCGGGGTTCTAAAACAATTCTATACGCATCCAAGACATCAAATAATTTACACGCAATGAAGACTGATATAAAATTATTCATGAGGAAGCAAAAAAAAAACATAACAAATGTATGAATATATTTATTTTAAAAAGTAAAGAAGCATATTGTGGGCTATGTTCAAACGAAAACTTTTCAAGATAGGAAATGATATACTTGAATTTGGAGATCTCAATTTTTCTTATTGCATAGGTATAGGCACGAACGAGAATACGTGAAATCAATTTATCACGTAAACTGTTCGTTAGAACGTAAAAAAAAAACTTTCTTTTTTTGAATCGGATTTTTTCATAAAAATAATCGGTGAAGTTTTTCATGTTTCTATAAACTGACCAATTTAAAGTTATACGTACATGAAATACAATTTAATGAAATCATCCGAAGCTATGAAAAAACTTATAATGTTTAAGAAAACCTTATTCAGGTATTAATTTGTCTCACATGTGCAGGTTTATACTAGATATTACTTGTGTGTTTATGTACGAATGTATGAATATAACTGCTAGAGTATGGTCTTCGTAAAATTTTTATGTATAGGCCCCAATGGCAAGACATTTTATTTCAAGTAAAGATTGATGCATTAGGTATAATTTTTATTTTTCTGTACAAAATAAAACTTGGTAATAATTTTACCATTATTTTTAATTCATTATTTAATTCTTAAGTTAAAAAAATGTTGATTATCGTGTACATTAAGAACAAATAGGGTTTTTCATTTGCTAGTTGTTTGATCAATTGTTTATTTTTTTGTCATGCATTTTTGAAAGGCTTTTCGTATTATTAGTAATTATTTTTGTGTAGTATAGCGGGGGTTTATAATTTCTATAAGTCATCAGAATCGTATGAAATAATTTATAATTTCTTTCCATTTCTGCGGTTTCGTGCTGCCATCTGCGCATGATGGTGGCAATCAACTTTTACGATTTAGGCAGCATATTTGAGTGGCGGGTGGAGAAAGTACGACGGGTTTACAATTCACGCGAGAAACGCAATAATCCAAGTAACGCATATTATAAGTAAGTTTATTTGCAACTTGAGAATACACGAATTCGCTCGTTACCGAGGTCAGATGTTTACACATCGCTGGCGAGCGCTAAATGACCAGATGACAATTTTTTTTTACTCTAGAAATTTGGATGAAAATAATAACATATTGTATAAGATTGGAGTAAAATTTAATAAATTGTTAAAAGTATATTTATCTAAGAAATTAAATGAATCTAATATAAATATTGACTTATTTTTTTCCAAACCTCTTATCTACACTGCAATAAATCGCAATTAAGAATGCGCATTAAATATAGCAATTTTTTTCTTCGTATTTTCAGATAACTGGAGTTTCGTAGAAACTATGCCAGATTTCGACTGCCAAGTTTTGAGTTCCGTTGAAAAAAAGTTAAAAAACAGAAAAAACAGAATGAATAAAGAAGAGTGTTTATTATAGTACGCTTATTTTAAAAGCAAATAACTTTTATAACTACTCGTAAATTCATTAAGATATATTTTTGTATTACTCGTAGAAAGATTCCTTCTCAAATCAAAATTTAAAAAAAAAATTAACATTGAAATACGTTATCACCATTTTCACATTGTTATATTTTCCCCACTCGTTAAGACATCTGAACTCATGCGTACGACAACAAAAAAAAAAAAAGAGGAGAAGATGTAGAAAGATTCAGGGGAGAAAATGCGAACAAGAAAAAAAAAACAGTAAACAGAACTAAATGAGCGGTGAAAAGGGGGTTGGGCGTTGAGATCGTATTTCGGCTTAAACTCGTAAATTTTTATTTTTATTTTTGAGAAAGTTGGAAGTTTAAGAAAGATGATGGGTGGAGGGGGTGTGTAGTAAAGTTGAGCAAATAAAGGCGGTAGCGGGAGAGTAAAAAAAAAAATATTCAGAAAAAAAAGACGCTGTCTCGATCTTATCAGTAAGATGGAGGGTGGGGGGCGACACGAAGTGAGATTCTTTATCGCCCGGGTATTCCGTTCGATCCCCGAAGGCATAGCAGTCGTTGCGATGTCCGGGCGCCTTCGACTGCAGTCAACCGCTGGCATAAATTGGGGTGCGTTCGAAAAGAAAAAAACTTCACTCGCTCGTACTTTTTTACGACCTCGCCTCGCTCCACCCCCTTTTTTTTAACCTTCTTTCTTCGTCTTCTTCCTTTCCGAGCAAACTTAATTCTAGCTGACGAGAAATTTCCCCGCCGCGTGTTAAGTGCGATCAGCTGAGATCCCTGAGCAGCTCTGAAACTGAACTGATTATTCCCTAAAAAAACTTTCTGCCGCCCTGAAAGATGTCTACCCGGCCTCGCTTCACGTCCTGCATAGAAAAGCAGACGTCTCGTAGACGACAAAAAAAAAACAGCTGCTACGAAAAATTTCTTATAAAATCAAGCGACCGGAGAGACGATTTTATGGTCTTTTCAGTTAAAGACGAAACTAGTCTGAACGCTTAAAACTCATTTGTCCATCCGAGAAGTGAGATTGGTTCTGAGCCGGTAAATAAGTTTTAGTTTTCGGAAACAAGCGACGGCTTCTACCCAAATTACATTACATTTTATTAAAGTTTTTGCGCATAGAAGCTGGAAAGTGTAATCTTCGTGTTCTTTGGCATGGTTGCCTGCGACTTTGGAGAAGACTTATTTGATTTGAAATGTGTCACACTTAAGTTATCTGTACATCAGAGGTAAGTCCAAAATTATCGGTTTTTCTTTTGTTTCAGAATGTGTCTTAAAGAGTGAATTTTCCATCGAACCATACAGTTATTACCTACTCAAAAAAATTTCTTTAGCATTAAGCCGGAATAAATAGAGCCCGAGTCCAAAGCTTCAGTAGAATTAGACAAACTTTAAGTTCAGTTACAATGTTTTGAAACTGTAGCTAAATCATTTATTTTTATTTATTTTTACTCTTATTAAGCGCCGGCCAACATAGTCTGTAATATGCTGTCAAGATAAAAGTAAAAAACAAATACAAATACAAACTAAATAAATAAATAAGGAAAAAAGAACCAAATGTGAAATGTAGAATATGATATCCAATCATTCATACACAACACAATGAAAAGTGAATACAGTCTACATAAAGTATAAAAAAATACTATTACTAAAAATTTATTAATGGATAATGTTCCTATACAATATCATTGAAAGTGCATTTATTACTCCCGTCAAAAGCTGCCAATGTTAAAAATTATGATCGTTTGTTTATGGGTTTCAGTTATAAAACGCAATTTATATCATCTTTACCAATTTATGTCTATTCGGAATTTTTTTAACAACCTTAATTTAAAAATAAAAACTTTCCTTTATTTTTTGTACTGATTACTGCGGTTTCAACCTGACTATATAAATATAATTTAAAACAAAAATATTTTCGTATACAAAAGATTTTATTGAAATTACGTTAAAAGTGAAAATAGATTAAAAAAGGACTTTCGCGGCGTATTTTGTTTCGTGATTAATGTAATAAAAGAATATAATCAGAATTTCAAGCCATGAGGCTTCATAAAATACGAACAGATCGTAGACTAACAATACTTTCTTTAGCCACTGAAGAATGTTTCATCAGGTTAAAAGAAACCAGAATTATATTTCGTCCTTTAAGTCCATTAAATGTGATGCTGTTAATAGGAACTGCCGTAAATGTTTCTAAGTTCAGCGCATCTAATTATTTAACTATTTTCTTTGTCGTTGAGCGGTAATTTTTATTTTTTTTTTACGTTAAAGAGTTTATAATAACTAATTTTTGCCAAGCTAGGTGTTACATGACGAGTTGGTTACTTCGTTTTCTTGTCATTACTTTATTTCAGAGCATTTATCACAATTTATCTCTAAAATTTTGTCATTTATCCCACATTTCCCACATATATTTACCAAACACTAAAGGTCCCGCAATTGTTTGTGGTTAAGGTTGAGTGCATGAACTTCCACTCGTAAAAATAAGAGACGATTACTCAAAAAAACAAATGCAACAGATCCACAGGAATAAATTCAGGTTGAATAATAATGAACCAGAAAACGTAATAACGAACATGGCTATCGAGACCGAATATTAAGGCTTAAAAAGAAAAAAAAACATTAAAGTCAATGATTCAAACATACTAACACGCAAAGATTTATTAAAAAAAAATTCTTATTCTGTGATCGTTGGTTTAGCAGAAAGTTAATTCAGGAAAAGTTTTTTTTTTTTTTTGCAAATATGTATAAACGTACTAGCTGAAGTACCCTTGATCTGCCTGGGTTTTACACACCAGGTATAGTCTGCAGGATATTTATATACTTGAAGGATGGGAAATTTTGATATTTAATGTCCCTACAACCTCCCATGTTAGGTAGCTGATTTTTGTCAAAAAAAACATTTCAACTTTTCTAGTGGATATATGCGTAGCAAAAGAAATGCCCGGGCCATATTTCAAGTCTGTAGGTTTTGTAGTACCTGAGAATTCGTGATGACTTTGTCAGTGAGTGTCATTTCGCTTCATATAAACTTTACCACCCATTTTCACCCTTGGAAAAATCGCTCCTTTTAGCACCCCTAGGATACTCAAGGAATATTTCCCCCTCAATTTCATTATTCTAGGCCAACTGGTTTAAGCTGCCCGTAGTCTGTCTGTCAGTCAGTGTCAGAGTTTTTTTTTAAGTTAATTGTTGTAGTTGTAAGGCCTTGCGTTGTAAGGTATATATTCACACAAGCTTAAGATGAGACGTTTTAAACATTTTTGTTTGCTAAAAACTAATTAGCTGCCATCTTGAAAGACATAAATAATATGAGATACGCTGGGATAGGGGTAAGATTTGCCAACTTTGCCACGTGAGTTTTCAACGCTTAAATCCCACTTTGATTAATCGATCATATAGCGTGTTTGGTATGGTTTTATAATTTCAGACATTAAGAGATAAATATATATTAAAGTGTACAATAAAATAAAGGTTTCGCACAATACTAAGATGTGGAAACACGAAAAAAGTATTAAATTATACTTTATATGACAGTAATGACATTATACACGCAAATAGTTTTATCTGTGAGATTGTGTCAGACTTTTACAAGTAGTGAAACAGATATATAAATACATTATTAAAAGATTCGTATGCATTGCCATGAAACCAAAATAATGATGACCAAGTGCAAAATCTCTAAATGGAAAATAAAGCCAAGCCATAAGTTACAGAATAGATTCAAGTAAGCCGTATGAGCTGTAAATAAATTTTACAACATAAAATATCTCTAAAACTTTATTTTCAAACGACATTTCGGTTTATCGATGAAAGCATTAGCGCGCTACAACAATATTTCAGTCAAGTTCAATAAGAAGGGGAAATTTCGATGGCAGATATTTTTAGTGGGGAAAACATGTTTATAAGTTAACCAATTTGCCGCAGTTTATTAGCTTCGTAAAATAAATAAATAAATAAACTACGTGGGTGTTGAAACCATGCCATCATCAATCCACGCTTGTTTTTCAAAAACTCAACCACTCTTCATTCCCACCTCCGCAAACAGGAAGAATTACAGTCTGCCGGAGCGAAAACACTACAAAAAGTCAACAAAACAAACTCTCATCGAGCTCGAAAATTCCCGTTCGCGGAATTTGTATAAATAATAATTGAAGGGGTCATGGCGGACCACAGGCTACCAACACGTCCGCGATCAACAGCTGTTTGCCGTAAATTCAATTAATTTCCGACTGGCGGCTGCCATGGAAACCATCGTACCAGTCATGTTTGTCGATTAGCGAGCAAAGATTGAAGATAATTACCAGAGTTGTAGATATTATCCAATGCAGAATCATTAATTTGCTGGCAAGAGGGAAAAAAAAACAATTTATTTTCTCAGCAGTTAACAAATCAAATATTTTAATAAAATAACAAAACAAAAATTGATAAACATATCGTACCATCTAGCTTATTTAATTACAAATATTTTGGTTTGTCACTAACATCAAAAATTTTCTGGAATAATTATTTTCTAAAGCGCGTATCATTATTTAATTTAATTTATTTGCTTGTGTGTCTGAGAATTTTTTCCAAAATTAGTTAATTTTTAAGTATTTAATGGGTAACTACAACAAAACCGACAAATAATAGCCACACAACCTTGTTAGTTTATAAAAAAAAAGCTGCTTGATAGATTTTTGCAATGGTTAAGGTTGATTTTAACCATTTTTTTGGACATACGCCTATCCCTGTTTGCACTGTATATCAAGTACACGAACGCTCAGAAAACAAGCCAAAGTTAGCCAATCCCGTATGTTAATTGTATAGACAGCACAGATAATGGCATTGAAAGAATTTCTCAGAACAATATTACAGCACAGAAGATTACAGTGGACTGACAACGCCAAGACAGTCACAACAAAAACCGTCCACTGTGTTTGTTTGTTCTCTGATATTGTTATAATTCCTTCTATGGAATATTTGTTCTGTATTTACATATAACATTTGATATCGACTGATTTTGGCTGGTTTTCTGTGTGTGTGTGTGTATTCATCTTTTTTTCCCCATGACATATAGTGCAAACCAGCATTGGAGTTTTTTACAAAATAATGATTGAAATATGTCACTTAACAAATAAAAGTTAGTCACCTATAACATACAATAAAATTGATTATGAGTCAAGTTGTATAATTTCCTATTCATTTATGGAAATCTAAAAAAATATATATATTTTTTTATACATTTTTAGTAATCAATTAAGAACGAACATAGAAATCGTGTGATTGTTTTGTTGTTAGTAGGTATATGCTTGTGTACGTGAAAATAAGTTAACACTAAAATGAAATCCTAAGGCCAGTCAACGCGACTTCAATATTATTTGTCACGTCCTCGGATTGCAGGACAATTATTTTCCATAGACAATCGGGGATTTAGGTGATCCACGACATTACCTCCTCGCCACACGACACATTAAGTTTATTTATTAAATCAAGTCACTTACTTTATGTTACATCAGAATGGACACAAACATACATGTCTTTACATGAAATAGCTCCTTGCATTCAAGTTGATGACTTTTGAAAATGAGGGCTAATAAAAGGTTTTGATATATAACAGACTAATCAGTATATTGCATGGTACTTTTGGTATCAACCACTAAAACACACTATCCGCTATGTTTTCAAGTAGTTGTAACATGTGATGGAATGTTACTGCAAGCAAACAGAAAACAAAGTCTGTGCCAATCAAAGCACAGCCCACGTCGACCGCATCTGTGCCACTTGAATTTAGTAATTTGAATTTTCCAAGAAAACTTTTTTTTTTTTGGATCAAGCTGAGAACAATAATTGGCATGAACTTGATGTAAGCTTTTGGACATACGCCATTGCTAAACACTTTTTCTGTAAAAGAAAACTTAAAATTACCTAAAAGACAAAAAACACAAATTAAGCAAAAAAATTGCTGTTGTCAACAGGATATAAACACCACATAATATTCCATAACAGGAATATGGTCAACAAACAAAGAAAAACAAAAAAAATGGACTAAGAGAATGAAAAAAACCCCACAAATGATGACAGCACAAAAATTATTGATACCAAAAAAATTCAGCACAACAGTTGAAACGAGACAAAAACACGACAAAACGAAAAGACAAAACAAACACTATAGTTATCCAAAACAGAAGAGAACAAAAAACCCCCACAAATGTTTTCTTTTACAGAAAAAGTGCTTAGCAATGGCGTATGTCCAAAAGCTTACATCAAGTCATGCACTCTCATTGCAGAAATCTTTCAAAGATAATAATTAGCATAAAGCTGTGCCAGTTATTGTTTTAAAGCTGAATCAAAAATTGTCATCTGGATCCGATAACACTTGGCGTCAAGCTGTTATCAATTGCGTTCAGCTTTAGTCAACAACAGGCGTTAAGCTGTAATGATCTTTTAGAAGTTGGTGAAAGCTGATATTATTATTTATTGTTACAATGGACTCATTATTTGCCACTAAGCTATAGTCAAAAAGTGCGTTAAGCTGCAAAGATCATTAGAAGTTGATTAAAGCTGGTATTAGTAAATACGAGGTTTAAAGGCACCTAAGGCGCCCGTTGTCTTGTGATGAACACAACAAACAATTTAATTTAATTTACACGAAATATTTAGAAAAAATGTCATTTTCTTTTAATATTGTCCAAATAAATTTTATGTATGTTTATGGTGGGGTGAAAGGTTTGTATTGATTTTGAAGGGCTATTAAAAATTATGGAGCAACTTACAGAAAATAGGCTTATTTTATTGGAATCAGTATAGATACATCCCCATTTTTTATAACGTTATGAAAATCACATCAGGAAGATGGTGGCCATCGTAAAGGCGATTTGGGAACTTGTCGACCGATTTTCGGCACATTTCGAGGTGTATAGTGGTGATTTCTTCCGAATTCGCATGTTCAATTCTTCCAAGGTGTGAGGACGATGTTTGAAAATATTTTCCTTGGGGTGACCCCACAGGCAGAAGTCACAAACGCTCAGATCCTCAGAGCGTTTGTGACTTCTGCCTGCGAGGTTACCTCAAGGAAAAGGTTTTCAAACAGCGTCCTCACACCTTGGAAGCACGAGTTGCGAATTCAGAAAGAAATCACTGCTTTTCCCTGCGAAATGTGTAAGTGGTCAAATAGTTCAGAAATCGCCTTCATCAAAGCATCCCTGATACGATTTTCATAAACTGTTAAAAATTATGAAGTTGTATACTGATTACAATTCTTTAAGTTTCTAAGGGTTTTTTAAATAGCCCTTCAAAACAGATACATATCTTCTGACCCAAACTGTATATTTATGAGGAAGATCATCAGATACGCCAGGTGTTTGTGCTAAGTTAGCAACATGATCTGCAAGTCCTGCATATTGCTCGGCTCGAAGACATTGTTGATTCTGTTTAATATAATTCAAAGTGTTGGCCTCCACTTGCAAATACGAATCTGCCAACCACTGACGTGTCAGTTTGCCAGCGCAAATGGTAGGATTAAAATTATCGCGAATAAATGTTAAGGCACATTTGAATTGTGGCATGCTAATGTTGTTGCGAAAGCTATGCAATTGAGCACCTTCATACAAATCGCACCGCCAATATTGTTGCCATCCTGGCTCGCCAAAAATGGAAAAGAACCCAGAATGTGATTGGATCCATATTTGGAGATAAAATGTGAAGATTGACGAATTTTTTATTTGGTTCTTATGGGGTTTTTGGATAAATGTGAATGTCTCGTTCAAATGGCGACTCCCCCATCTTCGTTCATAAAAAATCATTGCAACCTCATTGGATGTTGGTCCATTGTAATGGCGTTGATCCGATTGTATATCGCGGCACCAAGCCGTGCTGACGACTAGAATTCGAAGGCCAGATTGAGCTGCTTATTCGACTTCTCTCTCTTCGATTTCATGCATAAGCATAAGCATATCACTTGATATCTTCTCGATAAAAACCAATCGATTCCCTCAATAATATCTCGACGAATATCTCGTCCGCCTGTGGGAAGGGGGAATTTTTACATTTTCCTGCTCGAGAGAGAGAGAGAGAGAAAGAGAGAGAGAGAGAGTATGTGTGTGTGCTGTACGGGGAAGGAGAGGGGAAAGGGGACAGAATACGCCACCTTACAAGAGCTGAAGCTCTGCTATTGATGAATGGAAGTCACTTCAAATCCAAACTTTTGCGTCCATTCTGTTCCTATTTTCAACCCTTTCTCGCCATAACCGTGTTTGTCCCGGTATAACTCTCAAGCCTACAAAATGTATCCTCTGCTGTTGAAATTTTGACTGACAGACCATTTTAGTTATTGCAAACTGGCCACCTGTTGAGAATGGGATAGAATGTAACAAAAGGTGGATGCTATTTTTAATAATTGTTGTTTCATTTGTTAAAGAACAGATAGCATGCCAAATTTTAAACTTTTTTTAAAATTGTTTCCACTTTATTCATGAAAGTAACATTCAAAGATTGTATGCTTGTATGATTTTGACGAATTTCTGTTGCTTGTGTACAATCCAGAATATGAAGTTGGACATACTGAGGTGTCTCATTATTAATTTATTGGTTGCATGTGTGATGTGTCGTGATGAGTTTGGCCATTTTATTTTAAATGCGTATGGACCACGACCCGGAAAATAGACGATTCTGGCACTCTTTGACGCGAATGACAAAGCATTATTGTAGGTACGAATTTGGTCGCGGAAATTACTTTAATGCAGATTGTCTGGATCTGACAGCATACTTTTGTAGAAATGAAGGATACTCCAATATTTCTCCGTCAACGCTTATCGCTTTTGTCAGTTTAATTTTTTTTTTGCCTCTTCGGCAACATGATGTAAAAATTACCATCAGTTAGACGCTCATCATTGAAATGTTTTGCATCACAAAATTTGCAGATATGATTCAGCGATCCACAACTATGTTTATCGACGCGAGCTTCTACAAAATTTATTGCTTCATTGCGAATCACCTAATTTTGTCGTTAACAATTTTATTAAAACATATCTGATATTTTTGCCGTTCATGTATATACATGTATATATATAATATTGCCCGAAAATTTATTGGCAGATTGGCATCTTTGTAGATATGCTCTTTGAAATTTTTATATTATATTCTTATTCACTTAATTTATTTCTGATAAAATTATCAGTTAGTAGCACGAATTAAAGTATTTGTTATATTCATCGTAATATGACAAAAAGAAACGCTGGCCGATTATCAAGCCACACGATGCGATTCTTTTTGCTGGGAATTGAAACCATCAACATGATGTCGCTGTGATGACGCATGAGCAATACGACGAACAACTAATAATTCTTCAAGTGACATTCGCTGGATGCGTTGTCATTGAGAGGCAGCGATGTTTTCATGAAGAGCTTCCAATTTTGGGGGCGTAGGTTTGTCAACCCACCTATGCTGTGTTTCGTTGTGAGATACATGATAAGCTGCTGATTGTTTGGTCGTCATTTGATTGATGCGTTCTTGATGAGATCAACATGAAAGTCACACGAATTTTCGTACGTAATTCCTGACTTTGATTTGCCCACCACATCTTCTGATTTTCATTAGTCAAGCAACGCTTTCTAGAAAAAAAAAACGGATATTCGTATTCACTGATTATACCTGGGAAAACAAATAATGTTAAAAATATTGTTCAATGAAATATATTTCATATTTCATTGCATTTTAAGATCATTCCAGCCAAAAAAGTAAAGACCATTCAAACATCCAATCACATAAATCATTTTAACACAGAATCACATAAGGAAAGATCATTAAAACCACAGAGCGACATAGGGGAAGAAAATGGGCATACATCTGGAATGATAATGATCATGTATACGAGAAGAAAATGGTCAAACTCACATTCATTCACACACAGAATTATAAAAATTCCACTAACGCACATAATCATACATTTAAGATACTCAACTCACCGATGATAAGCAGGAAAATGGCTTACCCAACAACTAGATGCAGTCGAAATAATATCTTTGCGCCACGGACTCGGCAGCAATGCTAGAAGGAACAGGTTAGCAAAGTGCAATGAAAATTACATAGCCTACAGCATTACTCGCTCATTAAGTCAGTGATGAGCGTAAACATATACAGGATGGTTCTTAAGCTGGAATCATTAATTGCCATTATAAAAACATCTATGTGTTGAGATATTTGATTGGCGGTAGAGATGTTATTTCCCAATTAGTTTGCAGGGGAAACAGCTAGGGCGCGGCTGGCCGAAATTGTGTCCCCGCAGGTCACGGAGGTTCGGTGCGCCCAAAGGGCGTAAGACACACGCCGACTGGAAGGACTCTGCGCGGGGTGAAAGGAACCGGGAAGGGCACAGGCGTGCCTGCGAAAGGACCCGGAGACCAAAAGCCGCAGAGACCGCCCCCTGGAGGCATGACGCACCCGAATAAGGCGTCGCTGGTGGCGTAGCACATTCCGTGGACCCACAACCATGGAGCGCCACGGAGAGGCGGGGGGGAAGTTCAGGCATGCGCAATATTAAAATTCCTGCGCTCCATTTCGCGGGAGGGGGTAGCCTTGCAGGGGGGTTTGAAATGCAAGGGTTGTGGTTGGGGGGAGAGGTAGGTTTGCGGAAACTGCTTGGGGGGTTGAATAGAGCAGCGGGAGGGTTCCATTACTTTGACCCTTCCCCTTCCCCCTTCACATCTCCCCAACATCGTCCCTCCAGCCATACCCCCCTCCTCAACTTTCTATTACGAAATGCTCACATGCTGACCCAGCGACCGTTGCTCCCTCCCTCACCTCCCCCCCTCCATGGGTTCAACATCAGAGCATGGGTGAGAGGGGGACAGGGAATTCCATCCGCCGAGACGGCCATTCGCCGCGCAACCCCTTTGCCTTTGGCAACCCGCAAGGCATGCGGACGTCTCGCGCCCCTGGACGAGAGGGATATTTAAGGCCCTTCACCACGCGTCGAGTAGACTATTTCTTTTCTCTCGCTCTCTCTCTCTCTGTCATTTCTGGTAATCAAGGTACTTATTTAACTGCGAATTAATTATAAGGGCTCCCTTTTGCTACCATTTCTTGGCTAAAAAAAGGGGGGTCTTTTCGACGCCTGTATACCCGGGCACACACAAATACACACAGTGTGCAGAGCTTCAGAACAAACCACACTATTTGAAAACGGCTCCAAGATGTAAGAGTGGTGTCTGTTCACGAAAATATCTTTTATGAATATGCCGAGGGAGCTATTTCAGAAGAGTGAAAGAAAAGGGGGGATGAAACGTGTATAATCGGGGTATCATTTAGATATGAAATGCCTAGTAAAGATTCATAAAGCATCCAAAAGCTTTGCGTCACACCTTTAACTTCATTTCTCCGCCAGCTAAGGTAATGGTTGCTGCTAAGATTTCGTAGTTTTCATACGCGCTACAAAAAAAAAACACCTCGCTAGAAACACCAGCGAGTGTCGCACTTTTAGCACCTCACTAACGCATGCGCACCCCTGACTAGGCGGGTCCCTTAACATATTTCTTTAAAACGTTTTTGAACTGCTGTAAGCTTTAATCATCACTTGTGTGTAGAGACCGGAAAAATTCGCTGATTCATTTCGTGATAGGCTAAAATTAAAAAATGTGAAGAATTCTGCTGGTTCTGCTATTGGCTCGCAGTGTAACTGGATCTCTCTGGGCAAATGACAGACTATTGACCAAAGAAGCCTCGAATCACAAGCTACACGTTGGAGACGCCTCACAAGTTAGCACCCAATGAACACGCATGTTTGCTTGAGAAATGCAGAGGATAATGGAGGCTAACCTAGAGGTCATTCCATCCGCGAATTTTTCAGGTCTCTACTTGTGTGCCATTATTATTTTACGAAATACTTTAAGATAGTTCACAAGAAAAATAATTTGGGAAGTAAACGTTCTGGTTCTCGTAATACAATAAAATTATTTTTTGACATGCAAACATCTTAGCTCTCGGTTTACGGCATTTGGTTGCAGTAATTTCATGAAAATGAAACGGAAATCGATGAACGTTAATGTGACACAAATATGGCGGAACCACAGTTAGCAGAATAAAATCTTACATAGTCACTTTCATAAACATTAGGGTACATCCCAAAAGTATTGGTGTGCAAAATTAATGGAACATTTATGATAGTGAAATTACCCCGTAATAAATAGTCACAGCAATAAGTAGTATCAAGTTTTAAAATACACAATAAAACTGGCATTACAATAATAATACATATTTTCTTTGCAAGTTGTCAACTAAATTGGCAGCGCAGTGGTATAGCCGTGCTTTTTAACCTCAAGAGACGTTATTCAAATCTTATCAATATATATATATTTTAAATTTTATTTATAATATAATATATTAATATTATAAAGTAATGATGTTGAATCAGCTCGATAATATTAATAATGTTTTGTAGTAATTTTTAACATATTGGTTTCAGTCGTTTAAGCAATAACAAATATACAAAATACAATTAGTGTTATGATGTGAGTTTCAAAATGTTTCAGGTTTATATTTTGGTAATGCTATTCAAGTATAACTTCCTACGTGTGTGTGGACGTTAAGGTTTTAACGGTTCAAAGAATTTTAACAAGAAGGACAGTATTTTAATAAAGATTCCTTGTAGAAAATACGTTTGAAACCGGTGTTAAGAACTTTTTCAAATATTATTCGCTTTAATGGGAGCCATTTATAATAGTTTAAAATTTTCATTTGTTTCGTGCAGCCATCTGCGGGTGATTGTGGCCAGCTACGTTTACAATTTAAGCAGCGAATTCTAGCGGTCGACGTAGAAAGTGTGTGATTCGCGTCTTAAAATTTTGGTATGTACTTCAAAAGCGAATATGTTATTGATTGATTGATTGTACGCTTGCACCGCATCCATCTCTCTTCCACTCGTCTGTTTATAAAGTGAACTTAAAAGTTAATGTGGTTTTAATTGCTTATTACAACCACAATTTCGGCAATAAAGGTTAATTATTCTTGCATTTTAAAAATCTGATTACTAGTATAATTTCAAGTATTTATTATTTTATTATCAAAATTAAAATGATTCAATTTTATTCATAAAGTATGCAATCATTTCATCAATGTTTTTTTATTACGTTGTCACGTTAAACTATCGTCCGTAAACCGACTTTACAGACAAACAATTTTTTTAAGACGTTTTAAAACACATTTGTGAGAATAAAAATTAATTTAAAAACTACCTGAGCATTATAAATTTACTCGTTCTCGTTAAAAAAACCAGGGTTATTCAGCCTACTTCTTCTTGTTTTATGTGTTAGACATCTTATCTTTCAGTATACGGCATTTGGTAGGTGTAACAGAAGTCGATGAACAGAAATGTGGGACAAAGATGGCGGACCCACCGTATAAAATCAATTTCGTCAAATTTATGGCACATAAACTTATTGGTGTGGCAAATTAAAATTTGTGATAGTGAAACTACTCTGGTATATATTTTAAAACGTAAAGTTATCCTATAAAAAATAAATCCCAACATTTTGAAATATTTAACTGAAAGACTCGAGTACATTTATTATTTTAAAATTTGAAATGTATTTAAAAAATAAATTTTTTGTTGGCTTGCAGTATCCCTTGAACTGATTTAAAGCAATAAATAAATCAATGTGTGGTTCCGCAACCACTCCAGAGTGTGTTCCCGGCCGACGGCATCGGGCTTAGAGAGAGACAAGGCGCGCGCACATCCCCCAAGAGATCTCGCTACCCGAATGTGACATCCCCTTTAACGTGTGGCGTAATTCGTTTATCGCGGCAAGGTTTTCCCGCGCCGGGGCATCACGTTGGTTGGGGGAGGGGGGGGGGGGGTGTTGAGGTGTCCGCCAGCGGGAGAACGACGGTAAACGGACTGAAAAGCCACGAGGTAAGAGAGAGAGAGAGAGAGAGAGAGAGAGAGAGAGAGAGAGAGAGAAGGATAGATAGAAGAAGAGGTAGGTCCACCCAGGCGTCCGAACTCACCCTTTTAGACTTCTCTCTCTCTCTCTCTCTCTTTTCACCCCACTCGACGCACCTAATTACCGGCAATATTTCCTCCCCGACAGCAGCGTCCGTGTAGCGATGACGCAGAAACCTTCTCCCCTCCCCTTCCTTTCTTCCTGGTCCGTCTGGTGAAGACCATCCGTCCTGTGAAGAGGCCTCGATGAAGCCACGTCTCTTCCCTTCTCCCCCCCACTTCACCCAATCTTCTTTCCCCGAACCCCCCCTCCCCCCCTAACCTTTCGGGTGAAGTCATGCTGGACCATCGGCCCGGATCCCCAGCCTCGGGGAAATTCACACCGTAATTGAGAGCAGCTTCTTGCCACACACCACCCTCATCACCCTCCCCAAACAAAAACCACACGACCAACCCTTACGGCATCCTCGACCTGTCGGAGCCACGGATGCGACTCTGGAAAAGGGGGGGTCGGATGCATCCGGAGCGCGGATGAAGTGGCGGACTCTCGCCCAATTAAGCGGCGCCTGCCCCCCCCCCCCCCCCGGTGCCGACAGCAATTTCCGCCCCTCCTCTTTATTTCCTCCTCTTTTTACCTTCGGGGACGGCCGATTATTGAGATTCATTCGCACCACTGGACGCTGGTCTCTCGGTGAATGAAAACTCCAGCCATAATTATTTATTGCAGTTTATTTATTTATTCTCTGTTTTCTTTGCATTTGCGTAATATGATAGGAAGCTGGTGCCAGACGAAAATACATAATTTAATTTAATATTAATCAACGATACATTAATTTAAAAAAAATTGTGTTAATATGAGTGTGTAGAAAACAAAAAGTAAGTATAAAAATTACAAAAAAATATTCAAATCATTGCAATTTAAAGATTACTAATTTGAAAAAAATAAATCTATGTAAAATATTGTAAAATATTAAGAAGCATTTTTGCTATGAGTTTTTTAACTGATAGTTTAGTTGTAATAAACTGTAACTTTCTTATTTACATGTGCATTCGCGTTCTTAATAATTTATTCTCTACATTTTTGAGACATAAGTCCTTGTAAAACCCTACGAAGGCTATTTTGTTTATCCTGTTGGAAAAAAAAAATACATAAATTTTGTGACACATTTTTAATAAATTAGGAAAAATGATTATGATTTATTTCAAAATTAAAATCTACAGCTTATGGCATAAATTTTGTAGGAAGGCATAAAAATTATTGTGAATAATATTTAAAATAATGTACTTTGAGCAGTTTTTTTTTTAAATGTTTCACTACTTTAAAGTTTAATATGAAATTTTCTTACACATTATTATTTGTAACTTAATTTTTAGATACCTAAAATGCAATAAGAACCGTTGATGATGTGTCGATAAAGAAAAGTAAAGAAAATCTAATTGTGCATGAGCGTTCACTTAATTGTAGTCACCCAAAAAAAATTTGGTTGGTGTAAAGTCGGTTTACGGACGATAGTTTAACGTGGCTACGTAATAACAAAACATTGATGAAATTATTGCATACTTTTATGAATAAAATTGAATCATTTTTATTTTAATAATAAAATAATAAATACTTGAAATTATACTAGTAATCAGATTTTTAAAATGCAAGAATAATTAACCTTTATTGCCGAAATTGTGGTTGTAATAAGCAATTAAAACCACATTAACTTTTCACTTCACTTTATAAACAGTCGAGTGGAAGAGAGATAGATGCGGCGCAAGCGTACAATGAGCGTAACGGGACACAGCGTAACGGAGCAATGTGCGCAACGGGACTCAGCGTAACGTGACAATGTGCGTAACGGGACACTTTTTCGTGCGTGCAACCGGCGTTCATCGATTTATTAGACGTTGTCACGTCAAAAAACTGTGCCCGAAAAAGCAAGACTTTTAACGAAGAAAAGGGTTACAATCCCTCAATTTATGTTCTGCTACAGTCTGCAATCCGGTACCAATCCAAGCCACTGACGTTCAGATGTTTCCCGGTGGAATCCGGCTGTTGACCTTGACCTTAACTTTGTTTTATTCGCTCGGAGTTTATCTTTACTGTCAGTTTTCACATCAGCAGATTGTATCGTGTTGTATAGCGGGTTCCATTTTACGTGTCTCATTTCATGGTAAATTTTTATTGGGTATTTCTTTTAAGTAGCTCTCGCCTATCTGGACACACATAGAGTATGCAGATCTATAAAAAAAAAATAAGTGGGTGGAAAACTGTGCAAGATAACCGAGTGGTGTCTGTTTACGAAAAGCATTTAAGAATGCGCTTAAGGTGGGTGGGTAGTTAGTTCTGTTTCCATATTTAGTTTTCAAAACTGTAATTGAATGATAGTGATGAGTGCTAAAACGCGTGATCATAGAATAATTTTTTGATGTGAAACGCCCGGTAGAGTTACTTGAAAGCACCCTTGCGTTTCACCATTGTGATCATTTCTCAGCCATCTAGTGTTAATTGGTTAACGCTCAACTTCCATAGTTGCCTTCGGCACAACGAGAAACACTGCACGCCAGTTCAGAGCTTTGCGCTTAGAGGTGACACCACGCCAGAAGCACCAGCAAGCGTCGCACTTATCATCCCGCCTCACTGACGGAATACACCCCTAACAAGGCGGGCCCATTAAAACAGTATTGACGTTCGATAATCAAGCAAAAACGGCTATTCCTTCCGATACAATTAATTTTTTTTTTTTAATTTTATGACTCTTCCTCCCTTTGTTGTAGTGAAAATACTCGCTTCAAAATTTTTTAGATTCAATAATGAATTTTTTGCCGATGAGATGACAGGTCAAGCTGAAATAGATTTTTAATTCAAATTTATGTCATTAAAGTCTAGAACATTCTGCATGAAACAATTAATCCATTCAGACACGGACAAATTTCGGCTGATTATAAAACCAGGTGACTCGATAAAGTTGGTAGCTATAAAAAAAATGACCACGTAATATGCTGTCTCCAAAGATACCAAATGATACTTGTTAAAAGAACCCATAAGAAAAAGGCTTAGTTATAATTGTTTTTTACTTCGAAACTCAAAACCCGTTCTCTTCGCCGTAGCTGCCCAGTTTTTTTTAATTTGTATAATCTTAGCTCTCGGTATACGGCATTCGGTAGGAGTGATTTCGCGAATGGAACGGAAGTTGCATGGAACGTAAATTTGTTACCACGATGCTGACATCTGTGGCGGATGGTGCAAACCAAAGTTCACAAAGCCAAAAGGAAACTTTAGTGTATTAAATTTTTATTTAATCTAAAAAATATATGGCAGTATTTTAATAGAATTCCTTGTCGAAAAACACGTCAAAAGCCCGGGTTTAGTATTTATTCAATTCTTTTTCGTTTTCATCGTAGCTGTTTCATTATCTTGTTTAAAATTTCGCTCTGCAAATCAAATGATTTTACTGCCGACGTTACTACTCCAAAAACTAATTCTAGTTGCAGGCAGGGAAACTAAATGTGATTCGCATCAACCCATCACAGTTCACACGGACAAAAAGATACGTTATATTATTATTTTAATGAATTGAAAAATATGGGCAGTATTTTAATATAATTCCGTGTCATAAATAATTATCAAAGCTTTTATTTATTTATTTTGCTTTAATCAAAGAACTTCCATTATTAAGTTCAAATCTTCTGTCTTCTAAAAAAAAAAAAAAAAAAAAAAAAAACATTCAAAAGTCGACGTAGTTGCTCCGGCAGCGAATTGTAGCGTCGGGTGCGGGAACTAAGTGTGATTCGTGTTCGGAAGTGTAGTTTGAAAACAGTAATTTGCGTATATTTATCACGATCGGCAATTTCGTTTTTCCGAGTTTCGTTCTGTAAGAGTAAGTATTTGAAAATGGGAACAGATGAATTTTATTTTTTGTTTTTCAATAACCCCGCGACGTGAAGTGTTTCCGGCAACGGTATATTCGGAGAGAGAGAGCGAAAAAAATCTCGTGCAATGCAAGCGCGAACGCGTGAGAAAGTCAACTCGGGATCGCGAAGGTGTCGAGTCTCTGGTGTTGTCATGCACGAGGAGCTCCATAACGTTTCTCAGTCACCGGGACGCACGTGCCTGGAGGGAATAAGCAGGCACTCAGGTAGCTAGCTCCCTTCCCCCCTACTTCTTCTCAGACCTCTTTTCACCCTTCGCGGACCAAACCAACCCTCGCGAAACAACCCTCGGGCACGGCGAAAGGCGCAGGAGAGGCGAAAACAACCCCCCTCCACCGTCACCCTCCCCCAACTTCCTTGAAGGGCCTGAGGAGGAGGGGGGGGATGAGTGACGCGCCGAGAACCTTCTAGAACACACTCGAATGCGGGGGAAAGAAAGAGAAAGAGAGAGACGAGGTAGAAACCTGGCCGGAAGGATCTCTTCAAATGCTGCTCTCTCTCGCTCTCTCTATCACTCCATCCATCCGAACGCATCGCGGGAGTTGAAGGTCTCGCCTCTCGATTGCCGCCTTAAACGACGTGAGAGCGTGTGAGAGGTCCCCCATAAACTCACGCCCCATGGAGGGTTAGCACTATTTTTTTTATCGTCCCCTCACAAGAAAATATGTACGTGTTTTTCCCCACCCAGATGATTAAACAAGGAAGAAGAAAAAAATGTCTAAATTAATTTGTTTGAAGGTTTCATTAGATATTCAAATTGAGGTAGATATTTTTCCGGGAACATTTGCCTTTAATAATGATGACGAATTCTTTTTTTTTTGTTAAATAACACTATGAATTCGCTATGAATAATAAACATTCTAATATTATGTAAAAAAAACCTTATGAAGGTTACAGTAAATTCTAATATATTTATACAAAATTTCAATTCTAAAAGATCTCGATTTCGGCACATTGTAAGGTTTTTTAATCTCTTGGTATCTACGGATGTAGAAAAAGGTGGGAAAGGAATGGAAGGAAAGAAGTATAAACCAGGTGAAAGAGGGCCTCTTTGAATGTGCTTTTTTTTCTCCCCCTCTTTTTCTTTTTCTTTCCCGACGCAACGCAGTCGCTATTGCCTTCTTAAACGACGTGTGAAGGGTCGCCAATAACCCACCCTCAATGGAAGGTTGCCACTATTTTTTTTATCCTCTCCTCAGAGGTGAACGCGGTTATTCCACTGAGATGATAAAGCAAACAAAAAAAAAATCGTGTAATTAAATTTCTTTGAAGGACGTAAGAGAAATACATTTTGAGGTGGATTTTTTCCGGCACAGTGGCCTTTAGTGAAAAACATCAAAACGTATTTTTTTTATAACATTAGTTTCTCTATGGAAAAAGATCCGAGGCCACACAGACAGCTACGCTACATTCGCGATGTTCGCTATGTTCGCTATGTTCGCTATGTTCGCTGCGCCAGACGGCCAGACAGATCAGTCTAGTTAGCGACGTCGGAGAGACTCATGCCGTGGGATTCGAGTGATGATACAAATCATGATAATATTCTGCTGGCTCTCACAGTATGTGAACGTAAAAATAAATAGGTTCATGAATTAAAAAAAAAAACAATATAATTTGATGAATGTTAGCATTTGATGAAGAATTTTTTTGTAAATACGAAACCAAATTCATTGATTTTTTCATTTATAAAATAATATTAATTTGATACAATTAATTCCCTTGGTATCAAATCCCATTCATTGTCCTGCATACCTGCCTTCTTTATTCTTTAATCGATTTATTCTATAAACATGGATATTTTCGTAATCTTTAAATTGACATTTCCGTTGACTTTACTATTTAAAGCACAATACTGAGATAAATTAAAACTTCATAAAAAGCAAACGCAGAAGGACCTACAGCCACAGGAATAACAGATGTTTTTGCTTATCTGCGCATGCGTGAAGTCAGCGACATTTCAGAAAAATAGCTCAGAACCAAACACTTGGCGTTTTCGCCAACATAGCACACATAGCGAACATAGCGAACATAGCGAACATATAGCGAACATAGTGAACATAGCGAACATAGCTAACATAGCGCCCTGTGTGGCCGGAGCTGAAGTAACATTCGAATATCATGCGAAACAATTTTTAGAAGTTAACAGATAATTCTATTACATTTATATAAAATATTCATTCTGAAAGAAATCTTATTTTGGCACGTTGTATGGGTTTTAAATATATTTGTATCTATGAGTAAAACTAATGAGACGCATTGGGATCATGTTTTATAATGATGTACGGGAGTAAGATCATCATGCTGTTAGAAGCAATTTTGTCTTTAACAAATTTACGTAAATACAAATGCCATATCTCATTCCAATGTATAAATTAGAAACCTAATACAGAAAGGTGAGGTAAAACACTATTTAGAGCAGCAAAATTAAAATATTTATTCATTGATCAATATTAGGAAGGTTTCGAATTCCCTATTTGTATAGTAGGAAAGTAGGTGGTTAAACTATTATTCTTAATTTTGGCAAACTAAGGATTTATAGATAATCGATATCATAGTCTGCTAGTATATTTACAAATCTGTTTAGGCTACATGATCTTCGTAACATGCACAGAAAAAAAATTATCTGTACGTTAGAAAAGATTATTTTGGAAACCAAATGCCAATAAACTGTTTGTAATGCTACAATAAATATATTGTAACTATGTTCAACACATGTAAATGGTTATTTATGCATAAATTAATAAGTTATTCAAGATAAAACTGAGTCTTTGTTACGAAAATTAACACATAATTGTTTTATTTCAATTAATATTTAATTCAACCATTTTTTTTTAAACTATGGAAAATATAATCGAATATTCAATTATTGGACTTTAGTAGCCAGTCCGGCTACAGGAGCCAGGTGGGGGAGTCAAGGAGACAACCGCCATCTTGGATAATACATCACGGTTGCCATATAGGTTGACCTTGACCATAACCTGTAACATTTTCTGAAGTCGTTAAAAATATTCAAAAGTTTCCAAAAAATTGGCAAAAAAATTCGCAAAGTCTGCCATAATTTTCAGTTTTTATGAAAAGAATACCACCATAAATTAATAAATAAATAAATAAATTATTAACCCTACTTCAAGGGAAACAATCTCGGTTGAGGGAAAATTTCTCGTTTTTAGGTAAATTTTCCCGGTTTCGTAATAAAAATGCCAAAGGCTTGAAAATTCCCTAAAGTGGCTTGAATTCCCCAGGGGCAAGCCGCCATAAATTTCTGAGGTTATGACCTTGAAAATTATTAGATTGCTATGGCTGCCATTTTGAGGGTTAAGGTCAAAGGTTAAGGTCATCCAATATGACAGCCGTGACATTTGAATCCAAGATGGCGGTCGGCTCCTCGACACCTTCTCCTGGCTCCTGTAGCCGGACTGGCTAGTAAATTTACTGAAATTTTTTTATGCTTATTAATGTGCGCAGTCAATGCTGCACAACTATTTAGGGAACGGTTTAAAAATAACTTTAATCGTTGCAGGATCTAGGACAACAGAAAGCATAAATACCTAGGTGATATTTCGAACCCAATATTACTGCGAACACTATTTTGTAGTGACGCAGTTGTTTTCATGTAAAGGTACAAAATTTACAAATATACGTAAATTTAAAAAAAAATTACAGTGAAAAGTAAAAATAATGGTGTGACCAATCTAAGAAATTGTTTTCTAATCAACAACCAATATTTGGTGTACTTATTAAAAAAAAAAAAAGAATTGAAGCTAGATAAATGTGCCTTGCTCGAATGACGAGGAATGGTAAACGCTATCGTTATTTATTCGCTGGAGTATGTTTGGCTTGTTTATCTTTTTTTTTTTGCGTGCGTTCTTTCAGAAACGGTTTCTAAGGGGAAATTTATTAATAACTGCGCAGCTTAAGGGTTTGATGGTCATCTTCCACTCCCCCTCCCCACCCCCCCCAAATTCACCAATCTTCAATCTCCCTCTGCTTCACACAACATAACCCCTCCCCCCTCCCGGAATAACCACGTGGCACGTATCAACCACCCCACCCTTACCCCCATCGCGTTTTTTTTCCCGGTTGTTATCCTTCTGAGCTCCATTGTGCCAAGCTATGAGAAACGATGTTGGTTTGCACGAGAAACACCTTCAAACCACTTAAAGAATGTTTTTTTTTTTCCTGCCGCATGCATTTCCCATCAAAAAGAAAATTTCTTCCGATATCGAATATCAGAACGCTCTGTCAAAGAGACTCAATACCATAAATTATGAGCGCATCAATAAAAACGCTCATTGAGGTAATTAGAGTTTCTTTCACATATTACTTGTTATCACATACTACTTTTTATCACATACTACTTGTAATCACATTTTTTGTTGTTTTATATACTTTTTTGTTTTTATAATATACAAGTTGTACTTGCATGTTCGCTCACGAGAACGGAACGATTCACTCAGGTAACATAGAGAAAAGGATGAGAATATTTTTTTTTTTTTAAATAGGACCACTGATATTCCACTATGTCTTTCTTTCACACTACACTATTGGTTCCAAACAATGCACAAAAAACTATATGCTATTAATATAATACTTTTCGTTTAAGAGCTTAACGAAAATCAGTTTTTTTTATAACTCATATTATCATATTCTCGAATCAATATCAGATTTCAACATTTAAATTGATATTAAATTTACACACGGGCTACAACATAAATTAATTTTGTATATTAAGTAATAGAATTAGAAGATTTTGAGTCAGATACATTTGGTTATGGATCTTATTTGCAATAAAATTTATTTTAAATGTAAATATTTAAAAATCTTAGTAAGGTACTTGAAATTTATTTATTTTTTGAAAAAGAATTAAAATTGTTCACAAATTTATGTGTTTGAAAAGAGTTGTTAGACGAGAGAAATTACATAGTGTGACAGTCTTCTTGCAGGTCATTCGAAAGAACTAATATTACCGAAATACAAAACTTCAAAACTGAAATTATTTAAAGTCTATTATAGTTTTATTTTGTCAGGTATTCTTGAGACATGCGGTTTTAAAACAAACACGGGAAAAAAAATTAACCAGAGGACATTTCAAAAACACAACTTTGCAAATGTCACTTAAAATATGGTATCTACTGTTTACACCTTGCCAAACATCTTGTGGCAAAACATAAACATGTAGATATTGTTGCGATCGGGATCGTAAAGGATAACCCAATTAAAGATTTCACTACACAGTTTTATTTATTGCCACTATTTACTTCATTAACAAATAGTCTAAAAATGCCAATAATCAATTGCACTTAAAAATGTTGCTTCCCCAGTCACTCGTTTCTTACAATCCACACGCCTCGCTGGGCCGCACCACTGGCGCAACTCTCGCCGCAGCGCCCCTCGTGGGTCTCCGTTGCAGGACTCCGTCACCGCACTCCGCCGCCGCCGTCGCACTTCCCCTTCGCCGAGATCCCACTCGACGCCTCGCTCGGAACTTCGCTCGGGACTCCGCCGCACCCGCGACACTATCGCCCGGAGCTGAACTCTTCGCCCTGGAACCTTCGTCCAGGGACTTCGCCGCTCTATCGCCCGGAAACTCCGCCGCGGGAAAACACCCGACTCCACTGAACTGACTCACTTCCTGCCCTGGAACCTTCGTCCAAGGACTTCGCCACTCCGCCGCACCCGCGGCACTATTTCCCCGGAAACTCCGCCGCGGGAGAACTCCCAACTGAACTCTCACTGACTCTGAGGCCGGCGTCCTCGGCCTATATATCAGCCCAGGCGTCCTTCTAGAATTCACGAGCGCGACTGTGGCCAGTCGCGTCATTTCGCACCGACCCGACGGCTGAAATTTCTCGGAACACGTCGGCAGCTGCCAGGTGGCGCGCGGGACTCCCTAGGTGCGAGGTGTCAGGTGTCTAGCTAGTATATTTTAATTACCACAGATACATAGGCTGGGAAAATACTTGCAAAATAATTTGTGAGATATAAAGATTTTTTTTTCTAAATTTCTGATCTATAATTTACTAAAGCACAGGAGCGTTTATAGTTGAAGATAGTGTCAACAAGAACTACAAGTGCTACTTACTCACTAACATTCTCATTTACAAACAGCCATCGCAAATCATGTTACTCTCACGCAAAACTCTTTAAAACTATTTGTGAAATTTTAAGCTGGTATTTGCATTGAAAAAGAGAAAAAAAAACTAGATCATGATAGATTTTATCGTTATATAACTACACTGTAAATTTATTTGTATGCGGGACATAAATATTCATGTTAAATTACAGATAGTTGTCAATTGGTAAATTTACATGACAACAACAGTTACAAAATATTGTTCGTAGTAGAACTGGATTTGGTTTGTTAAACGGAAATTTATACTTTGTGTTATCAAAGAATCTTCAATAGTTAAAGTTATTTGTAAACCGTTCCCTGAATAGCTTTAAACTGTGCACATTAATAAGCATAATTAAAACCAAATAACGTACAAATATTTAACATTCGATTGTCTTTCCCATGGTTTAAAAATTATGTTACAATAAAATTTCAATTCAAATATAAAATTATCCTTCAATTTTCGTAAGAAAATTTCTTGAAAACCGTATTTCATATGGGCGAAAATTAACATAGACATTTGTTGTACAGTCACTTTAACTTCCTTATAAATGACAAAACCTTTATTTGAAACTGGTTTCCAAAAAACCTTTTGTAAAAAAAAACAGAATTTTTTTTCTGTGCAACCACATGCAGTGTCACTTAAATAAATTGTGTGTTAAAAGTGTGTGCTGAATTACAAACATCCTTAAGTAATGCAATAGAGAAGTGAGCATTAAAACCACAAGCCTATAAAAGGTTTTATTGATCTCAAAACACTTTATATGTGAAATTTCGTAAATGGTAATGCACAAAAACCGTAAATTGTCAATAAAGATTCCGTGTGAACGTTTCTTATTTCCTTTTTGAGTATATCCAGATGTATATTTTACTTTGATAAAATAAAAATTATATTTGCACTAAAAATAAATTATTTTTAAAATATTAGGTAATTAAAACAAGCCTATTTGTTAATGAAGAAGAGGTGTACGTCCATATTTATAAAAAAATTCGTTCTGAGTAAGTAATTTCTTCATTAATAAAGTGTGTGAATTGTGTTCTCACGAACGAAGACAATTATGTGGGTCCCTATGGTTTTTAAAATAAAAATATACTACTTTATATCCCTTTAAGCAACACATGTGCAATTTTGGATTTATCCTGTTATGGTTGGTTAGAAACGGTTAAAATGCTGTACGGAAATGAAATCTTTGTTTAAGATAATTATTATATATTCGCATATATTTTTGAAAATTCCCTATAAAATAATATATTAATTAACTCTGGGGTAACGATCCAAGTCAATATCATGATCAGTTCTTGAGTTAAAGCGCTTCGAATAGAAAAACTTACTAATTTTTTTTAACGTTAGATTTAGTTTCGCTTGATAATTTTCTAACAGGGGAAGTACGATATGTTGTATTTAATAATTAAAATATAAAAAAGAATCCTATCGATTTTATTACTTTTATAAATTCTTAATTTCCTTTAACAGAATATTTGAGTTTATTATAATTAACTTGTTAAAAATTAACTTTAAATTAATAATTTAATGTATAGAGTTAACTAAAAGTAACTAACTGCTTGGTATATTTTTTTGGTTCATAAATTTGTGAAGCATGCATAATTTAAATAAACTAGAACTCACTAAATATTAGTCAATTATTAAGGCTAATTTAAATATTCGGACCTAAAAAATATTGCATGTAAATGGTTTCGTTTTTAGTGAAAAAAAATCTTGTATTTTTTTAAAAGTGTGTTACTCAACCACGTGTATGTATTGACACAAATGTGTTCATTGATCAGTATTATTTATGCCTGTGATGTAATTTTTGTTGACGTCTAACCTGGAAATATGGAATCGAGACGTGCCAATAGGGAAACACAGGGCAGTCTTGGATTAATGAGCAACCGTACTATTGACAGTGTGTGTTCAATAAAGCCATTACAAACAACTAAGAGAAGTACCCGACTTTTCCCGGGCTAAATACATCATAATATAAGGAGCATCACTGCCGAGTTTCAAGTCTGTAGGACACACAATCGAAAAATGGGAAATTTTGATTTTTAAAGTCCCTTTGATTGCACAAATCTCAGTGCATCGAGACTGCTCAACAGCAAAACCGGGACGCCAATCTTCAGCTTCATTTTGTGTAAGGCAGGTAACACCTAGACAAGACGTGACGGACGCACCAAACGATAGCGCGTTACAAATTCAAGGCAACGCCATCTATTGACGATGTTCTAAACTAAACAGTTATTAGCGACTATAGTTCACCTACAACCACGAACTTCACAAAGCGGACGTGTTTCGGCAAGAAGAAGGATAGGAAGTTGCCAGACCTTAGGTACTATATGACCGTAAGTCGGACTTGGAGAAATTACACAAACTCACTATTTGTGCGTCTGTGATCTAACTCTCGTAACTTTCTATTTAAAAAAACATATTTCAAGCTCTTTTTTCACACTCTTAGGAATGTACATGTCACTCATAAGCCCATAAATATCATTAAGCAAAAAAATAATAATGTTCATCCGTGAAAGGAGAACAAACAGACCAACATACTTTCGCATTTATAATATAAGGATTGTTTCGGTATTTTTACCATAGTTATGACTTTCCCACGGCATCACGCGGAAAGGGCTTAGCCATACGGCGCCGCAAGTCAGCTGAAGGTAAAAAAAAAAATTGCGTGAGTGCTAAAAAAACGCAATGTGTGTATAATTTTTTTCCTCTAGAAGGAAAATATTCGACTATGCACATGACCCGGTTCTATCTGTCGGGGGCTTAAAAGCGAGAGAAGGAAGGGCAGTGTGGAATGAAAGGGAGGAAAAAATGGTAGAGAGAGAATGAGAATCGTTTTCCATATCCGGCAACCATGTAATTCCAGCGCGCGTTGTCGTTTTCGGGCGTGGAATCCGGTGATTGCGCCGGAGGGCGTAATTGCAGGCGAGCGCTGGGAGCCTACGTGAACGACTGGGCGGGGACTGCCCTGCTGTCCGGAATATCACTGTCCCGGGGACACCGGGCCGGGACAACTCGGGGACACCGGGCCGGGACAACTCGGGGACAACGCACAGCTCGGAAACAAACATCTACAAATTTCACAAGACAAACAAACACAAACCTATAGGCGTTTAGGTAAGAAAACCACAATTCAATTCGTATAATATCGTTTAAATTCAAATCAGTTTATTTCTATTACAATATTGGTTTCTTTCGATTCCGTGTCATTTAAAATCACGTTCATTTAAATTTATTTTATTAAATTTGGTTACATTTGATTTCATTTATTTGGTTAACATAATAATGGAACGGCAGCAATAAAAGCGAAAAATACTTTAAAAAAATAAACCCCCATCTTAGAAAATGATTTATGAACAAGGAAATTTCATTAAAACACAAACCCTTTGGCTTTGTGAAATTTGTTTCACGCCATCCGTCACTGACGGCAGCAACGTGGTTGTTACAAATTTTCGTCCCATGTGACCCGTTCCATTTACGAAATCACTCGTACCAAATGCCGTATACCGAGAGCTAAGATGTTACACATAAAAAAAAAGTTTCTGATTTAAGAATAACTAGCCTGGAGTCAGTAGGATACATGTCCCCTAAGATGGTGGCTAGAAGTTCTGCCGAAACGTTAGTTAACACTTCTCTTTTGACGCAGCTGGAGCCCACAAGTCTAGACCTCAATTTATATCAAAAGTATTAGATTTAAGTACAAAAACAGCACAAGCTAATTTGTTCTGATAAGTTTACTTTTAAACATAGGTTAGTCTTTAACCCAATAGCGCAAAAAAAAATTTTGTAGTTTTTTTTTATATATATATATTCGATGATTTCTAACACCATGAAAGGTCAAATTATTTTTATTTTATTTTATATATTTAATGCGATCTTTGGTGCCATCCAATGACTGAGGAGCAATTGGAGTTTGACCCATAAACAAAACACACAATACAATAACTTTACATATGACATACACAATTACGCGCAAAAACAAAATACTTTTGGCAAAAAAAAAATTAATACAAAGATATATACAGTGACAATACACGTAACAACAAAATAAAAATTTACGTGCACACGTAATGCGATGACGTTCTTGACTGGGACTCCTTCTTTTCACAGACGAGAGAGCCAAACGCACGATCGTGCATCTTCGGTTTTTTTTTGTTCATTGTAAATAAATATGGCAGTGTTGATAAAAGGATACTAATGGTCAATTAGGTTAGGTTAGCTACATTATAAATACAATTAAAACATTGTGGACGGTTGATTTGGTTAGGATAGCTACATTAAAGATACGGAAAAAAACATGACCTTCGGGGAACTTCGGATTTTGGCTCTCTCGTCTGTGAAAAAAAGGCTTCCCTTGTTGACATTGATCGGGTGTTGTGCAGATAAAGTAGTCTTTTCTCGAACGCACGCTGGCTACATGGGACATAAGAGGGTACAGAAAATGGCCAGAAATATTTTTCCCGCACTGTAAAAAATAACAGAAAACTAAAAAACTCTTAAGTAAACGAAGAGTTCTTAGTTATTTCCAATAACTGATTCTTCGTGAAAATTACGCCGGTTTTTCGACTTCCGAGTTGTGTCTTCTGTTCTAAACAAAGGTAAACACACACGTGGACAAGTTAGTGTTTTTGACGTGACAACGTCTAATAAATCGATGAACGCCAGCTGCACGCACGAAAAAGTGCCCCGTTACGCGCATTGCTCCGTTACGCTGTGTCCCGTTACGCTCATTGTACGCTTGCGCCGCATCTTTCTCTCTTCCACTCGATTGGAACAACCATCGATTTGACTTTTTCGAGGCACATTAAACTTGAAACACTCCCATTATTTTCCTACTTTTCCTATCATCGTCCTATCCTTAACAGAATAACACAGATTGGAAGAAGTTAAATAGAAAACATGTATAAAAGTTAAAAGTTAAAATAATCTCTTCGTAAAAGTAATAAAAATATTTGAATTAATGAATGCAAATAAAAGTAAATTTATCAATTAAATTGTAGATTTCATTTCACTTCTTTGTATCTATACAAAATAGTGATAATTCAATAAAAATGATTCTATTTTATTCATAAAAGTATGAAATCATTTCATCAATGTTTTGTTATGACGTTGTCACGTTAAACCGACTTTACAGACAACCAATTTTTTTTTTGTAGAACTAAAGTTTTTTTTCGAATGTTTTGTTAGTATGCCAAGATTTTTGTTTTCGATTTATGTCCAAAGTAAGTGATCTCGGTGCCAGTAAATTGACGAAGATAGCCGTAAACTTACGAATATCCCTGGCTAATCGGTAACAAGCTTTCTCTTTTAATTGAAGGGAAAATATTTTAATATGTAGGGAAAGGAAGAGGTGGTGAATAAGAGTGATTTAAATGATTTCCACTCGGACCCAAACCTTATTAATGCACTACTAATTTTATGACAAGTAACTTTGTCAGAGATTTTACTTGGTCCGATGAATAACCTTCCATCACTTCACAGAAAAATTTTGATAAACAGAAAGTATGCACTCATTCGTTGGAGAGACTATAGAATGGGTTCCCTCGATATTATTATGATTTATTTTTAATTTTAATTACACGATATATGTTTTCTTTGAGTATTAAAATACTGATGTTGGTTTAGTTTACTTAACAATTTGAGTATATTATAAAATTATTATTAGGGTCTTTAGAGCAATATGCCAGCCAATAAGTAACACTAATTGATGACTCTACAAATATTCTATTCAAACGATTTTTTGAAGGCGTGAGTAAAATAAATAAATAATTATCGCCTATATATTTTTAATAATTATATGATCATCAGCCAAATGTGATACTTTTCGTTGCGCCACGAGAAACTTGTATGTTGGAATAACTTAAAAACTAAGAATTTGTCTGTTTTAAATTTATACACGTTTCTATGTTCTGTGTTTGTGTGTTCGTTTTGCGTTTCCAGGTTGTATATTTCTACATTACGTGTTTCCGAGTTGTACCTATATTTCTAAGTAATGTGATTGTAAGTTTTGAATTTCTAAGTTATTTATTAATTAATTGGTGTTTATATTAACACTAACACAATTTCTCGGCTATGCCCGGGCTAAATCACGTTCTCTGTTGGAATTTAAAGAACACCACTGCCGAGCTTCAATGCTGTAGGACGTTTTCTTGGAAAACGGGAAATATTTGAAGTTATACTTCTAATGCGACTTCCAACAAGGTTGTGTTAAACGTTTAACGCTACCATGGAGAATAACGCTACCATGGAGAATTATTTGCATGCAATTTAAAACAATTTTTTAATGATGCCAAAGAAGTATAACTTCTCACGCGCGTACCTAAGTACACGCACCCATTGTTCATCTTTATGGCCCCCGCAGAATTTTAACGGAGACGAAGAATGCTCTAACAATGCAATAGCCTTTGTCATAGAGACGAAATAAGCATGAAAAATGCAACATCCGTGGCCGTGGAGATTTTCGATCAATAACGGTAATAATTATGATCTTAACATCGCATGAAACCTCTCCCCCTTCCCCCTGAAGAGATGAATTTTCAAAAATATTGAAAAAACGTGTTTTTTTAAAGAATATATTAACAAAATGTCATTATCGTTATCTTAAAATAGTTTTTTTTATAAAGTTTCACCCAAAATTTAACCCCCGTAGAAAACGAATTTTCAAAAATCCTTTCTTAGCGTCCCGTAAGGTATTCAAGGAATGTTTCCTGAAAATGTTATTCTTCTGAACCCTCTGGTTTAAGCTGTGTGTTGTATATAATTCGGTGTTGAGAGTTTCATTAACTGGATATTTATAATGTTTCATTCTGCATATTCTACATATCAAAAAGGTACAAACGAAATAATTTTAAAAAGAAACAAATAGAAATGAATTTGAACCAAACGAAACGAAATGAATTGAAAACCAATGCATCAAACAACAATAAAATTTAAAATTCGGTTCGCAAATAGAATGTTTAGATAATAGTCGTAGTTGCTCCAGTAGCGAATTCTAGCGGCGGGTGCGGAAACTAGGTGTGATTCGCGTCCAGAAATGTGTTTGAAAAACACCACTTGCTTATATTTATCACTCTCTACATTATTTAAAATAATTCTGCGTTACATTTCGTGTCCGAGATTCGTTTTATAAGTGTTATGTGCAACGTGATAATACGTAAATCTTCCCGTTACCGAGGTTAACTGTAACACGTTTCTGGCGAGTACTGAAAAGACTCACTCACGAATAAATATATTTTTTGTAAGTGTTGTCAAAATAAATGGATTTTCTTCTTAATTTAAGCTTTCGGACATACGCCATTGCTAAGCACATGTATGTCTGTAGAAGTTTTCTTCTACAGACATACGCGTGCTTAGCAATGGCGTATGTCCAAAAGCTTACATCGAGTCATGCACTCCCATTGCACAAATCTTTCAAGGATAATGTAAATGGATTTTGCTCATCGGTTTGGCTGTACCGGTCAGTACATAATCAGGTGGTTCTGGGCAGCTTCTGCCCAGTCGCCGGTGAAGATAAGTCAGTAGCTGGGCTACTGACATAGCGGCTGATCTAGAGGACTATGTCTATTTGTCTAACCCAGTGCCAAAACACCGCGGGTCGATTCTGAAGGATAGGAGTCGAGATATGCTTAGGTGAGCGGTGGACTGCAACGAGAAGAGAGAAGAGAGAGCGAGAAAGAGAGAAAGAAGAGCGAGAAAAGACGCTACCCCAATTAGCGCAACCCGCGAACTTTAACAAGTGGCTCCCACGAGGAATCCAGTCTAGGGCTCTCTCCCCACCTTCTCCTCGGTTATTCTATCTCTCTCTCTCTCTCTCTCTCTCTCTCTCTCTCTCAAGAAGGTGCCCAAAACTGGGTCGTCCGGCTGCGAACTTCCACCCAAAGTCCATTCAAAGGCTTATTCGAGCATCATTGTATTTTTTAATCAACCTGTAGCTGTATGACTCACAGAACGAACATTGTCAGGTTCATAAACCCGATCCGTCAATTTGGTAGAAAAAAATTAGATAATCCCCACGACCAAATCGTCTTATTAAACGTGTTAACCTAAAAAAAATCTAATGTCTGTTTACTACGTACATTTTGTTAATGGGTCTAATCCACTTTTCTTCAAATCTAAACATCTAAATAGATTATCATAACAAAACCCTGGATCCAAATCACTATAAAAAGAGTAAAGATTAAATATATAGTGATTTAAATTATAAACAAGCAGAAACACACAAAACAATTATTTACATATTCAACGTAGCCTATTCCCAATTAAAATATTTGTCTCAAATGTTTGCAAACACAAATTTTTTTGATAGTTTTATAAAGATAAATAATGCAATACTCAACATTTTCAGCTGCTACTGATAGAATTTCTGGAATAATTTCCTTTCCCCGAATATTTTTATTCGAACCTTTTACTTGGAATATAAAATATTTCGAATACCTAAGAATTGATTTGGTTAAATGATTTAAGGGTTTATTATTCCATCTCTAATTCTTTATATGGGCGTGTTTCTTTTTATTGTAAACCAAATAATTTTGTTTCTAAAGTAACGCACTTATATTGATGAAGATTAAATGTTTTCACGTTATTTACAAATGCATACAAAATACTAGATAAAAATATCTTTATGGATTTTAATACTGAAAGCACATCACTGTTATCTCTTAACAAAAATTCAATTAATTAAATAAAGGAAGAACAAACTGTAGGAACCAGTCTTCTCGAGAGGAAAAAAAAAAGTATGGTTACTTGGATACAGCAAGGAAAAAATGCTTGCAAACCCGTTATAAAATAAGTTTTACGGCCAGAGATATAAATCATAAGACGTTTTCTGCTATTCAACAGGTCTTAAGTCAAAAAATATATTTTTAGTTTGTAAATTAGTGTCAAATGGTGTGTTGACGTAGACGAATTAAGGTTAAATTCTATGTTGGTGAATATGAGTGAAATTGTACTTTGTGTGGATGATATGCTGCGAATACTTACAGGTAAGAAATAATTTATTTCCGTTTAAAAAATAAACAGCATATTTTATCTACAAATGTATCCAATTATATTATTTTTTAAAATAATTTTATAAGTATACAATTATTGGTTTTGTATAAATATTTATATTGTACCAAAACTTTCAGCAAACAATTTTTAGAAATTTTATAATTTCACAAGAAACCAAATCCGTCCAGAATGCGACGATATTATTCTACGTATTATCAATTTTTTTTATTTATTTTTTTCTTGTTTCGCCAATTCTCCAATTTTCGTATATCTAAAGCTTCCAATTTTACTCTCACTTGATTTTCAATTTTTTTATCCGAGTGATAAAATTAAAGCATATTGGAAAATCCTAATTCTTCTTTCCGTTAGTCGATATTAATAATTTTTTAATATTTTAGAAAAATTACTTTAAAGTATAAGCTAAGCCACAAACGAAATCGTATCATATAAAAACCCTATAAAATGTTTGCTCAATAATTATAATGCATTTAACATTTAAGAAAAAGTTTGAGGGGTTTATGTTTTTTTAAATAAAATACATAACAAAATAAATATTTATTTTGTTAATAAGACACATATATAAATATTTTCTATACGAATTTCATAATTTTTCCCCCTTAATGAAAATGTTTCTAACCAAGTCAAGAATATTAGATTTGACGGTTGTGTGATAGGGAAATTAATATTAGGACTTAAAAGAAATATCAAATGTCTTGTTACATAATAGTCTGGAATTGTATGATTATACGTTAATTTCAGAGAAGACAGTTATTTTGAATATAGCTGTTTCTGCAATAGAGTCATTTTATAAATAAAAAGCGAATCAAAACATTACGTTTGCACTTCCAGTCAACAATTACGAAATTTTTGTCTTAAACTTTTCTCTTACTGCCACTTAAAATTATAAATAAAATATTTTTTTTTTGTTTTTAATGCATTCTGGCGTTCATAAAAAGACCATTTTAAATATCTGGGGTATGTTCAGGTTAGGTAAAGCAATAAATTTTAGCGTAAATAAAAACAATTATATGAAAGTCGTATGCACGAAATATATGTAAACCTCCTGTAAAATGTTAATTTGATTCTAAATACATTCTTAAAAACATTTGTGTATAAATCCTTGTATCAGAATTTTTTTTAATTGTAAAGTATGACTTTCATACATATAGTGTGTAGTAGCTCAAGAAATAGTCGGTCATGCTTAAATTAATTTATAGATAATATTTCCTGATTTTGCAAGTGATCAGCATCACTGATTTTAAGAACGGCGCGGTGGTTATCAAAGAAGCGCAGACATCACTGTAGAGTGTTGACCACGGCGCAGACTTGGGAGAAGAAAGGCAGGATGATTCTACGATGGTTTATCCTTGCCTTTCGCCACCTGTAGATGGAGGAACAACGCAACACCCTGTCCTGAGCCAGAGGGAAAATTTTCCGACCCGACCGGGATTCGAACGGAAATATATATATTCCCCGCTACCCTCTGAAGTTATGAAAAATATGCCTGATCTTGGTAAAGGTAAAACGGTATTAAGGGTGATACAAGGTTAACTGTTACAACACATGGAATCACAAACTAGAAAAGGCTTTGAGAATAGTGATATTACTGCTAAACCCCTTGTTGTGGAGGTTTTTTAAAATACATAAATTGTAATTTTTTTATATTCTTTAGAATTATATATATATATATACTAGCTGCCCGATCCGGCTTCGCACGGTTGTATTAATTGGGGGGGGGGAGGGGGAAATGAGACCAAATCTCTTATTTACAGTTATAATAAATGAAATAAAATGAAAACTAATTAATTTTGACAAAAACTTAATACAATGCTTTGTAATGTACCGAAGAAAAAACGAATAGCACCGATGGTTTCCCGACTCTCGAGCACGCAACGTTGTCATGGAGACGAAGTACCCACTGTTTCCCGGGCTTAAACACCAATCAACATTGATAATCAGTTTATTATTAATTATAAATTATTAAGACCATTAATCGAAATAAAAACTACCCTATCTCTCAAGTTGGAAAAAATTACACATAAATGCCCATTTTCATCGAAATCAGTTGACTTGGTGAAGGGGACCTTTTTAGAAATCAGATGTAGTTAGTAATTGTCTTCTTAATTTGAATAATTTATATCACTTTCAAATCCCGACCGACTTTGTTCTACCAGTGTATAGTTATTTACCTGTATATATCTAAAAATTGGTGGTCTGTATTTAATGAGTGATGAGGACTACACTAACAATGAAATAGTCGTTGCCATGGAGACGAATGAAGCATCAACATTGCTACAGCCGTTGCCGTGGTGATTTTCTGCCAACTCATACATACATCACATTAGAAAACTCTAAAATGATTTTCTGCCAACTCATACATACATCACATTAGAAAACTCTAAAATTATAAGATTAAGACCATTAATCGAAATAAAAACTATCCCATCTCTCAAGTTGGAAAATATTACACCTAAATGCCAATTTTCATCGAAATCGGTTAAGTGGTTTAGGAGTCCATTGAGGACAAACATTGTGACACGAGATTTATATATATTAAGATATATATATATATTCTGCCCGCAACCTCTTTGGTGAACCAGGTGGTAAAAGAAATATATTACAGCGTCAAAGAAGCTAGAAAAAGACAGGAAAATTTGCGACAGCCTCGAAAAAAAAAATTGTTTGCTGTCTCGCGGTCGCTGTTTCTCGAGGAAACAATGTACCCTCACGGCCCATCACAATGGAACCTCGTTTGGCCTTTTGAAGGCTGCGGCCACTGATCAAACATCGGCCGACGGCGCACAGGGTAAATATTTGACGCGGCAATAAAGCCAGGCCCTTGTTTTTGTTCGCAGAGACTGTTAGTATACGCGCGGCGTGTCGGGAGAGAAACACGGCGGGTTGCCTATTGGTTTCTGAAAGGGGCAGTGGTGAAGGTACAATTTAAAGTACAGACCAAAACCCCATGTATTTAAACAATTTTTTGTCATTCTTTTTGATTTAAGGACTGGTTGTGTTAACATTCACGGTAGCTTCCTTTAATTGTTTAAAAGTCATAACTTTTTCACCAGTTATTTAATAATATTAAATATAATTTTAATCAAATTTTATATTTTCATGCAATATTTGCATTGATGTTATTATTCCTGAGCGTAGAAAACAAGTCAACCTTGAAAGTAAATTTACACATTATAAAAATAGTTTTAAGCATAAGTTTTAAATAACATAAAAAAGTTAATATCTCTGAAACTGATTTAACACAAACTAATATGAATGAATACGATTTTTTTTTCCCTTTATCCATATTTGTCTCAACACTTGACCTAATGAAAGGTGTGTCAAAAAAATATTTTAAACAAATAATTCGCGTTATACGCTTAGGAGGTATGATAAATTTCTTTTGAAATAATATTATTCATATTCAGTGAGATGTATTAATTTTGAATCTAAAAAAAATTTGCCATTTCTCACGAGTTTGTCAGATTGGTATCATTAAAAAATTAGACCAAGATGTTTTTATTTCTATATTTAATTTTTGAGCCAAGAATTCTATTTGCAGATTTAAGGCAGTTATCTTGTCTATTAACAATTATATAAATGATTGTATGTAAGAATTTTAATTGATAGCTGGTTTTGGGGCAAACCGAACATCAAACGAAAGAATCTGAAAAAATGTTTATTGAAGCCGTACCATTGTAAAGAATTTTATGGGTAGGTAAATTATTGAAAACATTACGTAAGTTTTTTGCACTAATAATATCTCGCAGAGACATCTTACATCCAAAAAAAAATCTGTTCACAAAATTTGCATTTAGACAAAAAATGCAAATGTAATACCGTAATAATATTTCAGTTGTACCTTTAAGTAATATTAAACTGAAGAAAATAAAATAAACAACCTGGTAAAAAAAAACAAGCCTTTTAACGTTAGGTATTTTATTTTGATTAATAATGGATGTAAAAGAAGTATTATTCCTAAAATGAGATATTGCATAAAGGTGAAATATATTCTAACACACTAAAATGGGAGCTATAAAATCATAATTTCATCAATAATAAAAATCTGAAAGTCTTACGCACAACCGCTAAAAAAACTTCATTCTCAAACGGTTTTTTATGAATTTATTTTTTTTATGCACCTGACAATTATTTACTGTGTCTATTTCTATAGTAGAATTGATTTGAAATAATCATGATTTTCATAAGATATCAGCAATACCCTGAAACTGCATGAGCGAAGCCGCAATGTATAAAAAAACTATGGCAAAAATGCTAGAGAGCAAGAATGCGATCGCTCAAGTATGCGATTGCTCAAGTATGCGATCGCTCAAGTATGCGATTGCTCAAGTATGTAAGTGAGCAAGTATGCGAGTGAGCAAGTATGCGAGTGAGCAATTATGTAAGTGCGCGCAAATATTCCAGAGTGCTGTAGTGTAAACCTGCAATCGAGCACTCTAATATGTAGGGACCGGAAGAATTCGCGGGTTCAATGACCTCTAGGATGAACTTTATAGTTTTGTGTACACTCGGTCAAATGTCGCCCTCTCATTGGCTGCTGTCTTGCGAAGGTGTCCCAATGTAGCGGCCTGTGATTCGACACAGCTTTCGGTTGAGTGTTTCTCACTGGCCCTGAGTCGTCCAGGTGGGTTGTTGAGCCAATAGCAGAGGCAGCACTGAGGTATAACTATTTGAATTTCAGGCTGTCGTGAAATGAATCAGCGAATTTTTCCGGTCTCTTCTAATATGAGAATCGGTTTGTCTCACTCATGATAGTTGCAATTTTCGTTGACCTCCGAGCGTAACATTTTTTCGTTGCGCTCTGACGACTTACCCTACCGGCTGTAAAGAAGTTTCACTTTCAAAAGTCATCATCACGGGCACATTCACGACACGATGTTCCGAACCCATACATTTTGTCAGTTTAATAATCGTATTTTCCGGGGGTTATTTCCGCGAATGAAACGGAAATGTGTATCAGGAAGTAAAGAGAAGCGGCCTGCAGCTGGCGCTGTTGCTGCATTGTGTCGGCGAGAGCAAACACTTCCACGGCGTTCGAAAAGAGAGAGATAAAGCAAAGGGCAAAAGAGAAAGAAGACACAGCTGTTTACCGTTCGTTCCGCTAGCAGCAGTCTTAAACAGCGTGACGCAATTCCATGTGATTTTTATAATACATTATAAAAACGTTGTGAAGTAATAACGTATAGTAAATAATAAAAATTCAATAATTTTTCAGTGTTGTAATAAAATACATCTTATGTTTATAATTAGTTTGTGAAACTATACGTTAGTTGTTACACGTCACACGAGATGACTGAAAGACTAGCTCACAAATTTTTTAATGGCAATTTTAATTTATTTTTTTATGATTAATGGCTGGATATGTCATTAAAAGCATAGCAATCTCGAGTGATAATTTGACACGCTATTCCTGATACTTAAGAAATTTTTAATGGTTTTCGAACGTTACACTGATAATGCTTTTAATAATTATGTAATTTATTGTTCCAAGCCCCTTACGATTTATCATCACTGCAGTAGCATCAACTTTTTTTTTCAAAACGGAAGTGTTCTGAAAAAGATTTTCTCGACCTCTGTTTTACTACATGGACACTTTGAAGAACAGTTTTATTCTCTCTCCAGTTGATGATCTGCTTCATGTCTCCAAAAACATTTAGTCTGCCATTATGAAAACTTTTTCGAAGATTTGTATTCTAAATTTCAAGATGTTATTTTGCACATACGTCATATCTGTTTACAAACTATGGCATAAAAAAATCTGATAACTAATATAAAAAGATGAAAATTTAAAAAAATATATATAAAAAGGAAAAAACATATAAAACCGCTAAAAACTGCCGATATAAAAAAAATAATAACGTAAGCAGCGCAGAAAATTCCTTTGAAGAAACCAATAAATCATTTTTACAGCATAGACAGACACAGTGGGTTAAAACGACGAGACAGTAGCAACAAGAACATTACATAACGACAAAAAAAGAACCTTGGACAAACAGGTGAACCAACGATGGAACTAAAAATTTAACTAATGTGGAAAACACAATGACAAAACAGAGACGCACAGGTGAAACCATCGATATGTCTAAACTGATATTCCGGACAACACGACGACAGCACAGAGGAACACAGCAGGATTTCTAACACAACAGTTCCTACGCTTTAAAGGCTGATTATTTTTGAAAATGGAAAACAAATATTTATGTAAAATTACAGATATTTGTAAATTTCTACATTTACATGAATACCACTTTATCACTACCAAATGGTGTTCGCAGCAACACTGGGTTTAAGATTCGTACCCGGGCTTTTTTGCTTTGTCTCAATACCTCAAATAGTTATTTATTTACCGTTTCCTTAATAGCTTCCAATAAGCATAATAAATAAAAAAATACAAAAAAATTTAATATTCGATTAATCTTCCCATGGTTAAAATAAAAATCATGCTTGAATGAAACATCAATTAAAATATATAAATAAAACTTGCGCAAATATACCAATATACGTAATAAACACTCAGTATTATCTCGAAAAACGTATTTCATACATATTGAAAAATAACCATTACCAAGTGTTGTACAAATTATAGTATTACGAACTATTTCCTGGAAACTAGTTTCCAAAGGAACCTTTTGTAAAAGTACGGAAACATTTTTTTTTTGTTTTTCTGTGTATGGATACGACTGGGTCAAGCGACGTACATTCCCATTCAGTATTCACCAACCAATAATCTGGCGTGGACGTTTCCGCCAAGTGTATTTTGGTTGTTCGAACGTAAAGTTTTGGCGAGAGTGACTTGGACCACGCCGAATCATTGTGCATAGTAAGCATCATTCTCTGGTTCCACGTCAAGAGTTTTTATGTTTGGTTTTGTTTTTGGATCTCGACGGGGACGAGGCCTCTTGAAGAACGGAAAAACGTAACACCGGAACGGGAAGAGAAGCGTCGGGCCGGAAGATCTTTACAAAATGTAATATTTCTCGGGCCCACTCACTCGCCAGTCATTCTCTTCTACCACCAGTTTCCGAGCGGGTGTGAAAAAAAATATATAAAAGAATAGACGATATAAAATACGTAGCCCGCTGATGTAATTTGTTTCGTTCTGGAGAGAGTGAGAGAGAGAGAGAAAAGAGAGTCGCTTCAAGTTTCGTGTGACTTGCTCTCTCGGATGCTCGCAAAGGAATGAAATATGACGTAGTGCTGATAGGGTTGTTGGGCTGGAGAGAAACGGAGTGGGGAAAAGTGGAGGATTTCAACCAATACCCTCATTCAAACTCACCCCAACCAACCCCTCCCCCTTCTCTCCAAATCCACAATTTTTCCAGATATGCAGGTCCTGAAAGCTTCTAGTCTCCAGGCGTTTGGGTGCCGACGTGAAAGATGGCACCACCAATACGTAAAAAAAAAAGTAGCTGGAAGGTATAAATATATTTTTTTCCGTGGTGTGTTTCGCTTCAAATCTGGCTGAGCGTGGTTGATTCAACCTCTAACCCTTTTGCGTGGAAAAAAATTCAAACACCCCATATCCCCTCTTCCATATACTTTCCCGTTAACCATTAATGAGATCCTGCCTATTTTTTTTTCTCTCTTTCCTTTCGCCCCTCTACCGGTGCACCTGAAGGTTGAGTAAGACCCCGATTAAAAACAGATATCGATGTGCCCCCTGGAAAAAAAAATCCTCTTCGCCCCGATTCCAATTACTCGGTGACGAAATGCGGAAACGAAAGTGCCCTCTCCCACTTTACAATACTCTCTATCTTCATCCAAGCTTCTCCAGAATCCTACTGGAGGACACCAGATCTCACTCTTTTTTTTATTATTTTGAAGGAAAAAAAGGAGGGGCAGGGAACGAAAGAGTGCAGATAACAAAACTCATTTAAGACGAGTTACTTCCTAACCCCCTTTACCCACCTTCGCTCCACATCTCCTCTCTCTCTCTCTCTCTCTCTCTCTCTCTCTCTCTCCTACGCAGATGGTGACGCTTGGATGTTCTCACGGGCCCAAAATTGGATATCTCCACCCGCGGCGAATACTCTCACCACGTCTCCCATTCCTCGACAAATACACCATCTTCTTTTTTCTCCCCCTGCGGAAATCCCACCAAAATGTTCGCGCCACCCACCTTGAATATATCTTGCGCTCCTCCACACCACCTTTTTTTTTTACTTCTCTCATAATGGGAATGTAAAAAAAAATATCGAAAGAGACGCATAAACATTTGAAAAAGCTCTATAATGCAAGAAAAAGGGGTAAAAGGTATTCGGGAATATGAGAGCTGGTGAAATCCCAGCCTGCTCATAGGCTTTTTTCTTCCAATCGAGATCAACAAGCTGCTGATTTTTTTTTTTTTTTTTTTTTTTGCTTCATGAGGGAAGCCTTGAAGTGAACTGGCTGCCTCTTATACTTCCCACACTGAGAGAAAGCTTTGTTTGCCTCAACAAAATATTTGATTATTTATGGCGAAATAAATATATTTTGTTATTTTTAACAAATATTTTGTAGAAGGAAAGATTCTGTTGACCCAACAAAATAATTTTGTCAACTAAAATGTATATTTGGTTAGGTGTAACAAATTATTTTTGTTACTCACAGTGTTTGGTTAAACTAACAATATATTTTGTTCCACCAAGTAAATATTTGTTTCGCCATATATAAAAAATAGTATTTGTTTGATTCAAACAAACCTTTTTCTCTGTGCAAAACTTATTTCATTTTTGAACGTAGCCAATCATTTGATTTGTATTTCTCAGTAACTACTATAGTTAAAAAAAAATTAATGTTAATACTTACTTCAAAATGCTGTGTACACATATTTTTTTTGTAAACGAAAAAAAAAACATTAATGTAAAATTACAGATGGTTTTAAATTCGTAAACTAACTATACCACTACAAAATAGCGTACTCAGTAATACTGGGCTCTGATTCTTACTCTTGCATTTAAGTTTTATGTTGTCCCAGTACCTCTAGTAGTTAAAAGGTAATTAGCATCCTAGTAGTTACTGTGGACTTTGATAAGCAAAAAAAATTAAGTCCAAATATTAAAGAATCAATTATATTTTCCGCCGTTTAAAAACATCATGCTCGAATGAAAAATCAAATAAAATAAATAATTATGCGTCGATTTTTATAATAATCACTCAGTATTATATCGAGAGAAAAAAGTTTTTCAAATATGCAAAAATTTCCATAGACATGTATTGTACAAATTTACAATATGTTTCTTGTAGTATTACAAACTGTTTCTTGGCAACCTTTTTCCAACCAAATCTCATGAAAAAGTACAGAAAACATTTTTTTTTTTGTGCAGAATCCCTTAGTTTTATAGTCACTTACAGTCTATAGGCCCTACTTTGTAACCTTCACTAAAAATTATTTCTTACGAGCTAGTACTTAATTTAAATAATTACAGATAAATTCCCAGATTTCTATAACAATGTATTCATCGTAAAATATTGTGTACTTATCTTGACTGATGAAATTTTCATTTTTTTTTTTATAAAATGTTATTTTGATGCATTTTTAAGCATTGAGGCCAACTTACTCGGCTGACAAACACGAAATTATAATCTGTTTTGGTAATTAAATAAGAACGCTGATAGGTGCTTTGGTAGAATTGTGCGAGTAAATACAAAGAAAAACCATCTGTATAGTGTGGGTAGGCTAAAACAAAAATTTAATATTGGTAGCTAAAAGAATGTGTTCAACCAAAATAACAAAATCTTAAATAAAGAACTCGCAATTGAATTATAAACAAATGTCGTTTGATACGAACAAACTTAAGGGAAAATCACACCACTGGTGTTTACTGAAAGGGTGAATATTTATGTATTTTTACAACAAAACAACAAAGCATTATCTTTAGAACATTACCAGTCACTGGCTGAATTAAATTTCATAATATTTGTACTGAAAACTCGCAGAGTTATTTTCATTGGTTGCGAATAGTTAAGAAATTCATAAACTTCCTTTGAATAAAATCTAAAAATAATCCCCTTAAAGGTCAATAGTTGAAAGACACTACTTTGAATGAAATGAATGTGTGCTTATAGAAAAACATGTTTCAGGGTCACATAAAAGTGTCACTGATGATAAATCGAAAATACTCGGAAATTACGTGGGCACAAATTTAATGGGTGGCAATAAATGACAAAACAAAGTTATTTAGGAACACATGTCTGGAAACGCAACCCTGGAAGGTTTAAGACGCAAACGGTAGTGAGAAAATTTGAAATTCGCGCGTGCAGTAGACGTAATTTAATTGGCCGAGATTACACGCGATCGCAGTGCAATAACGTTTAAATGTGCCACCCTCAGAACATTATTGCGAAACAACTGTATGCTTTGCTGTTGGTTTCATGCAACTACTTCTACAAACACACCACCATTAATTGTTTTATATCTATCTGGTGCTGAAGTTGGGTAAACGTCAACCTGGAAAAGCCTTACTGCCGAACTGTTTTGTTTTCTTCGCCTGCTCTGTTTGCTCAGTTTGGTGCACGTTTTCCAAGTATCTTGTCAAGAGTTCAGTATTTTGCTTTTTATTCCTGTCAAATAGTAAGATCTTACGTCTGGAACGCGGCTTTTGGCCGAAAACCACTAGACCGAAAGGCACTCTACCAAAAGTTATTTAGCCGAAAGACACTAGACCGAAAAAAACTATACCGAAAGGCACTACACCAAAAGTCACTAGACGAAAAGTTGTTTAGCCGAAAGTCATTATACCGAAAGTCACTAGACCAAACGTTGTTTAGCCGAAAGGCATTATACCGAAAGTCACTAGGCCAAAATTTGTTTAGCCGAAAGGCATTATACCGAAAGTCACTAGACCAAAAGTTGTTTAGCCGAATGGCATTATACCGAAAGTCACTAGGCCAAAAGTTGTTTAGCCGAAAGGCATTATACCGAAAGTCACTAGACCAAAAGTTGTTTAGCCGAATGGCATTATACCGAAAGTCACTAGACCAAAAGTTGTTTAGCCGAAAGGCATTATACCGAAAGGCACTAGACCAAAAATCGTTTAACCGAAAGGCATTATACCAAACAGGCACTACACCTAACAAGTCTATACAGATATATAAATTCAGTAGGCAGTCAGTCACGCTTAGTCTGGTTATGCTTACAAACTTAGAGGTGGCTTCTAAGATTCACATGAGCTCATAACCCCTTCAGTGAGATAGTTTCCTAAATTTTGCGTAAATAATTTTGTATTTTTGGTAGTGACTTAAACTCGATAAAATATAAATACAGTTAATAGTTTGGTATGGATTTTGAAAAATAAATGCCCAATATATGTTTAAATGCTTAAATGAATCAAAAGCACGAATTTTGTGTGAAACAATTATTACGTATATTATTACTTGTAGAAATATTATCTCGTAAATCTTCATACATTTTGGGTATCATTTAAACAAAAATATCTATGTGGTGTTTCCAAAAACCCTATCTCATGTTCCTTATTTTTTTATTATATGTTGTATTGAATCACGAATAAAATTAAAAAAAAATAGTTTTACCTCAACATACAAATAAAACTTTAATTTTCAAACTGTTTGCCACAATAAAACCTCATATTTGTTTAAATTTTTTAAACTAAAATATCATTTGAATCTGTCTGTTCGAAACTGCCGTATATCTCCTTGAAATAAACTTTGTCAGATGATAAAAAAAGGCAATTTCTCCAGAGATGTGGCTGTTTTGAATTATCTGTGGTTGACTGCTGTATAATGAATAAATTTAGAAGCTTATGAGAATTTTTTTTACAATGAGGGTGTTACGGCGTCACACAATAAAATGATTTAATAATAAAATAAAGATTTATTTATTTATTTTTTTACATGTGATGATGTAATGGCATGGACATCGCCTTGTCTTACATTTGACAATGGATTTTAAAAAAATACTTTTACAAATAAAAATAAACATTAAATAGAAAACCAAAGAAGAAACAATTTAAAAAAAGAATAAACTAAGGAAATAACTCACACTTATAAGTACTGAAAGAAAAGAATATTTATTTAATCAACTACCCATTTGTGTACTTAAATTATGGTCTTACACCTTACAGAAAAAAATACACAATATTAATAAAAATTTAAAAGTTAGATAAACAACAAAAACCTTATTTGACAAAAAATTAAAAACGTGTATTAACTAAAAAAATATTACTTAAAAACTATAACATATACATTACTTAACCATTTTCCAACAACCGATGAAATTGGCTTTAAAGGATTTATGATTTTTGGTTGAGAAAATTAAAATAATCTGTAATCATGAGCAAAAAATGCAATATTTACAGAAGCAATATTATTTAATACACCATCTTCTTGAGCGGTTCACATATGTGTGAATTTTGCTCTGCTCTTCCTCTGAAGAGAATTCTTTGCACGTGTGTAGATGCTACAAGCTTGGCTCGGTTTTAAACACACGAGCACTACAGCCTGTGCCGACTTTCATATCAAAGATATATAAGCCCTCATTAAAAAAAATCGATATAAGTTTCGCATGTTACATGTTAAGTGGCAAATTCGTAAAACTGAATTTTTGGAATCGGATAAGGATAAGACGAGAAACTGTTTTGATGTTTCTCTTGCAGCTTCCACCATCATAAATACGTTTGGAATACGAAATCTAACCATTCGTGCTTTAGTTAGGATAGTAATTGCGTCGTTTTCGAGAAAGCTAGAGAAGAAGTAGTTGTAGTTTTTTCCTCGAGAACACATAAATTTCGTCTAGAAAGATAACTTTTAAGTTTCAAATTGCTTCAAAAAACTCACTTTGAATACTGAAATCTACGAGCAAAGCTCGGCGTATGTTATGCATCCTATTTTTTTTTTTTCAAGCGCACACCTGAGCCGCGCTCTTGAACGATGTTCGACGAGCCAGACACAAACGTGTGGTTACTGAAACGGAAGCAAGTTACTGGTGTAATGAGTGGGAAATTGGATCCAATCTCGTTCTGAACAGCTTCCGAAATTCCGCAGAATTAGGAAGACAAGAGAAAACTTCACATTAGGTTCGGTTCTTTTACCATGAAAAGGCGGGTCCTGTATGCGTTTGAATAGAATATTAAATATAACAACTATTATTCATTCATTATTATACTTGTGTTATTTTATTCCGAGTAAATACTAAGCTTTCAAGAGTTACAAAAACATTGGCTCTTCTATAATTAACAATGATGCCCACAGTCCCAATAGAAAAAATATCAGAAGGAGAAAAAAATCATTACAAAGTATCACACATGAAAGAAATAGCAAATGCGTAAGAAACGTTTAAGACCAAAACGCTTAAAGCAGTGCATTAATAAATATTTCAAAACACTAATATTCAATGAATATTTGAAAGGCAATTACGCCTACAAGAGCGTTTCATTGCAACGTAAACTTCTTAACGTAACATCAGTCTGGTATCAAAAAGTCTTAACAGCCAAAGTATTTCCCAGATTTCTTTTTGTAACGAAATACCGGAAGATTAAGCACGCTACCATATTTGCACAAATCTGATGCATCTTAACTTTTACAAAACATTAAGATCGTTACTCTACAAGACATTTTATACAACTTGACGTGCTGTGAGCAATTCGATGAAAATGCATTAACATTGCTAACCCAAACTAAGCAAATAAAAATTATATCCATGAATAAACACAATATAGCACAATTTTTAAAACAAATCACGGTTTTCTTGAGAGATGTATTTTTTTCTAGTTACAGGTTGTCCAACTATAAAAACAACCAAAATCATTTTTGAAACAAAATGTTAAAAAATATAACCCCTATAATAGTGAAGATTTTATAGGCATCCAAAATTAATTTTTTTAAGAAATAATTAGGGCCTATTAAACTTATGAATAAATAATTATTAATTATAAAATGTTCTGAAATTTTTTTTAAACTTGTAGGACTTATTTATCATTTAAGGAAAAGGAATACGACGAGAATAAAAATGAAATACCTCCTTAAGAATATTTATGATTACATTTTTCATTAGCACCAGCTTTGTGTTGTACAATTCTTCAGGGGAATAAAATCTTCCCTCCACGAACAAATACTTCCATAAATACCACAAGAAACATTGCTCATCTCTGTGAAACGTCTGGTATCGCCAATACCCAACGGACCGCGCTTTCTGCTCCGAGGGATCCGGAAACGAGGGATTATGGACCTATTTGTATGAAGAGTAAGAACTGCTTGCAAAGGAAAAAAAAAATAAACACTCGCAAGGCCGATAAAAAAAATTTCGTTCGAAGCTATACGTCAAGTCTCATACTGATTTCCCGGCACACAAAACGGGAAAAGTCCAATGTGTAAGTTCTCTCGGCGATTTGGCTATAAGCTGAAATATGATCGACATACACATTAAATACGGGTAGATAAGAACTTACAAAACACCAAAAAAAAAAAAAAAATCTCTCTTGGCACAGCTTACACGCGCAGGTAAGTACCTATATTTCAAAGTTCCTTTTTCTTCTGTAAACGTTTTGGAAACATCTATAAACTTTTGGAACAGTGTGCTTCATTTTTTTTTTTCGTAAACAGCAATTACGTAAAATATATAAAGGTAAATTAAAATAAAAAGTATAAAATCTGTGAAAACATGCCCTTTAATTTTCTTATCTTACTGGCGTTTTAATTCGTTCACTGGACATTATTATTAGCTTTTCGATAACTGTGACTTATTTAAATTTAATTAACAATCGTAAGCAAAATTACAATTAAAGAAAGCTTAAAGATTTTTTTATAAATACATTAATTTCTCATTGTGTTTGAAACACAGCCTGTGTTTCACAGATTACAGGAGAAAAAAAAATTGCTTCAGATAAATGCGTTTATCGTAGCCCGTTGCAGACCAAAGTTACGACACTGCAGCCAACCGAAACTGCGGAAGCGCTAGCAATCAGGAACTTCGTGTTGTTTCAAAGCATTAAAACGAGGCAAGGCTCAGGAACCGGAATTTATAATCTCACTTTCCCCCAAAACTCGCTTTCGCCTCTGCCAAACGATTTAAATGCTAATGCATTCACGCTCACGACTCCGTATGTATAATTTCTAACATTGTTTGTCATCTTTTTTTTCTTCTTTTTTTTCTAATCCACGCAGAGAGTATTAATGTACTGATCCGTTAGCCAACGTGTGTATATGGCTGCACTATACTTTATTTTAAAAACTAGATATTTATTATAGCACATTGCAGGCATGAATTTTTTTAAATTTCAAATTAGGTATATACCTCTAGAGACCCGGAAAATTCGCGGGTTCATTTCGTGTTATGCTAAAATTCAAATAATTATACCTTAGTGCTGCTTCTTGTCATTGGTTCACTGTTAATCTGGAGGACTGAGGGCCAATTAGAGACCCTCACTCATAGACGTGTCGAATCACAGGCCACCCAGTCGAGACGACTCACAGGTCAGCAGCCAATGAACAGTTGGCATTTGCCCGAGTGTGTAGAGGATATTGGAGTCTATCCAGGAGGTCATTGAACCCGCGAATTTTCCGGGTCTCTATACATAGGTGGTAGCACACAACATGTTAGCAAAAAAAATGCGGGTGGTTGTTTCAGCACACGCCAGTGTTATGTAACATCTAAAACTTGGTACCATGCTAATTCATGTGTTCTCATGTCGCAAAATAAACTATTAATACGAAACTCTGACACAAAATCCAATGTGAAATTCTTTAAAATAATGGCGAACGTGATAAATGTACGCAAATGGTGTTTTCGACTGCATTTCCTTGACGCGAATGACACGTAGTTTCCGCAACCGCCGCTAGAATTTGCTGCCGGGGCAGCTACGTCGACTATCGAATCATTCCAATTACAAACCAAAATTTTAAAATTCATAATGGGAATGGCTACGATAAAAGCGAAATGACTTGAAAAAATTAGTAAAATCCTCCTGTGGATCTGATTTCAGACGTGGAATTTTTAATATATTGTCCATTATGTTAAAAAATTGGTTGTCTGTAAAATCGGTTTACGGACAATAGTTTATCGTAACAACGTCATAACAAAACATTGATGAAATGATTGAATACTTATATGAATAAAAATGAATCATTTTTATTTTAATAATAAAAGAATAAATACTTGAAATTATACTAGTAATCAGATTTTTAAAATGCGAGAATAATTAACCATTATTGCCGAAATTGTTGTAATAAGCAATGAAAACCACATTAACTTTTCACTTCACTTTATAAACAGTCCACGAAACAGTTCACGTGTAGATGACTTGTAATTAATTTTAAAAACTGGCGTTTAGCTGTAAAGTTTAAATATAATTATGAACAAGTTTTGATATAAATAATCTGTAATCAAATATATATCATCAATTATATGAATCACCATAATTTTTTAGTCAATTGTAACATAACCTATTATTACTGCACTCGCCGACAGCGTAACGGAACACAGCTTAACGGAACAATGAGCGTAACGGGACACAGCGTAACGGAACAATGTGCGTAACGGGGCACTTTTTCGTGCGCGCAGCCGGCGTTCATCGATTTATTAGACTTTGTCACGTCAAAAAAATAATTTAAAAGTTAAAATTAAAATGTTTCCCTTTGTCTTTGCGAACTATGGTTGGCGCCATCCACCACAAAGGCAACATCGTGGTTGTTAAACGTTGGATTTTGTCACATTCGCAAAATTAGTCTCACCAAATGCCATACACCGAGATCTAAGATGTTGTACATTAACAAGGACATTCAGGGAATAAATCGGCCATTGCATTTTCCAAATAATCACGCCTGCGTTTGGTTAGATGGAGCAGCTTCGGGCTACCCTAAAAACAACTTCACGCTGCGCAAGTCGATCTCTTGTATCGTTTGATACCCACAGGCAAAAGTACCACACGCTTGAGACATACTGCGAAGCGAATTCTGTCGGTTCAGTATGCCTATAGCAATGATGAGCCTCGTTATAACCTGTATTGGCTTCCAACAGAGATTCTCATAACGTCAAGTGAGGATTCTTCAAGTGAGGATTATGTAATTGTCGCCTATTACAACTACCACTAAGACAGGAAAAGGAACACCAGAAAATTTTCGTCGCCTTTCTCATATTGAACGGAACTTCCACGGTCGTTTACTTGTTGCTGCTAAAGAGACGCAAATGTCAGATTCTGAGTTTGAAGCATTCAATCGCATAACGAAATAATCATATCTGCCTCTACCTGGCAGTGTTTCTTTACCCATAAAGCAGAGAGCTACACTAATGCGGAAATGTTTGAGTGCGGAGGAAAAAAGAACCTTCATCACTTTGAGAAAAGTAATTTTATTTATAATTCTGTTGCATTTTAATCACGAGGAACTACAATTTAATCACGTTTCTATTTGTGGATGTGTACCATCTTAACCTTCGGTATACGGTAGGTGTAATTTTCTGAATAAAACGTAGATCGCATGGAACGGATATCAGGTCAATTCAATTCAATTCAAAAGTTTTTATTAACACATATTTAACACTTTACAGGATTTGGTATTTACAATGAGACATTCCAGCACTCAGTGCTCTTTTGCCAAATCTAATTGAAATATTTATAAAAAATTATTTAATAAAACAAGTTGTACATAAAAGGAAAATTTAAAAAACCTTTCGTCCAAAGCAGGGTATTAGTATTTTTTTTTCTTCACGTCATTTACGCTTCTGTCGGAGACGTTTCATTCTATAGTTGAACTTTTCGTTACGTAAGTCGAATGATTTGATGTTGGCGACGGCAATGTCGACCGAAACGTCGGTGAATTATTCTCCAAGGACACGGCTACAACCCAGAAACCAAGCTACTTCAGTCCATGGCCGTATAAATGAAAACACATTCGTTTTGCATATTACCGAGGTTAGATGTTACAAATCCACTGGCGAGTACTAAAAGAATCGCTCACCTTTTTGCTTCATCATTAATAGAGACATGTAAAATTCGCGGATTCATTTCGCGATAGGATAGAGTCCAAATACTTTTGACATTATTTTGCTTCTGTGATTGGGCCACAGTTAATCTGAAGGACTCTGGGCCAATGGAAAAATCTTTAACAGAAGAATTAGCGAATCACGATCATTCCAGTCAACAGGTGTTACGAGTCGGTAACCAATCAGCAGATGTAATTAGCACGAGTGCATAGAGGATCATGGAGTCTATCCTTTAAGGATTTGAAATCGCGAATTTTACAGGTCTCTAATCATTAACTATTTTTTTTTTAATTCGTGCATACTAGGTATCTGACTGACGGTCTACCTTCCTGTAGCATAGCGCGAGACTGGAAGACGTGCAGGATACGTATCTCTCAGGAGTGCCTTCCCCGCTACTCGAAATGAAAATTCCAGGACACTCCAGAAGATAACTCGAGTATCCGTCGCCCGTCGCCTCGGAACTGCGCCTCGAGATCTCGAGTCGATTTTTCCGAACCGCCGCGTTCGAACGACGCCCTCGCGTGAATCGAAGATGCCAATTCACGCAGCAATATTTGAAGATCAGTTATGTTCGTCACTAGCTTACTATACAGGAGGTCCATGGAAGAATGTCCAAGTTTCAATGATATATTATAACAGTTCAATTTAGACTATCATACACCAAATTGAAAGTAAACTAAAAAAAATAAGCTTTTCTTACAAATGTTCAATATGTGCGCCTCTATTATACGTCACACATCCAACCAAAAAGTCCCATTGTACCCACGCTTTGGGTTAACAAGTCCGGGGTAATGGAAATTCTGTTTCAACTCTGGCAAATAATTCAGTAGTGGTGGTACTTAGATAAGATATTTCTTTTTATAAATCCCCTTAAAAAAAATGGCATGCCGTAATGACAGGGAAACGCGGAGGCCAGCAAAAAAGAGGTTTGTCGTCTCGACCAAAAATTACGACCAATCCAAACGGTCAGGGACTTCATCGTTAAACCACTCTAGTGCAAGGAGATTCTAACGGGGAACGCACATTGAACTGAATTCGGTAAACACAAAACGCTTTACGCTCAGGAGTCGCCCTTTTTGCGCAGGTGGCGCTACTAGCGAGAAAATAACAATGCAGTACTCGCGCAAGAGATTATCTTAAACTGTTTTGAGTTATTCTTTAATTGTGATATTGAAACAACACACTGCAACTCTTACAATTGTTGTTACTACTAAAATTATAATTGAGGCATTATAGAATGGACATAATATATATATATTAATCCACTGTGAGCCGGAAACTACCTTCAAATACGTGGTACTACCAATTCAATTATGTGGCGGATTAAACTGGCACGCAGCTCTTTTCCACTGAACAATTAAAGTCTCTAATGAGGGAATCATACCTGTCCCCTGTGATTGAACAGTTAATTTTCCAGGCTTATGTGATTGCAATAACTAAGCCTGTTGATAATATTGTGGCAACTTACCCAAGAGAGTAACCACAACACGAAAATCGCGCTGGGGATAGCGTCTGCATGTCTAATCAACTGCTTAAAGTTTGTTTAATACCTCTTAAAACCACACGTAACCAAAACCACGTTCTCCCACAAAAAAAAAAGGTCCTAAAATCAAACATATTTAAAAACTGAAAACAAAGTTCACCAAGGTGCACATTCAGGCTAGCATAATTTAAGTATCTTACCAAAATATTTTTATACTTAAATATAAAATGTAAATATACTAAAATGACTTATACCACAAAATGGCAACGAGATTGAATTATAATAAAAATTTATAAAACTATATAAAGCAGCAAAGTAAACTGGAAGCGTGCAAATTTAATAAAATTCTAAGTATTATAGCATTAAAAAAATTACATTACGCGTTTACAACACTGTAAGAACTTATAGTAAATTTAGAGAATTTTTGAGGGAATAATCCACTAAACACTTAGAAAAGGATCTAACTAAGTCCAGATTTTGGAATCGACTTTACAATATTATGGCACAATCTAATTTCTTAATTTTTTTTTGTTGTTTTGCTACAAACAATGAAAATTACAAATAAGAAAGAAAATTTTTGTTTGCCGTGAACATAACAGAATTGGGAAATATTTGGTTATAAATTCCAAAAGATACTTTAAACACATGTCCAATGTATATTGACTCAGCAGCCGTAAATTTAAGAAGAAAATATGAATAATTGGTTAGCAGTTGGCTTTGTAAATTTACGGTGAATATTGTTACAACTAAATGTATTTATGGGATCTCTTAGTTCAAAGTAATTTTATAGGGCTTAAAATATCTATCAATTTTTTTTTAATTGTGTTTGAATTCATGCAGACATGGTAGAGAGGTAGCATTCATCTGTGTATATACTCAGTGTTCAAGTGTTCACTAACTATGCTGTTATGTTATTTAAATATTTAAAAAAATCAATTAACGGGTCTGTTTCACACAGTGGGAAACAGTTTTAATGACTTTTAATCGGCAAAGCCTTTCCTGTAACCCGCATGTTAAAACTTAGCTTAAAGCTCGATATTACCCAAAATGTTATTTTTTTCTTGTATATTTCTCTCGAAAAATATAAGTAGATATTTGAAAAAATTAAACTTTTAAGTAAAGTAGTAATGCGACAAAAATTAACCTCTTAGTTATTCGGCATAACGCATTAAGTCATGCAAAATTTTTAACTCGCGTCGAAAAGTTACCTAACTTTTTTAAATATCAGATGATGTGTAGAATTTATCTTGCGCAAAATTCAACAATCAAAAGTTATTTTCTATTAACAGTTATTTAGATTAGTATAAATTGCAATAAAACCCTTAAATGTAAGGTGAAGCAGAACTTTAATCTTCTGTTTGCAAATAGGTTTCCTCCACGTCTAAATTATTTTTAGGAGCCTACCTACCTAGAGTATTATAAGCAGAATAAAGAAGGCTACCAAACAAGCAGCCATACTAGTTAAAAATATTGCATATTTATACAATATGCTTGATCAACAATTAAATTTTATGGAACATTAAAATTAACTTTTTAAAACCTTTTTTAGTTTAAAGCAGTTAAAAAAAACGGTTAAAATCAGCGAAAATTCGAGGATATAAAAGTAGAGCCGGATAATATTATCTATAACTAATGTTTAAAACTTAAGGATTATTTTAATTTTAAAAAATGAACGAGGTCAGAGCACTAAACTCTTACTAAGGTGATCAGATTTTTATTTCCGAAATTTTTCGCAACTGGAAAACGTGGCGGATGTTGACATGAGCGATCTGAGACCTCCGCAGCTGGTAGTGGACTCAGATATCACTTAGGGTGTTCGTAAATAAGAGTCATGCGGAAAATCTGGGATAGAACACATTACCCTCGCCATACGACTGCGCTGAACTAGCAATCACGGTCATAAGGCCATGGTTCCCATGCGACTCAGAAGTAAAAATATATACCATTACTCATAATGCTGGATTCCAATATGGCGGCTCGAGTCAAAGTCAAGATCAGTGGTGAAGGTCATGACCAAAGGCTTGATTTTTGGCCAATTTGAGGAATTGAAGCCTCGCTGAGGGAAATGAAGCCTCAGGATTGTTTTGAGGGGAAAATATAAGGAAAATATCACCCGATATGGCAATTTTCGCATCGGAAAAGGGTTTTTCCGTATTTTCCAATTTAGTTCTTATTTTTAAATTTTTTTCGTTTTTTTTTTTAACTAAAGATTTTTTGGTCATTTTTGAATTATTTATGTGGTCAATTATGGAAAACCTTCGAGGTCATCGTTCAGCGGTCAACCGAAAGATGACGGCCGTGATTGTCAGAACCCAACATAGCGACCGGCACCTCCTGGTGAATCCTTGCACCGGACATTAATTTATATTCTGCTGTTGACTTCCATGATATATATTTATATACGTTTATATCTTTGACTGCGGGTGAATCCTCCCAATGCGCTCTTCAAACACGGTCGGAATCACCTTTCATCTTCTCTTGAGCCCGATGGGACGCCAAACGCCCGAAAATCGTTAGCGAAACGTCGGTTCGCCCTATTACCAGTCCTTCCCTTTTTATCTCGGCGGGCGTATCGCTGGAGAGGTGGACCAAAGCCCTTCTTCGGAAAAACCGGGTCTCGGCGGATGTCCGGACCCGTCCGACGAAAGGACCATATCTCTCTCTCTCTCTCTCTCTCTTTCTCTCTCTCTCTCTCTCTCTTTCTCTCTCTCTCTCTCTCTCGTGGAGATGGCAGAAGAAGGTGGGGATGGAAAAGAAACTCATTTTCTTCGTCTCTCTTTTGCGTTCTCGGGGAATTGGGTAGAGAAGGAGCTTTTTATTTTTTATTATTTTTTTGAGAAAAGAAGATACCCTATCGGGATGTGTGCCCTGTCAAGAGAGACCATAACCATCACCCCCCCCCCTCCTAACACTCATTCTCCCACTACAATCCTCCCCCCCCCCCCTTTTTAAAATCCCTTTCCAAAAAAAAAACTTCTGAAAATACACACTGCTTACTGCGTTACGCGAAAAGAGTTCCAGTTCCCGGGTAAAATAACTGTGCCCGCAGAATCCCGCTTACGCATCCGATACGAGTCGCATTTTTCACTCATCGATCTTTCACCGTTCATATCAATTGCAACATAATAATATTTGTATTCTGCGTTTTCAAATGTCTCTTCAGTAATTGTATATGTCTGGGGTTTATTTTTTTTTTCTTCTTGTGTAGAATAGTTTGTTTTCGGACATTATTGAATAGATTTTATCATCAAAACAATACAGTGTAGTCATTCTACAAAAATCTTTAATTGTTACTAGGAAAAGGTACATCAGTTTAATTTCACTACATGTGCTATTTAATTGAAGTTTTTTTAGTTCTTGGATAAATTTTCAAACAAAAATTAATAAAAAGTTTCATTACAAAGTTATCTTGTTTTTTTTATCAAAATGGACATAATTAAAAAGAATATACATAAAACATATTAACATTTCATATACATCATTAAAAACCTATACATGAGATATTATTCAAACATATTTTATTTGAAACTATAAATAAATAAATTTTAAATATTACTTTCAAGTAATAGCAAAAATTCTCATATATAAAAATAATAAAAAAAACATTTGACAGGAAATTATTTAAAATATTTTCGTTAAGTAAATAAAACCTAATTATTTACAACTATGCTTAAGACAGTTTACTTGATGAATAATTAACTTCTATAATAAAGAGGATTATTGTATGGTCTTTTTAGAGACATAGGTCAACAGAGAGAAATATATATATAATATAGTTAATTGTTTTGAAGTGAGTTGGGAATATAATCTACATCCACCTTTTCTTTTCGTGTAAATGTAAACCACTTTAGGCGCCACATTTTTATATGATCACACTCAAGTAAGTTATATCTTATCTTTAAAATATTTCATTTGGTTTTTTGTAAGAAGCTGTGTAAGGGGCCTGATATATCTGTTTTACTTTAATGCTCAAGTTTTGCTGATTTTGACAGGTTTTCACAGATTTTAAATCAATTATATAAAATGAAAAATTGAAATAACATTTTCGGTATAACAAAGACACAAAAATTCAATCAGTGGGAATTAATTAATTGTATTTAGTTATAAAAATATTTCATCAAGCGACATTTGTATTTTTCTCTCTATGACTGGCATTACTTTAACAATCATGGCTGATTCTTTGGCACTTGTTTCACACTAACTTATGGGTAAATTAAAACCCCGTTTATTCGGCCCTTAATTATCCGGATCTCCGGATAATCAGGTTCACATTTGTAGATTTTTTATTAAATATCCACAGATAAAGAACAAATTGTAATCTACGTACATGCAAACAAAAACGGTTAGCACACGATTAATGTACCTGACCGCCGCCCTTCATTCGAAAGCCATACATGTTTCAAATAGAAAAGAAGTGACGAATTCTGTGTTCAGAAATGGTGAGACATGTTGAATTTACGTTTTGTAATGACCTGTAAACAATAGAGGGTATGAATATCACGTAATTTTGACGTGACAACGTCTAATAAATCGATGAACGCCGGCTGCACGCACGAAAAAGTGTCCCACTACGGATGTCCCACTACGGATGTGTCCTGTTTGCTCATTGTAAGCATTCGTGGAATCTCTCTTCATGCTCATTGTACGCATGCGTGGCATCTCTCTTCCACTCGATTGGAACAACCACCAATTTGACTTTTCAATCATATTTTCGTCGTTTGAATTATTAATATTATGTAATTTAACGATCGTGCACCGATTTTCAGCACAATCGGTACGGTTATTTAAAAGTAATGTTGAATATTCAAATACGTTTTGAACAAACAATGGTGTTTTACAGTTACACATAATAATTCAAATTACACCAGGGATCTTTTGCACAATGTTTTAAAAAAATATTGTTACACATTATAAATAAGTTTGGTGTATTTGGGATGCGTATTTGTTATAAAATCGTGCTATAAAAACGAAATAATATTATTCCCCTACCGTGAACAAAATTTTTATAAATTTATATGCAACATCTGAAACTACTAATTTTGAATTATGGCGTGCCGGTGCGGTCAGCACCACCAACTTCCAGTACAAAGGTTGTCGGTTCGAATCCCGGCAACTCCGGATTTTGTTTTGTACTTGTAAAAATAAATACGGCGCACGCGACACTACAAAAGTAATAAACATATTTGAATTAATGAGTGCAAATAAAAGTAAATTTATCAATTAAATTGTAGATTTCATTTCACTCCTTCTTTGTATCCATACAAAATAGTGATAATTCAATAACAATGATTCAATTTTATTCATAAAAGTATGCAGAGGTAGATTTTATCATACAAAAAATAGAAAAATTAAAAAAAAATTATTCCTCAAAGAATATAATATTTTTTATGCCTATCTGGTTTGGTTGCAAAAACCTATTACGGCTCAGTCTCAGGCCGAATATGATATTTCCTTTTCTTCTGGATCAATCATTTCATCAATGTTTTGTTATGACGTCACGTTAAACTATCGTCCGTAAACCGACTTTACAGACAACCATTTTTTTTATCAATTGTAGTTTTTAATTGTGGTAAATATTAAGTCTAATTATTTAAGGGTTTTTGTTTTGTTTTACCACCGATAATGCCTGGATCATCAGGATTTTCGATTGTCCGAACGGCCTCTGGTTCCAGTTAGTATAGACGAACGAGGTTTAAACTGTGCTTATCTTATGCCGTTGCAGGAGATCCTCTTCAGGATGGTTATCAGTGTGCATGATACCGAGATGCGCGAAGCTTGCTTGAATGTGATCGGGGCACAATGGGATAGTAGGCTCGCGAGGATTCACATCGTCTTGAGCCCAAACCCTCGGTTAGTACCGACGACGCGTCTGGAAGCGGTGTGGTTGTGTCTCGAGCAAAGGATTAACGTCCCCGAATAACAACATCTCGCCCGACGCCCCTCTTGGTAATGGATTTCGGGGAAGGACAATGGAGATTATTATTTTTGAGACAGTGTTCCTGTGTCCGTCGCCTCCCTCGGGTGTGTCCCCCCCCCCCTCTCCCTCCTCTTCTACTTCAGAGCGATCACAGACGTAGCTCGGAGCGGAGATAACAGCTTTAACTGCGAGCGTGCAAAGCACTTGGTGTACTGTGCTCATGCGCGCCGGCCAAAAGCTCTGGGACACCATTGGAGAATGTACACACAGTCCGTACGCAACAGCAGCACTGTACCTTGGCACAACAGACTCACTGGGGCATCATGGGAGGGGGGGGGGATTATAAATTCTGCAAGTCCCTTTTCTCTCGTGATGGGGGCGGATGCACTCACAAAAGGCTCCTTGGGAACCCGTTAATCTGGGGCCGCCACCAGATAATGGTTGAGAATAAACGATGTTTAACTTGGGATGCACATGCAACACGACACTCATAGTGCCTATTGTCAGCTAACCCTATTCACTAAAAGAACCGATATAAGGTGACAATAAATATGATCTTGTTAATAAAATAGTGATACTTTTTTTTTAACTGGGTGATTCTGTAGAGAAGTCAGAAAATCGTTAAATATGTAGTTGGGCGATATTTGCTAAAAAAAAAATTAAAATTCGGAAAATAATTTTATTATATGCTTTTTAACTTCCTCTTTTCATAAAACTCGGCGGAGATAAGAAATTCCAAATACTTTAGGAGATATCGAATTTTTTAATTTTCATCACAATACCTGTGCATTCATGCGGCGTTTAATTTAGTTTCTTGTTTACGAGTATCAATTTTTTTTATTGGAGAATGTTGCCACGTGAACTTAGGTGAGTTTTTAACGTTTCAAATTTTAATTTTTTATTTTTGTTTATTGGATATTGTTGCGCAAGTAATAATTTTTAAAAAATACGTGATTTCCTACTGTTCATTCTTTGTCCCGGTTTGTCAGGTCAGGTCAGTTACATTATAAATACTTTAAAACTAAACAACCATTAAAATTAATTCATATTATTTTTTGTGTCCGCTTAGTTTGAAAGTATTTATAATGTAACTAAATAACCATTAAAATTAATTCATATTATTTTTAATGTCCGCTTAGTTTGAAAGTATTTATAATGTAACTGACCTGACATAATCAACCATTTTTATTAATTAGGCATTCACGAACACACAGCAAAATAAAAAATTGCATCGGTCGAATGAATGCATAGGTCTTGTATTGGAAAATAAGAACGGCGATATCTCATAAAGTATTTGTAATTTCTTATCTCCGCCAGGTTTTATGAAAAGAGGAAGTTAAAAAGCACAGAATAAAAGTATTTTCGGAAATTAAATTTTGTTTTAGCAAATATCGCCCAACTACATATTTACCAGAAAATCTAAAGTAATTGATTACGTTAAACATTAATAATTGGAAGTTATTTTCTGCAATATATTTTAAGATACAGTTCATAATTTTTGTGTTCCCTTGTGCCGGAAATTAGGAATTTCGACACTTTTTTTCTTCTAATTTTATATAATTTAAATTATTTTTGGAAATTTTATTTGCTCTATAATTTTGTTACTAAACGGCGATTTACACTTTGTTAGGCTGGTGTACCCCCTAAGTTAAACTTTGTGCCAGTAGGCCAGTAGTCTGAAGCACCTTTCCCAGAGACGTATCTGATATTTTGGAGATCTAATACTTTGCTGGCAGCCAGTTTGAAATTTACCTCGCTTACAGGCACGTCCCAGGCCTGTAACGTTACTTCACTTCATGACTAAAACCGCCTACAGCAGCTCTGGACGAGCTGTTACCATTTCTCAGAGGCTAGCTGACCATAGCCTTTACTGTCACGAATACGTATTAGGTTCTCTCCTCGAAGAGCACGTCATGAACGCTTGTTCCCAGCGTCGTTGCGTTTTCCCCCCCTCTTTAGTTCTAAGAATTCGCCTAAGACCAATGACCGGTCATACACCCCAGCAGACAGCGACCGTCTCCAAGGACGCCTTGCATAAAAAATGTGAGTGCCAAGATGGACCACCCCGCGACACCTAGCGGTATAATAGCTAACCGCCCAGCCAACTTACCCTGTAGGCCGCCAGAGCGCTGCACTAGACTGCGCCCTTTAACCCTTGGTTTAAGCAGACGCCTTGGGCGAGTCGATTCTTTTTATTTCAGACACCTCTCAACAGGTAGCGCTAAAGTCGGCCAGTGCTACCAACTTCGAGACATCAGTCAGAGTTTTTTTATGACGCCCTCTCGGGGAACTTCGGAACCTTTCGGTCCGGACTCCCAGTCACCCCCTCCACTTTTGATTCAAGATTTACTTTTAATTACGAGACGCGGTTCTCCGCGGGACACTTCGCGCCGCGACTGCAGACGGTCCGTTTGATTATTGGCGAGTCGACGAGACACTGCAAGACTTCCGTCCGGCCGCAACCGACTATGTAGTCGCCTAAATAAGGGATGCTAGCCCTATAATCTTTTTTAAGTAGTTTAGTCCGTCTGCGTAGTACAAAATGTAATAGTTATTTTTCTTTTAATTTTTTTTTTTGAAATGATGAAAACGACCACGCCCAGCCGCGTATTCGCGGGATCCAGTTCCTGGCGGGCGACGCATGAGTAAACAGAAGCCAACTCCCCTGTCTGGTGAGTGACGATCCGCGACTTTCCCCAACCTCCCCTTAAGTTTTCCGGGCATTTTCTGCCCCGTATACTGTCTGTGTACAAGTTCTGATCAGTTTTGATTCGGACTGTTCCAGACAGGGTCCGAGAGCCGGACGCCGAATTGTCATTTTCATCTCCCTTCCACAACCGGACACAAGCGCCCTGGCATCATGTACCCGCGTGATCTCCGGGAAACGAAGCCCCGACCTCCGGTGCTTCTGTATCTTTTGACCCTTTTCTGAACTTTCTTTAAATTACGTCGTCAGATGCAGTTAATTATATAAACATAATTTCTGGACTTTAAGTATATATCCTGGGATCGTTTAAACATATTTGTACTTTTTTTTATTGGTTTATGTATTTTTAGTAAATGAAACTTTTGATAATTCCATGTACGCGCGGCCAATAATTTTTTTTTTAATATACCTAAGAGCTGTTTAAGAATGTAATTTATATTGTACGTTTATATTTTCTTGTATCTATTATAAGTTTCCTCATTATGGAGTAATTATATTTCAGACGGAATCACACCTTGTTTTTGTTCATTTATAATAAACTGGTGAAACCTAAAGATCCACCCAGCAAGGCAAAGATGGTAATCAGACCGTGGTTTGCTGCTACAAAAATAATAGCAGTTAGCATGGTTTGAACCTTGCTACACCCTCTTATTACACCAGCTATGGTAGTGAGTAGGAATGTTACTAGTGTATTTACACTTAATTTACAAGTCACGGAACATTAAAATATTTTCATTCTGAGTAACAATTCCCTACCACGCGAATCACAATTATGATATATTCTAATATGATAAGATCTCAAATTTAACACCACAAACTGAACTCCCTTTCCTTCCATTCGAACATTTCTTGCTGCTCGCAGCCTTCGAAGTCAAAACACAGACAAAACTCGATCGTCTTCGTATTGCACTGTACAACTAGCTGGCCAATCAGCAACCTCATAACAGTTTTAATCACTTACACTTATAAATATCTATTACACATTATAAAAATTATTTCACTCACGTTTAAATCGTTTAATCATGACATAAATACAAAATATAGTAATTATGTACTACTTTAGTTCGGAATGAATCTCATATTGAATGAAATATATTACAAATTTTTTATAAATGCATGTTTAATAAAGTGACCTTCTGTTGGCTTAGAAATAATAAACCTAAATTGCCGTGCATTGATAAAATACTTATGTATAACAGGGCAATATTATATCACTAGCTAACGACAATGTAAAGACAAAATAAAAATAAAAATTATAAAGGCAAACATCACGTTACACCAATATGTGAATTATATATATATATATATATATATATATATATATATATATATATATTTATTTATTTCCGTTATGTACACACAATAAAGAAAAATTCCCTTTACCAAAGAGAAAATGTATGTGATAAAAGAAGTCAGTTATGCCACTTGTTTTCAGAAAAATGTTTCAGTATTTTTACCATTTAAATTTTTTATGATAATGCTTTAAAAATTATAATTTCAAAAATTATTTATGAATAACTACACAAACTAGTAACATGCTAATGAAAATAACGTGACTTTTAATAATACAAAATTAGCCTCTATTTTACATGACATTTAAATATAAAATCATAAATGTTATACGGTATTTAAGATTCACTACGAATCATATCTTAATAGTTTCAGTATATCAAATAAATAAGTTTATACGTCAATCAAGTAATTTTTGCTACTACAGTAAGGCAAAAAATAATATACTTTTGTTTAACCATTTTTTTATAAGAATATTATTCCAATAAATTTATCTTGTCCACTACAAGTAAAGCTAAATGTATTCTTTATAATATCAAGCGAAACACTCTCGATTTTATTGAGGTAAACCTAAAAGTAAAAAAATTATATCTTTATGAACAATCTTATATTTGTTTTAATTTCCGGTAAAAAGTTGGCATTAAAACAGATTCGTTTTCCCACCTAAATAACTTTCAATGTAGTGTAATAAAGCTAGCAAGTAAACATGTTAACAGCCATTCAAAATTTTTATTATAGTATTATTATAGCAAGTTATAATGATTCTAAAATGATTCAACTTGACTGTGATATTTTTAGCAGACAGTGACAAATAAAATACCTGTATTCTGCAGTAATCGTAATGCCTGATCCTTGTTCATTATTGTACATATTAAGTTAGAAGTTTCATGACACAGTTTGTAAAAATTATTTATCTCTGCACATTTTCCCCTCGTCATAGGTGCAGAATGAAGTCAGGCGGTACAATGGCAAAGACAGTGAATATTACAGATAACCAAGGTTTCAATATCGGACAGACCATCGTGGCTTTCAGTTCGTTAACTTTTGGTTATCCGCAATTAGTCCCTTTACAAATATCTTGGTCTCTGTTTTGGTTGGTTTGACGTTACCAAGGTCTTCAATGTCGACAAGGCGTGTTAATAACAAAATTTAAAAAAAAATTAATTAATTGTGAGCGAGTGTTTGAGTACTTGCCAGAGATGTAAAACATCTAACCTCGGTAACACGCAAACTCATGTATTCTCATGTTGCAAATACAACTCGAGACACGACATTCAACGTAAAATTATTTAGAATTATGCCGAATGTAATAGACAAACGCAAATTTTTGTTTCAAGCTCAATTTACTGACGCGAATCAATCTTAGTTTCCGCATCCGCCCGCTAGAATTCGCTGCCGGAGCAGCTTTGTCGACTATTGAATCCTTTTATTATGTAGTAGTCCGAAATTTTAAACTATATAATTAAACTACTCCGATGAAAATCGAAAAAGACTTGAAAAAATATTGAAACTCAGCTTTGGATCAGTTTTTTAAGCATAAATGTTTTTTATAAAAATATTGTCTTTAACTAAAAAAAATATTTAATTTTTTTTCGCAACATCATCTACAGATGGAAGCACCGTGGTTACACATTTCCGTCGCATTCTTTTAATTACTCCTACCAAATGTTGTGTGACAGGATACAAGATTGTCCACATCAAAAATATTATATATATATATATATATATATATATATATATATATATATATATATATTGGTGCACGATGCCCCAACTTCCTGATAATGAAATTCTGGTCGCATGCCAGGTTGTGGAAGAAAACAATCTACTTCTTCTGTCTGCGTCTTAGATGGTCAGTGGGCGTGGCAAGGATAAATTTTTTGGGAGGGACTTCAATTGATCTAGTTGTTGAGGAATATCCAGCCCCTGAAGAAAAAAGCGGGGGGTTTTTCCCCCGGGAAAACTTGTGGTTTGAAGGTGCAAAAAGGTGGTTTTTAGGCAGTTTTCTTTCCTAAATATTCTAATTACCTATAGTTGGTTGCAATATATAATTTATTTTTTATAAAAAAAATATTTTCAGAGAACACATTTTTAAAAACGCAGTTAACGTATCTGTATTCGGTATGGGATCTGATTTTTATTTTACACGAAGATCGAATTAAAAAGTGCTCACATTACCACGATTGGACTAATTGAATCATGCGCAACATATGGGTTATATCACAGAAATCATATTTTTCATATAACTACGAAACTAAATATATTATTGGAGGGGACGAAATTGAAGACTTTTATTATTGGGGGGGGGGGGGCATGTCCCCCCCGTACCACCCCCCTTTCCCCCGGTTGCGACGCCCATGAATTACACGGCAGCCCCCAGATATCCGCCGGTGAAGTGATTGTCGTCACGAACCCTTCTTTGTAGTTCCTCTAGAACTTTCCAACCGCGCAACGGAACGCCACACACTCGACGCCACTCTGTTGACGCCGCTGATGACGTCACACGTCACGTCCACCCTTCGGGGGCAGACACTCGGCGGTGACCCGACGTACAGCAGGGCAGTTGCCACACGATAATGGCCTCTATGGCCATTCCTGCTAAAAGGCTCGTGGGAAAAGGGTGGGAGGGGGAGAGTCTTTGCACTTCCCGCGGTTACATACAAGAGGCAACATCCTCCAGAGGACCATTAGCAAGCTACCCCTTCCCCCCCTTCCTAGAACTTTTTCCGACCAAACAGAGAATGAGCTCATCTCACAACCTTTTTAAAGGGGTGGTATCCTAAATTACTGCTGTGTAACATCTAAGCTCGCGGTGAATTGAACGAAAGTCGCATCAAACGGAAATATGTAAACCACTGTGCTGCGAACCCAAAAATTCCCAAAGCTAATAGCAATCGTTAAAGTATTATTAACTTTTTTTTTAGTGAATTTTAACAAGTTGCGCAGAATTTCGATGAAATTCCTTGTCAGAAATCAAGACCAAAGGCGGGGGTAAGGTATTTTTGTTTTCAAGTAATTTTTTTTATTTCGAATTTTTTCGGTTCCGTTTCATAATATAGTAGTTCACATTTTCGGTCTGCAAATGAAAAGATTCGAGAGTCAACGTAGCTGCTCCAGCAGCGAATTCTAGCGGCGGATGTAGAAACTACGTGTGACTCGCGTCCAGAAACGTGTATGTAGTTGGGAACCAAATTTACGTATATTTTATCACGCACGGAACTATTTTAAAGAATTAAACATTAAATTTTGTGTCAAAACTCTGTATTATAATTGTATTTGCAACGTGAGTACATAGGAGTTCGCTCGTTACCGAGATTAGATGTTGCACATCTCTGGCGAGTACTGAAAAGACATGCTTACGTGGTTTTTCTTATATTATTGCAAGTTATATTATATAATTCCTAAATAAAATAATATTAAAATATTTATTAAATAATTGTTATACTAAAACAGTCCTTATATAAAGATTCTTATGAAATTAATGACAATTTTTTATGTCACTCCAGTATGTGCTTTATACATGAAACTATGTGGTGTACAGCTTCGAACTACACGTTCGTATGTAGCTTATATTTTATGTGTTATTTATGAAATCAATAAAAATTAGATTTTTCCTAAACCATAGAAAAAATGCTTATTTCAGGGTTTTGGGAAAACATAATCTGAATTGATTTATGAATTATATACTAAAAATAAAATCTTATTGCGATGGCTTCAACGATTAAAATAAAAATGTAAACCACGTGTCTTTATGCATGCAGTACATGCTAGGACTGATGTATAAAATTGTTTTTAAAATCATAAAAACCATTTTATAAGAATTTGTTTGGTAGAAATTGCCTTTTCTGTCAATTGATAAGTTAATTTTTAAAAAAAATATATTCAAATTGTATTCTAAAACATGAATTAATAGAAGCAAAATAATGAACTTTACTACCTATCATTTTAAGCAACTCGAATGAATCACACAGCCTTTCCGTAACTACAATCGTCAGCATCAACGACGGTGAAGTCGTAGCGATTTCGCATAACTTAAAATAATAGCATGAACACGCATAATACCCTAATTTTTTTTTCAATATGGCGGTGCGAGCGGCAAAGACACGAGGTAGGCAAAGTTTAAATTCGGAAAGAGCACATCAAAATCTATAAAATCACCAAATTTCAAAACTCCCGGAAAACTTTTCAAGTAACCTCTATATTTCGAACCAAATGACCGTACTAGAGACATTTGTGCAAGGAAGACATCTTCAGCATTAAAATATTTATTCCCATTGAACTGCACAAGTCCAAAGGAGTCGTGAAATCGTTCCATTCGCTCCGAATCGCTGATGTTTTCATCAGGAAAGTGAACGAGCATGTATACAATCGCAGTGAGCTTCTTTTTTTTTTTTTGTGTGTGTGTTTGGAAAGAGGGTGAGGGAGGGGGGAAGGCAGGGGTTGAACGACTGTAAAAACAAGACATGCGGTGGCCCCAGCCAGTTCGGTAAAATGCCGGGTTTATGGACGAGGTCTGGGAAGTTTTTTCTTCCCAAAAAGTCGCAATCCCCCCATCACGCAGCAGAGTCATCTTCGTTCCCCGAACGAGACTACAAAAAGGGGGGGTGGGAGGGGAATGAGCCTTCTCCGATCTCCGTTACGAGCTGAGATTGGGGGGAAAGAAGGACTTGTTCCAGGCGCCGAATCCTAGATTGTCATCAGCAGGACGGTATTGATCCTCCACTACCCCCCCCCCCCCCTCCCTCCTTAAACACTCCTCGGTTCTGGCCACCACCGAACAGCTATTCCCTGGGAAATGCCTGCCGTGGCTATGGCATCTCATTCCATTTACCTCTGATGGCTTCGGGGAATTACGCGCCCCCCGCATCAGCCTCCTTCACTTCCCAATTTCCCTCCTATTTACTTCCGTAATCTATTGGGATTGACTCTTTATTTAATCTCCTCATCAAAGATCCCACACACACACACACACACACACACCGGAAAGACCTCCACACCATTAAAAGCACCTTTCGGGAGCTGTAAACAGTAACTTCCATCATATAAAAGAGCCATATATTTATTAGAAGAATAGTTCATGCTATGGGTCATCTGAATCGTCGAGGGCGTTAAAATTCAGGGCCAAGAAAAACTTTTTTGAGAGACCACTTGAAGAACCCTGGCATTTAAGATGCAGGATGTGTTAGCTCTTCCGAGGATTGAGGCTGTTGGAAGATAAAAAAAAAAATACATCCTTTTCTTCTTATCATCAACGTCCTTCACTGAGGGTGACCTCTTTGCGGTATCGCGGTCCGGGGAAGGACCTAGAGGAAACATAAAACTCGAATTTGCGAGATGGGAGCCGGGGGATGAGTGCCGGGCCCCGTTGACGAGAGAGAGAGAGAGAGAGAGAGAGAAGGATGGAGGGATCCCGTCGGCTCTCGGATCAAAACAGCGACAGCGGAGGACTGTCTTCACTCGAAGACGAGGACGCGCTTCGAAAGCGCTTCACGTCCAAGCGAGCCCCTCAGAAGGCACAATGCCCCCGGACAATGCTTCAAAGGAGTTCACGTCTGGACTCCCGGAGCGGCGATTTTCAAACGCAGTCAGTCCTCTGAGTCGCTGAGCGCGGTATGGACTGTCTGTCCTGAGCCGCTATGCGTGCCAGATGACGAACACCTACAAGAATATCGCCAGCAGAAGAAATACGGCCTCAGCAGATACACGATAAAATTTTCATAGGATTTTAAAATTTTACTTAGAAGTATACGAAATTAAATACTCTGCCCATACCCAATAGACATGGTTTTGGGTTTTGTTAAAAAAAAAAAAAAAAAAAAAAAAAAAAACACATTATTCAACCTGCTATTGTTTGATTTTTAAATAATTTCATTACTAAAAATTTAAAACGCTTAAGCAGAACCACTTTATGAAATATCATAATATAAAGGTTGTTTCTGAATTTAAATATTTTATACACCTGATAGTTTATCGCGCCAATTTCATTCGTAAAAAATGTTCGGAAGTACATAGATTTCTTTAAAATGGTACAAAATAAGCAATACCCTGAAGCTGTGCGAGAAAAGCCGTGGGTTATTAGCTAATACCAAAAAAAGTTCCAAAACTTTCTGGAACATTCTGTAATTTTCGTACATGTCTGCAACCGACCGGTACACTTCGCTACTCGGTGATTATTTTCCAAAACATCGTAAGACTTTTTCGGGTTTTTCAAGAGAAATCAATGTGCTTAGAAGAGTTGCCACCCTCCCCCTTTTCACAAAACCCTTGTTAAATTTCCAACCATGCGCTGATACTGATACCAACCTCTCTTATTATCACTGGGGAGACTAAGAGCTATCTATCTACCAGCATAACCGCGAGTAGGGGGTATTGAATAGTTGTGGAGAAAATAAAATGTTTACTAATACACAATTTACTCATATATGTGTATATTTATTTTCAAGTTGAATGAATATTATGTACAAACATTCAAAGAATACTGGTTCAATTTTGTGTCAAAATATCTTCATCTCCATGTCAGCAGAAAAGGTAAAAAAAAAAATTATGAAGAAACCATTGTGATTTCTATCACTTTATGCGGGGTCATTCGGGTACTCATAGTAAAGAGAGCATTATAGCTATCATGGTACTACATTCCAGTACCTGCGACACACATAAATCTTGAAAAATATCGTTCGACGAAAGATTAACTCTTCTACCTTGTGGCACTATCAAAGATGTTTTTCCGGTTGTACTTCGTCGGTTGTTTTTTTTTTTAAAATTTGTGAGCTGATCCAGAAGAAAGAGTTTGACAAGAAGTTTATTTAGTAGAAGCGCCTCGTGGTGTGGTAAACGGGACGGTTTTGAAAGTGTCGATTCGAACGGAATGTAATGTAATGTAATCGTAGATCCACTCCGAAAGTGATTTGCTCAGATGGGGCTTTCCCCGTCTGCGCTCCTAGGTTTACGGGAGGCCCCGCCGTTCAACCACAATTCAGCCGCTCTTGCCCATCCCGGGTAGGGAGGGGGGGAGAAGGGGGTGAGGTGGATGCATAATGCTCTCTGAAAGGATTTGTGTTCGTCCTCCCGTGGTAATTCATAGTCGGCACGAGAGAGGAGTAGTGCGTGGTTGATGGGAGAGAGAAAGAGAGAGGCCCGAATCTGGGAAGAGGGATGAGGAAAGCAATGGTTTTCCAGTCAAGTTTCAACCAGAAGGAGAAAGGCGGGCCCCGAAATCGCAGTGCTTAGCGCACTCAGCAGACCACTGGTGAAAATGGTAAGAAGGGGGAAGGGGGTTGTCGGAGTTAGCTGAAGGACTAGATTGGGGTAGTTCTGGTGTGGTGGAGGGGATGAAGAAGCATACTCGTAAGGACGCCTGGAGAATGGTTAAAGGCGGGGGAGGTGGGGGCCAAGCATCCAGCCAGAGAGACATCTGAAAAAAGGAAAATAAAAAAAAACCGAGTCCGGACGCCTGCTGGGCTGAGAAGAAGAGGAAGAATCTTCAGGGTTGACGCACAGGGTCTTCTCCGTGGGAGGGAAAAATTTTTTTTTTCCGAAATGGAAGAAGGACGTGACAGTTGGCAATTACTGCTCTCCGAGCTGGCACACATACACACACACACACACACACACACGAGAGAAAACCATACAAAAGCGCTGTACCGTACTGTCGAGCGGGAACACACACCATGCTTTTCTCACAGCGGCTGAAAGAAATCGTCCACGCCGAACAAACATCCGAGCTGGATCTCGGTAAGCGGCATTCGGTGCGAGTAATTACGTGAATGGAACGGAAGTCGCGTGGAGCGGAAGTGCGTAACAACGGTGCCGCAATCTGTGGCGGATGGCTTGAACCAAAGTTCATAAAGCCGAAGGGAATCTTTATGATAATTAACTGCTTAGTAAATTTAAACAAGATGGACAAAGTTTTGATAAAATTCCTTGTCGGGAATATCATGTCAAAGACCGGGGTTTATTATTTTTCAATTTTTTAATATTTTTTATCAGAGCCTTTCATTGCAAAGTTTAAACTTTCAGTCTGCAAATCGAAGGATCTATTGTTGACGTGGCTACTTCCGCAGCGTGTGGAAACTACGTGGAACTAGCGTCAAGAGGTGTAGTTAAAAACACGATTTGCGTTAAATTGGTCACGATCGGCGTTATTTTGAATAATTATACTTTAAATTTCATGTCCCGAGTTTCCGTACCATAACAGCATTGGAAACACGAGAACACACGAATTCGCTCGTTTCTCGATGTTAGACGTTACACATCACTGGCCAGTACTAAAATACCGTTTTGTTTGTTTCCGAGGCATCTTTTGATTCCCGCGGTGACAAGTGTATAGGCGATTCTCGATCAAGATCCGTCGGTAAAAACACATATAATAAATTTGTTTTTTAATAGGTTTTTGTTGTTTTAAGTTACCTGACGGCGTACATCAGTTCCCGAAACGTCGATAACTGTTGTCATTGGGAACATTCTGTGTTCGTCAGTGCTATCGTCGTTGTAGGTATTGTCCATAGATCTTGTTTATCTCCATCCTTGTGTTTATATGTTTGCTTCGTTCTCCAGGTTTGTTGTCTGTCTGCATTTCATGTGTCTCTTCATTGTTAACCCACTGTGTTCGTCTATGTTGTTGTATTATTTTTCATGACTTCAACGGAATTCTTGTGCTGTCTGATATTAAAAGGTTCAGAATTTTTTTTTGTCGGGGCTGTTGTCGTGTTGTTCATAATAGTTGTTTAGTTTCATTCATGGTTCCGTTTGTCTGACATCAGCTGATTCAGACTTGTTTTCTGTAAATATTTATATTCGTATATTTAATTTTTGATATTTTTGATTTTTGCAATGGCGTATGTCCAAAAAAACAGCATTAAATCAAAATTCTCTATTGCATGAATCGTTTAAAGAACAATCAACTAAGCTGTGCAAAATGTTCCCACAACATATTAAAGTAGCGACATTATTTCCTTGGCCAGGAGATACTTCAAACAAATACTATTTCAGTGCAAATTTCAGTAAGTGAAATAAATATTGAAAAATCGCTACTAAATATTTTGTGTGATTTAGAATTGGACCTTGTTATGCAGATAGGCTTGTTTCGACTAACCGATTTCGTTGGTTTCGTCAAAATAATTTTAGAACTACAAGATTTCAGTTATGATGTATGTTTAGTTAAATTTTTTTCTAATTACAAGAACACTCCGATTTTGTTAAAACATAGTTAACTTAATTAATATATACATAATGAATTTCCGAATTAAAACGTTCCTTTCCACAAAATACGTCACCTAAATGCTTCAAAAACCAGTCATACTTAGTACTTACTTACCTATACCGTAAAGATTCATCAATATTGATTTTCACTAAAGTAAAAAAAATGATAAGTCAATTATCTATTAAAATTTACAAAATGTGTGATAGGTGTACTCTTTGAAATCGATCAAAGAGGACATTGGTTCTATCCGAATACACAGGGATGCGTCCATAGCACAAACATACCAGTATGCCTTAGCAAATGCAGCCACAATGATAAGTACGCATTTATAAGGGATGCATAGTATCCGAATACTTTTACTCCTAGCACCTTCTGTGAAAGTTGTTTGTACTAATAAGCACGCAGCCATTTTGAATCATGATATCTACGAATATTTTTAAAAAATCTTAACTTATAACAATTTATAAAATTAAATATAGGTTAGAGGTAATAAGTGTTAGCATTCAAAACAAAAACGTTGTTATGAATCATAAATACTAAAAACTTTTATGAGCTTTGAACACTCTTATAAGTTTAAGTTTATCTTTGTGTGATTTTTATTAACGTTTTAATGTGTCCATCTGAGTTACCACTTACTCTCATAGCGTTCTAAACAAGTATTTAAACAAAAGTAGCTTGGCTTCTGGGTTGTAGCCGCGTCCTTGGCGAAAATTTCACCGACGTTTCGGTCGACATTGCTGTCGCCATCATCAGGGAGCAGTTACCTACTGAACTGTAGGTAACTGCTCCCTGTTGATGGCGACTGCAATGTCGACCGAAACGTCGGTGAATTATTCGCCAAGGACGCGGCTACAACCCAGAAGCCAAGCTACTTCAGACAATGGCTGTGAAAGCCTGCGAAGATTATTTAGACAAAATTTTGAAATGTAATTTATTATATAAAAACCACATTAAACTTGATTCCGGAGCTAATGGATGAAAGGACGCTTCGGTGTAATCAAGAGTGTCGCATGTCTACAAATCTCCAGTTTAGTTGGCGCACGTAGGGATGCATTAGCCATCCCTTGTGAGGATCCGGAAGCGACGCACGACGCACTTGAGTGCATCCCCTAGCTAAGGGGTGGATCCATTAGGATGGTATTCGGATGCAGCTATTGTTAGTCTGCGGGATCGTCCTGATCCGAAAACAAGTATAGATCGTCGCCACAGACTAGCGTGCGGCTGCTCCGGAGTATCTGGAAGCATGAGCCCATGTCTAATTTTATCGCGCGGGCCATTCATGGTGATGGCGCCGAGAGAGAGAGAGAGAGAGAGAGAGAGAGAGAGAGAGAGAGAGGACGAATCCACAAGGCCCGCTCCGGGGCAAAGTGAATGTTTAATCTCCCAGACGAGTCGACCGGCAGTGCGAATTGTAATCTCCGGTTGCGGCACGCCTTATTATTCAGTGTGCTAGAAATGCGAATGAGAGAGAGAGGCACATAGAAACTGGCCCTCGCTCTCATAAAAAAAATGAAAAAAAAAAATGTGGGGGATGATGTGAGATCGCGTTCATTAATTCCAGAACACTTCCCGCGCTCGTCTCTCCCTGACGTATGCGGGCACGTTGGAGGGCTTATCTCCCGGTTCATTCCTCGTTCCTTGAGCACTGCTCAACGGTCCACGAGCATAGGGGGGGAAAAAATGGGGTTGCGGCTGTGTCACGGACACGGCCGTGTGTTGCGCGTGAATACGTGTACGTAACAGGTGATATTTTAACAATGTTCGCAGGCTTTCACGGGCCATTGTCTGAAGTAGCTTGGCTTCTGGGTTGTAGCCGCGACCTTGGCGAATAGTTCGCCAAGGACGCGGCTACAACCGAGAAGCCAAGCTACCTGAGCAATTAAAGTTTTAAAAAATACAATCATGTCTACCAAAATTTGCACGGCCTGTGTGTGTTTTGTCACCGTGTTTTCGAGCGAGGAGAGGCGATCAACAGGATAAGTGTGTTTAAGAGAAATATTACTAACAAATTTACTTGTTTAGCTATTGCACGTGATAAAAAAGCTATCTCGGCTGTAGGTTATTACTTTTAAAAAAATAATTTACCAAAACAAACTGATACTAAGTAACTAGCCTATGGGAAATTTCTGCTTAAATGTTCAGAATTTTAATTATATTTAATAGATTTAAAAAAAAAAGCCGTTTCCAGTGAAACACTAATAATTCTCCCACTGTAGCATATATTCACTATCGCTTGTCCGAGAGTGGGGAGTGTGGCGCTCAATATCCCTCCTCCTTTCCATCATCAAGCGCCCAATCCTGAGGGATTACACTTTTCGTTACGATCTGGTTAGACTGGTCGGGTAGTTAGAAACTTACCCGACCGGCTGTGTACAAATATCTGCATCACTTCTTATTAAGTGTGAATTTCGAGGTTAAGCCGCGTTGAAATGGTAGCGTGAGCTAACGTTCCGCTCTGCATTGAAGCAAGCATATTTAAGAGTGAGAAGTACCTGATAGTTAGCCGATTGTATAGATTTAATTTCATATTTCAGGGGTCTTCTTTGTGTAGCCAATCACGGTAAACTTCTTCTTTTTGCTGCGTAAAGTGTTTTGACGTGAATACCTACGTCTTTAAAATTGCTTCCATAGTCGGAGGCAATTCAAAAAACGAATGATAACAAAATCGGGGGATACAGTTTGATGTTGCAGCTAGATATATATCATATCCATCCAAAATTTAATTACACTACTGGATGGTTAAAGGATCAAAGAATTCGTTACGCTAAGTGAAGACTGTGACGCATCGCACCCGGTGGAGGGGAAAGCGCCGCCATTTTGAGGTAATTTTGCTGCGTTTTGAGATTTCCATTTAGTATAACTTTTGACTCGGTAAAGCTACGACGTTCGTTTGAGTTTCAACTGTCAGCTCTCTTCAAAATCTATAGATTTCAATTATAAAACATCACCTAGGGTAAAAAGTTACAGTGAACATATTATATGGTGTTTATATAAAAAATATATATATAATGTCGGCCTATACGCGTCCAAAAGCAAATCCAAATACAGAGATCGTATACGGTTAGAAAGGACATTTGTGACAAACTTTTCGTATCACAGACCTATAATTAATAAAGTTATAACACGGTAGTTATTTGTTTACTTGATTTCATTCCTGAACCCGACGAACGGAAATAGTTGCTATCATAAACAAAACATGAACATGCATAAAATAGCGTATTTTATTTGTATTTTATTAGTAAAGAAAATATTACCTGTTACGTACACGTATTTACGTACAACACACGGCCGTGTCCAGGACACAGCCACAACCCATTTTTTTTTTTTTTTTTTTTAACTTTCGTTTCATATACTTACTTAATTTGTTTGGTAAATATTTAAATAACTGAAGGGTTTCAACAATCTACATTATTGTTATTACACTTTTAAGCTAAAATAAAATAAGCCCATAAATGTTTTATCTCGTACCAGGATGTAACGAAATAAACGAAACTTAGGGCCGGATTTTTTTCATACTTCTTTGCATACGGCATTGTGGCATTAGCATTTAAAGGAAACTGAACTGAAATACCTATTATAACTATTTGGCAACATTTAAATTTTTAAAACACAAAACGTAATAAAGATTTGTTTTCAAAAACTGTGCAGAAATGTTATATTTTTTTCCATGCTTATCACGTTATACATGACTTAGGTCGCCAATTATTATTAAGTTAGCACTCTTGCACCAATCCGTAACACACGTAAGAACAAAAATTATTTGAAATTATATCACCCGAAGATGAACTGTTCAAACTGGTGTTCGTTATTCACAATTTCACCCCCTCCCTTTCCCTACCTAGTTCATTCCGTTTTCTCCCATACTTATCCATGCAAATTTTTTTGCTTACGAGCCCGAGTACAAAACAATCATATATTATGCAGCTGTTTTTCATCGCAGCCGGCCGTGGTTTCGCTGTGATGTACGACTTCTTTGCTAACTGGCTTTATGAGAAGGGTGATATTTACAACCATCCCACTAAAAAGTTTTCTTTTGTACTTGTGGTCGTTTGGAAGTAAGGAAAAAAGCAGCTACCAGTATAATTCCATCAAAAAAAATTGCTTTAAAAAGATAAACTGAGACAACTTAATAAACCAAAATTCTCTTGCTTGTTACAGTGGTTAAAAATTTGCGAAAGTAATGTAACGATATCTATGATATTAAACATCTATAAATTAATATGATTTTAAAAAAATATTTGTTTTGTCAACTAAATAAAGTGCTTAACAGATTCCATAGATTAGTTGTACAACAGATTCTGAGTTCAAACCTAGCCAAAACCCATTATTTCAATAATGTTAACGATAATTTTTCATTTCTGTTATTGTGTATGCAGTAAGTACTCAAAAATGATCGCTTCCCCTTCCAAGTATCTTTTAAAAATCAGGTATGCTAAAACTTCCTTGTAATTACGCACAGAAATTGTGTAATTTTTTTTTGGTTGCTTTTTCTTGAACCCTTCACTTCAATGTTAAATGACAACCAAAACAATTTTTCACAAGAATTTTTTTTGCATCGTGCACGGATCAAATCAAGGATTGAAGTCAATCGAATCAACAATAATTTTTATTTGAGAATTATTTTATGTTTTTTATAATTTTTTTCTGAATTTCTAACTTAATAATTACTAATTTAAAAATAATAATTACAATATGGCGGATGTGGAGTCATCTAAAATGGCCGCCATCCTCCTGATCATAAACCACGAGCGGCGGACACTCTTAAACATGATCGATTTCTCATCATCGGTAAGCCACAACTGAGTAAGCCACCAAACCATAGTCCCGTAAGAATAACATTGCACCAGAATCTCCTGTTTCCTTATACTAATAAGCGAGATTAAAATTGGACGTCAAGATACCGTATACGAAAATATTTAAAATTTGAAATAACAAAGGAACATTATTAATTAAATGTGTGTTTTGAGATATCATGGCACTGGCTGTTCTTACCAGAACAATGAGCCGGGTTGAACTTACGCGATATTAAACATAGCGCTACTGTTCAGTAGTCTGAGGTCGAAACATTTTCGTGTAGTAAGAGTCGCGCGCCAAACGCGAGCGCTAGAGTTAATTAAATTTTGGCGTAACTTCGCGCGGGCCGTTATAACAAGCTCACGTGCGAAGGGCGTATCTCGTGCGCGCGCATGCCCGACTCTCGGCGCCTTTGTGTGGGGGAACAGCAGAGGAAAGAAAATTAAGTGCAAATATTTGACCCGGCCTGACGTAGGTCCGATTTTTTTTTATTTCAGTTCCATCCGATCAGAGGACAAAAGACAAGGCAATCATGGAACAGAGCGCGGGAGATATGAATAAAACCAACATTCCACGTAAATGAAAATGAGATGTCTAGAAATAATTGTAGTTTGCCGTTGTGTACACATTAAATTTTTTCAATTGCTGGGTGAATGGAAGCAATCATTTCTCAATTTAACGTAAAAAAAAATTCCGTAACGTAACATTTCTATAATTAATTTTTCCCTAAGATTATCAAAAATGCTGCAAGATAGATTTACTCTTAAAAATTATTTTTAATTCCTTTCAAATTACTAATGTTTTTAATAAATGTACTTACATTTTAAAATTTTCTGGAGAAATTAGTTGGTAAACGGGATCGCATAATCTCATTTCGTTGGTACGATTGACGAGCATCCTATCACAATCTTCATATGGTTTCGAGTTCACCTCAGTTTCAATAAAATTTCCAAGCCCGACAGAATGAAATTATTAGAAGTTATTATTAATATTTGAACTGAAAATGGCACCTCTTAAAAGAACACGAATTTTTTTTTTCATGTTCATATAAATGAACATCTAGACTACTCCAACTTAAACTAAACTTATCTAAAATTATTATTTTTTATTTCAACAAATTATAATAAAAATTTGTCTACGGCAGCACGTTCATGCTTCTAAAACCATTAGTATTTAAAATCTGCTACGCCTTGATTTTTCCCCTTAAACTCATTTAATCAAATATATTGTTTTAATTAACACATTATTGGTATGACTTCAAACTACAGATTTTTTTTTTCATTTAAGTAATAATGTATATGCTCGGTAAAAATGCGAAAAGGCCTATAAATATTACTTTATGTTTTAGGCTTATGTGTATACGTTGGTTTTCTATATGACAGAGAAATAAATACAAGGGAAAAAAACCGATATTATCGGTTATAGTTATGTTTTCGTCGTAGGTATTCTCAACAGGATGTGCAAATCTCGAAATGGCTGCCAATAAATTTTCTTCCGCAGCTTTTATGTGGGCAGCTGGGTCAAGTGTATGCGTCCATCCGGCATAGGCTGAAAATAGCCGTCATATTCTCTCCTCGAAGCTCCGCTCACGTCATAGGGTGTCGTAAAAGTAGCTCGTGACAAGTCTGCACCACCAGAACTATGCGAGCCTATGATAATATTAAAAAAAAAAAATTGGTTGTCTGTAAATTCTGTTTCCGCCGATAGTTTAACGTGACAACTTCATAGCAAAACATTGATGAAATGATTGCATACTTTTATGAATAAAATAGAATAATTTTTATTTTAATAATAAAAGAATAAATACTTGAAATTATACTAGTAATCAGATTTTAAAAATGCAAGAATAATTAACCTTTATTGCCGAAATTGTTGTTGTAATAAGCAATGAAAACCACATTAAATTTTCACTTCACTTTATAAACAGTCGAGTGGAAGAGAGATAGATGCGGCGCAAGCGTACAATGAGCGTAACGGGACAAAGCGTAACGGAACAATTTACGTAACGGGACACAGCGTAACGGAACAATGTGCGTAACGGGACACTTTTTCGTGCGTGCAGCCGGCGTTCATCGATTTATTAGACGTTGTCACGTCAAAAAAAGAAAAAAAATGTGAGTTAACCTATCATATCTCACCAGAGATGTGTAATGTCTTACCGCGGTAAACGAGCAGATTCATTATTTCTCATGTTGCAAATACACTTATAATACGAAACTCTGACACGAAAGTTAACCGTAGAATCCTTCAAACTAAAGCCAACCGTAATAAATAAATACGCTAATTGTAATTAAACTACATTTCTGGACGCGGATAACGCGTATTTTCCTCACCCACCGCTAGAATTCGTTGCTGGAGCATCGCAGTCGAATTATGAATCATTATATTTGCAGATCGAGATTTTAATCGATATAATGTAACGGCCCCGATAAAAGCGACAAGGAATTAAAAAAAATATTAAAACTCAGCTTTGGACTTCATTTTCAACAAGGAAATTAATTATATTTCTGCCAATCTTGTAAAATTCATTAAACAAATAATACAATAAATTTTCCTTTTGTCTTTGTGAACTTTGGTTTGCGCCAAAAACCACAGATGGCAGCACCGTGGTAACACAATTCCGTTCCATTGACAATATTACTTCTACCAAATCCATATACCGAGAGTTAAGATGTTACACATAAAAAAAGTGCTTTTTTAAGGGGTCCGCCTAGTCATGGGTGTATTTTTTTTCAGTATGCGACGCTCCCTCGCGCTTCTAGCGCAGTATCGTCTATTAAGCCGCGGCCACACAGAAAGCTACGCGATGTTCGCTATGTTCGCTATGTTCGCGTTGATCGCTATGTTCGCTCCGTCAGGTGGCCAGACAGATCAGTCTCGTTCGCTATGTCGGAAAGACGCATGCCGTCGTATTTGAGTGATGATACCAATCATGATAATGATAAAGGAATACATACTTGAAATTATACTAGTAATCAGATTTTTAAAATGCAAGAATATATTTGAGTGATGATACCAATCATGATAATGATAAAGGAATACATACTTGAAATTATACTAGTTATCAGATTTTTAAAATGCAAGAATAATTAACCTTTATTGCCGAAATTGTTGTAATAAGCAATGAAAACCAAATTAACTTTTAACTTCACTTTATAAACAGTCGACGAAACAATTCACGTGTAGATGACTTGTAATTAATTTTAAAAACTGGAGTTTAGCTATAAAGTTAAAATATAATTATGAACAAGTTTTCATATAAATAAACTGTAATCAAATATCTATCATCAATTATATGAATCACCATAATTTTTTATTCAATTGTAACATAACCTATTATTAAGTTACTGCACACGCCGACAGCGTAACGGAAAAATTAACGTAACGGGACACAGCGTAACGGAACACAGCGTAACGGAACAATGTGCGAAACGGGACACTTTTTCGTGCATGCAGCCGGCGTTCATCGATTTATTAGACGTTGCCACGTCAAGAAGTAAGAAAACTGGCATTTCAATGTAAATTTACTAATTCTCTTTCTTCATTTCCAAAAGGCTTGGATTCACAGCGGTAGAGCGTGTGCATGTTAACCTCAAGGGCCATGGTTTAAATCCCGTCACTGGATTTTTTAATAACAGTATAAGGTAGTGTATACTAATATTTAAACAGCAAAATTCTGTAAATGTTTGTTCGTAGGGAATATTTACTTAGTGATTCCATTCGTGCAAGGGAAAAAAAATAAAGTGTTTTTTTTTTAATATTTCTAGTTTATATTTTAGTTATACCATAGAAGTATATCTTACAGCGTGAGCGAAAACTTTAAAGTGTTAACAGTTATGGTGAATTTTCACAAGATGAGCAGTATTTCAATGAAATTCATTGTAGAAAAATCAGGTCCAAGCCGGATGTTTTATCGGAGCCTTATCTAATACTTTATAATTTCCTTTTTTTTTTCATGTTGCTCTGCTATTTGCGTTTGTGGGTGGCAAGCAAAATCAAAGATTCGGGCAGCAAATCCTAGCGGTCAGTTTAGAAATGAGATTATTTTATCAGTTCATTTATCATGCTCGGGATTATTTTTAAGAATTCTACGTTAAAATATCGTGCCCGAGTTTTGTACTTTTAAGTTTATTTTCAACGTGAACAACATGAGAACACATGAATTTGCTCGTTACCGAGGTAAGATGTTTACACATCACTGGCTAGTTCTGAAAGACTCGCCAACATTTTTTGACGTTCAACGTCTAATAAATCGATGAACGCCGGCTGCACGCACGAAAAAAGTGTCCCGTTACGCACATTGTTCCGTTGCGCTGTGTCCCGTTACGCACATTGTTGCGTTGCGCTGTGTCCCGTTGCGCACAATGTTCCGTTACGCTGTGTCCCGTTACGCTCATTGTACGCTTGCGCCGCATCTATCTCTCTTCCACTCGACTGTTTATAAAGTGAAGTGAAAAGATAATGTGGTTTTCATTGCTTATTACAACAACAATTTCGGCAATAAAGGTTAATTATTTTTGCATTTTAAAAATCTTATTACTAGTATAATTTCGAGTATTTATTCCTTTATTATTAAACTAAAAATGATTCAATTTCATTCATAAAGTATGCAATTATTTCATCAATGTTTTGTTATGACGTTGTCACGTTAAACTATCGTCCGTAAACCGACTTTACCGACAACCTTTTTTTTTTTTAATTTGGCCTTAATCGTGATTTCAGGAAAAAATATTTATCAATTTTAATTTGAAGTTTTAGATAATCCAGTTCCATATGTTTGGCTACAAGCCAGCTGTTGCAACATTTGGCTGAACCGAAGTCCCTCCCCAATAAACCTTATGTGTTTACGTCGCCACTCACGTAATTGCTTTGAGGCAGTGCGTTTGTGAGTAGGTAATGAGCTCCCAGCCGTGCGCAAGTTTTCTAATGGGTGTTTTTGGAAACTCGCACGCTACGAAACAACACGGCTAAAAATAAACTTTATACAACACTCAGTCACCTTTTAAGCATGATAAGTACAGTTTTCAGATTTCCGGCTTCGTTTCGCTCAGGTTTTCATAGTAAAGTGCGTGATTTACTGTTATTAAAATACGCACCACATTGAACTGTTAACAGTAATTTGATTGTCACGTGTTTTTCACAGATACCCTGGTGTTGCAATTTATTTTGACTGGTGTGTAATTCACGTTACTCCCGCGTGGATGGTGTTGGAGCATTGTGGATATCGACTGATCGGTGTGCTATCCCGAATTAGTAATCTATCGAAATTTTACCGTTTTGGTCACGATTCGTTTTAAATTTATAAATTAACCACGGTCATTCGCTTGTATATGGCTCTTGCGTGAAGTTTCACAACTACTGGATAAGAGTATCTTGCGAAAAATCCACCGGAACGAAACCTAAAATGAAAGAAGGTATCGAGATAAACAAACAACAGTAAAATATAAATAATATTGTTGACCAGTAATTGTGATAGAAAACACGGCATGTCAGACTGAGGGTATAATAAGGCAGTATCTTAAATTAATTTTCTTCTAATATTGTGTGTTTTTACACATTTTAAAAAATAAATTCATTATATATATTTAACTTTATATAAAATGTTTTTAACAAGTTCTTATTTTTAGTGCATTGATGGCAAATAATTTTCAGTCGTATAACTTAATGAAAGGATAAAATGTTGTGACATATTGGTTTATGTTAACCGTTCATATGCAGCTTTCGTCATCAAACAATTAATTTTTAGCATATCATTCATTAAATCATTACAAAAATTAATTTAAACCCAAAAAATGGATAACCGAGACTTTTAAGGGTTTCGAAAAAACCTAATTATTTATTGATTTATGAAATACATACTAAAGAAAAAATATTAGAAGACGAAGGAAACATGCGAATGGTCAATCCAAAATTTAATAATGCATTCAGTGCGAGTTAGATTAGACATGAAAATGCAACTTTAAACATTAAATAAGAACTTCTTTAGTATGAAATACATTTTATAATCAAATTAAATATAGTTAAATTATATATATTGCTAGCTGCTGTACTCGGCAACGTCCGGGCCATTTATTGACTATGTTAAAAACTAAACTGTTATTAGCACCGTTAGTTCGCTAGCCGTCGCGAGCTGCCCCAAGGGGAAGGATATGAAGTTGCCAAACCTTACTATATGACCGTGTGGCGGATACAGAGAAATGAATCACACTCATTGTTTGCATGTCTATGACCTGTTTACCCATGGCGATCGGTTGAACGACATAGAAGTTCATGCGCTGCAGTGCCATCTAGCGGCGATTTACAAGAAAAAATTATGGACCGCATTAAAACTTTCTCCGTGTAAAACACTTCGATGTGCCAACTTTCATGGCTATTGGCCGAACGGTGTCGGAGTTTATCAACATCATTATATATAATATACTATTATATTATATTATTTTATATGTAATAATATAATATATTATTGTATTATATAAATTAATTAATTTATTATTAATTAATAATAATTACATTATATATAATATATTTAATTAAAATGATGTTAAGTAAAACGAGATATGAGAAGCAAAACCATTTAGGACACCTCCCCTTGAAATGACTTGCATATAACGCTCGTGTACGGTCAAACGGGGCAACATTCACCACAAGGGCCGTAATTTAAAACTCTGGCCAGCCAGGGAGAGAACGGAAACCTGGAAATATGCGCGAAGCCTCGGGGCGAAGCCATTCTACGACCAAAAGTAATGGAATAACCTGGTTACACCCGGGAAAACAAACGCACCCCTTTTTCCCGTAACATTCGTGTCGCTGACGAAGTTTCCAAGGGTGGAGAATACGGTTTTATGCCCGGCGAGTGTGTGTATATATATTTTTTATAACCATTAAAAAGTTTTCCGTGCCTAAAATATTTCAGTTTCATTTTTTTTCTCCCTCCCCATCACCGAACTCACCGAATTGTTTAGCGCAATGACAAGCATTAATTCAGAGGAGGAAAACAATCTAGGAGAACAGTGGATTAAAATATTTTTATCTAAAATGAAGATAAATAAAATGAATTATAAATTAAATAAAAAATATAAATAAATATTTTTTTTTTTTTTTCAAAAAAAAAATTCTTGTCGTCTGTGTGTAGGCCGTGTCTGGAAATAAAGACTTATCCGACGTTTCAGCTGCAGTCATCATCATGAGCGATAAACAAATAAATGCCTGTTTTCTGACACAGATGCGGCCAACTATTAACTGAGCTGTGTTTGGTCCTTTTTTGTGGCCATTTTTGGAGGAGGGTAAGGAAAATCAGGACGAGTGTGCTTAGTGACAAGATACAAGATCTTCAGTTGTGCATAGCTCTCGAAGATGGCTTTTACGAGAAACGCTGAAACGTCAAGCCTTCCACAATTTCCGTAAACAAGACCAGGAGTAAAGACGTAGTTACGAGTCTTTGGCCAGGAAAGCTCCTGATGATCTTAAAAATGTTTTCAAAAATGTGTAAACATACATAAAAATATCAACTGCACTACCCGTCAAAAGTTTCGAACAATTGCGAAATTCGCACAAAACGTTCCTAACCTTAAACATAAGTTCCAATATTTGTAATACTTTTTTTAACTTGTTGTTCTCTAAAACTGGTTTTTACAAATTTAAATTATTTAAATCTGTTGATTGGTTTAAAATTTATGCAATCGGAGGTTTTAGAAAAGTAGAATTTCGGTCCATATTATCATGTGTGATAAAAAATGTAGTATAAGTTAGTAAATAGGTGATATATAATTGTTAGTACCTTTGGAAAATATTACCTAGCATTT